>NC_064888.1:29041706-29348372 GCF_929443795.1 Astur gentilis
TTTTAGGGATGAGTTATACTGCAATCAGCTTAGTAAATCTGCATGCAGAAAGGATGCTAATTAGTCTTAATAGTCTACCAATATGCCCCAAGACTGGAGACACAACAACGTAAATCTGCTACCGATAAATATTTTTAATTGTTAAATTTACTGGAAAGAAAAGTGTATTTTCCGTAGCAAACGTGGAGGATGCGGCGGGGCCGGGCTGCGGCACGACACGCTCCGCTCCTCGGAGGGGCCGGGGCGGAGGCAGAGCCACCCCGCTCCCCCCCGGCCGGGGGCCCCGGGCCGCCCCGACCCCCGGCGGCACCCACCCCCACTCCCACCCCCCCCGCCCCAGCCCTTCCCGCCGGGAGGGAGGGGGAGCGCCTACTTAGATTGTGCTTGGTGAAATTAGTGATGTATCACGTTAATTACCAGTGTGATCTTAAAATGGTTGCAGGCCCAAGGAAAATTAATGGAAATCCAAATTCTAATTATGTGGCTGGTGTTAAAGAGTTGAACTAAATACCCAGGAAGGGAAATTGGATGATAATGTGGAAATATGCTACATTTTCTGGCTGCTTCTGGTTATTGCATCATGAAGCCTAATAAATGCATTAGCAGAGAGACCGCTGGAGGATGATCTTTGGGGAGACAAAGGGGAGGGGGTGGTGGTGCCTGGGATAACTGCGAAAAACAGTAAAGAAATTCCGAGGTCCCCTAATTTTGCTCCATTCTTGCCCCCCCCCCCCCCCAGGGGAAGGCTTGCCCCTGCCCGACGGGTGCGGGCCCAGCCCCCTGCGCTGGGGTTGTGCGAGGCGGCAAGGAGGAGAGAGCCAGGAGCCGCGGGGGGGAGTCGGGGAAGCCCCCGGCGCGGGGTTGCAGCAGTATCGCTGTAGGCCGGCTCCCCCCGACAGCCCCCGCCGCGCCTGGGGCACCGCCCGCCTTGCAGGTGGGGAAACTGAGGCACGGGCACACCGTGCTGCACCACCGGGCTGCACCTCCCTGGTCCCCCTCCGCCCGCCCCGGAGTCACCCAGCAATCACACATGGAGGACTAATTAATTATCACAATTAGGTTTTCGGGACCCGAGGCCGAAACCTGGGGGTTGCAGAGAAAAGCGGGGAGGGGGAGACACGACACCGAGTGCGGCAGTGTGTGTCGCGTCCGACCCACGCGTGTCCCCGGGGACGGGGGACAAAACCACCTTCCCGCAGGCTTAACCCTTCCCTCGCCGGCGGTCTCGAGGTCCCGGGTTTTAGCTCTAAGATCTCAGCCTCATCCATCACCGAGTTAAAAAAAAGAAAAATCAAGAGGGAAACCAATACAGACAAACACATCAAGACTCAAGAGTGGCGACCCTTGGAAAAGGCAGGGTCCAACCAGATATGAATCATTTTTCTTTGCATACTTTAAAGGAATTACTAGTGATATGCACGGCTGTCACTGCAAACTACATTTATGGATTTGCAAGTCATTTCCATAAATCAGCTGCATTGGATCTATCAGAAGAGCAGAGCCCGGCGTCGGTGCGAAGATGATGGAGCTCTCTTTGAACGTATAATGAAGTGTTCCAAGGGCTGCAGTTATTTTTCTGCTTGTTAAGGATTTTTTTGGAAGGGGGGGGGGGGGGGCTTTTCGAATTTGATTTTAAATTAAAACGTCGCCAAGAGATGTTTTATTGGTGATCACCCTTATGATAAATTTATGCTTCAATAATTACTTTTCACGGGATATCGATTTCTTCTGGCAAAAGCCTTTCTCCCTCCTTCCCAAACCCTGTCTCCCATTTCCCGAACAAGGCAGCGCTCCCCCACCGACCCCCCGCCCCGCCGGGGACGGCTCCGCAGGCAGAAGCACGGGTGGGGCTGGGGGGAACCGAGCGGCCACGGCGAGTGAAGGGAGCGAGGGGGCGGCCGAAGTTCACGCGTGAGCCGCCGCCGTGCAGCAGCGCAGCCCGACGGCCGGGGGAGCCCCGTGCCGGGTCCCTCCCCGCCCCCCCGGCCCCCCCCGGCTTCAACGAGGCCGTAGATGGAGGCGGGGGGGGCTTCTCCCGACTTGGCGGGGGTCCCTCAGAGGGATGCAGGCAACCTCCGAGGCCGCAGCGAAACCCCTGCTCCGAGGTGTCCTGACTGCTGGGGGATTTGGGCTGCTGCTCCACAGCCGCCCCCCCGGCGTCCACCTCCCTCTAAATCCGGAGCAACCCTTCCCACGAGAGAGCGCAGTCGGTCCCAGCAGCCTGCAAACCAGGGGAGTCCCTGTGCCCCCCCTCCCCCGGCACAGGTGAAAGCTCGGTGAGTGCCTGCCCCATCCCCCTGTGCCCCCCAGGGCCCATGCTTGCCTCGGCCGGCTGGGACCCCCCCCCCCCCTCCTGGAGCTTGGCCGGGGAAGGGGAGCAGGCAGGACAGTCCATGGCAAAGGGAAGGTCTCACTGCACTGGGGCCATAACCTCCAGGATTACGAGTGCGCTGAATGGTGTCCCAATCTGTAAATGCATCCCCTGACAAGGACCAAGCTGCCCCCTCCACGCCACCCACAGCAAGCCCACCCTTCCCAACGCCAGTCCCGTTTCTCTTTTCTTACAGACCCACTAACCCACCGTTGGAAACACATTCAGGGCATTCAAGAAGATGCAGAGGGTCCATGACTGGTTCATAGCCCAAGGCAATGCCAAGGCCATGCCGAACCAGGACCAGCTGGTTGCACAAATGCTCCTAACCTTCAAAAACATTATTATTACAACGAGACTGGAGTTTTCCGAGATGTTGAATTTACCCAAATAAATCACTTTTGATCTGTCCTTTCCTGACAAAGCCAATATTCCTCTCAGCTGCCCCCACTCCATTTATTATGGAAATAACTTTCCCCTTAGAAGGGACTGACACCATGCTCAGAGGACAGAGGGGCGAGAACAGGACAGCGCAGGGCAAGTCACCGCAGAAACTTTGAGTCCTTTCCGACTCCCCCGGAGGACCCATGCATGGGGTTTTCCTCTCTTTACACTATTAGCTGGCTGCTACTCTCCTTTCCTTTTTTTTTTTTTTTTTTTTTTTAAGTTTGGTCCTTTCTTTGGGAGCAGGAACATGGTATTTGGTGGAAAAGTGATGCAACTGTGAGCACAAGTCTTGCTGGCTGTGGGGAGGCCACTCAGCCCTAAATGCCAGCCTACGCTCAGGAGGAGTTTGCTGGTATTGGCAGATCATGTCCTAGCTCCTACAGTAAAAATCACAGGTACTGACTTGTGGGTGGAAGGATCATCTTATCGCCTATTTGTTTTTTATTTTAAAGCAGGGAATTAGACCAGTGCACAGCACTGTCCCCGTCCCCAGACCCCAAATGCCAAACCCAAGCGCTCCGGCAGCTTGTCAGGCCGGGGTTACCATGGCCCATGTGCTGGGAGCGATGAAGGAGGCCTGTCAGCATGAACAGAAAAGCTGCAGTGGGGACCCAGGGCACCCTGCCCAGCCCTGCCGTGCCCAGCCTGGCTTTGCAGTGAGGCTGGAGGAAGCAGCGTGCACCCTGCAGGGGTACAGCTTTGGCCAGGCATGGGAGGGGGTGTCCTTCCAGCTCTTTGTGGTACCCCTGCTTTTAGCTGCCACGGGGCATGGGAAGGAATACCCCCCCCCCGCCCCTTTTTTTTTTCTCTGGAGTGTCCTTGGTAGATAGGGACTTTTAGTGCGGCTGGGGCCAGTCATTGCTCCCCAAATTCCTGTACACTGCCAAGGACAAAGCAGCCACAGAACTGACACGGGTGCAAGCTGGAGAGCTCCACATCCACCACAGAGATCGGGACAAAAACTGGACCCACGAGCAACTGGGGAGGAGGAATGGGTGTCCTGTCCCACTCCTCTCCCCTCAGCTTCTGTTAAGTGCTGGCCTCTGCTCTTGGCATGACCCAAAGTGCCGCTGCCTCGCACGAGCCCTTGGCCACCTCCTGCTCCAGGTGCCTCCTCGGCAGGGCAGAGCGAGCCGCCAAGACCCCAAATTCAGGCTAGTTACAGCGTTGATCAGCCCAGGCTGCTAATTTTCCTGCCTTACGGGTAACCCGCTTCAAAGCCACCGCTTCTCCAGGCTCACATCCCCGCATCCCTACCAAAAACCCCTGGGCGTCCCAACGCCGCTTTGCTCCGGACAGTGGAGGGAGGGAGCTGGGGCGAGTGGGATGCGAGGGGAGTCCCTCTGTGTCCCGTGTGTGTCCCCCCCCCGCTTCCCCGTCCCGGTGCCGCCCCCCGTTCCCCCGTGCGGCCGTGCCGGCTCGGCGTTGCCGCCCTGCCCGCCGCCTCTCAAAGCTTAGGCGAGGGGGACCTCTGCAGGCTGCACCGCTGCCTCCGCCACCCCCGGCCCCCCCGCAGCACGGCTGTCCACCCCCACCCTGTGGGACAGAGCAGGGCGTGGGGCCTCCTGCCAGGCGTTCTGAAGAAGGGAAAACCCCTTTCTAAAGGTAAAACCATAAAAAGCGGGAGGGGGGTGTGAGCGAAACGCCCCGTAGCATCCTTTCTGCTAGGTGAGCAGTTGCTTCGTGTGCCAAAGAGAAATCAAGTCACGTTTTCTCAGGGCTTGTGATACTACTCGTAGCAGACACAGTGTGAAGAAGCGTATTGCCCCCCGTGCCCCATACCAGGAGCTGGGGAAGCAGAATACTACCCCAGTAATGCATCCGGAATTGTGAGACCCACACCCTGGTTCACAGTGATTTCAGAGAGGACTGCTGCTGAAAACAAAGTGACACCAGTGCCATAGGTCTCAGGGACACGAGGGAAAGTCAGAGCCAGACACGGGGATAGACACGACCTGAGCACTCTGAGAAACAGTGGGGTGGCAGGGAAGCAGCAGGCAGCTCCTCCCAGGTGGTCCCATGTGCATGCTCTCAATCCCTGTCCCTCCAAATTTAAAAGTCCTGTTGAATTTCAGGCAAAATGTGACTAGAGACATGACAAGTACAGGAAGTTCAGTGCCTGAATGTTTCAAATCCTGCTGCCCTGGGAAGCTGAGCTACGGAGCGCTCCCTAGTATGTGCACAGAGCTCCTCTACAGAGCTCCTTTGCAGCCAGGGTCACCTCTAGCAGAAACTCTCCCGCCTCCTGCTTCACACCTAGAGCCGGGAGGTTTGCAGGGTCCCTGGGTCACTGTGTGTCCGCTGACAGGACTTCACACCTGGAACGAGCCCTGTGACTCCCCCATCTATGGCCTGTCCCACACCTGCCAGCTGCTTAAGTGTTGGGAGCTGCTTTACACTTCCATGCAGTTACAGCCGTGCACAGAACTGGGATGAACCCACTGCTCTGCCTCACCCCATGGCACAAAGCTGCCTTCATGAATGTCTTTGCCTTTCTTTGGTACTGTCAGTCTGCACTTCCACGTGCAGCAAAGGCTTTTTAGGGTACCTGGAGCAGCGGTGAACCCATCGCATTGCTACATGAAGACGTTGGCCTGTTCGCTCCCTGCTCTCCCAGCAGCAGCAGGGCATGCTGGCTGGGTAGCAGCACTGCTCAGTTATTGATGCCTGAGATGCCTTTGCATGACCATCCCATCCACAGAGCCAGGGACACAAGCACATCTCAGACTTTAACCCTCTTCTCTGTAACCCTTTCTAAAATGCAGCAAAGTGCCCAAACCACCAGTGTTCGGTGTCGACCAAACCATCAGTGTCCCCCCTTCACTGATCAGGGGATCCTCTGCACCCTGCTCTGAGGGTGGCAGAGCTGCCAGCATGAAGTGCTACATATGTGCTGACATATGCTGTATGTACAGCTGATGGACAGACACACTGTCCCCAGGTTATTTTCTGCTCTCAGTTACATGGGCACAAGTTATACCCCCCAGGTATTGGCCCCACCTCTGAATCACACAAATGAATATTACAGTCATTTTACTTCCAGTGACAGAGCTTCAGAAAAATAAACATTTGAAGGAAAATATTGTGATCTGCAGCATTTTTTTGTGGAAGTGTTTAAGCCTTGGGCGTAGGGGGTACCACAAGCCACGTTCTTTTATGCTGACTCTGGCAAAACCCCCAGGTGTCCTGTGCTTACACATCCCCTTGCACAGGCATCCTCATCCATGCCGGGGATGCTTGGTGGGGTGTTGTTAGAGAAGATGGAGCCAGACTCTTCTTGGAGTACAGGGAAAGGCTAAGGGGCAATGGACACAAGGAGGAATGGACATGAGTTGCATCAAGGAAAACTCCGATTAGGTACTAGGAAAAGAAAATTTCCACATGAAGGGTACTCAAATACTGGACCAGGGATCAGAATTTCGGGTCAACAACTTTGGAGACGTTCAAAGGCTGACTGAACTGAATTGCCTGACCTAGCAGCAGTGAGCCCTACTCAGAGAGAGGGCTAGATCAGAGAATTCCTGAGGTCATTTGCAACCTGAATTACACTATGATTCAATGATGATGCAAACAAACCCTTGGCTGCTGCTCCTGTATCCCCCTCATCCATCAGTGCCTTCCAGCACAGCAAAATAAACTGGAGCAGCCAAACAACTTCCAAGCCCATCAGCACAAGCAGCAATGTAAAGCCAGTGTCACACAGCCTGTAATCAGCTGCTTTTTCTCATTTCTTAAAATCATATTATTTTACGATCCACTAATGCTTTTCCCAGATAGTGCCATTTGTTCGTCACCTAATTCAACCATAGCCCTTAATTGTTTGATACTAATAGCTTTCATTTCTCTCACTTCCTTCTCTCTTTCTTTGCCCTGCAGGGGAATCAGCCGCGACACCCATGAGCAAGATTGCAAAACAACTTCTGCCTTCATTCCTTGTGCCCTGCTCATCCCAGGGTACAGAAACCATGGCCAAGGGGGGAAGGAATTTTCCCCATTTGATCCATGAACATTTCAAGGGAAAGCAAAATGACAGTTAGTGCTGCCAGATGTAAAGACACAGAGGGGATCATCCCAAAGTGAGAAGAAATAATAATTAACTGGTAACTTGGGGCTGCCACCAGGCCCACCCCCTCCACATAACCGATGTCCGCAGTGAGACAGGCAGAGTAATCTCAATGCTGCCTTGCAGTACTTCGGGTGCTCACCTCACCAGGACAGGACCAGGGGTTTCCATGCAGTTTCCTACTGGGTGTGGGACTGGCACACAGTTAGTGCGGGAGTCCCTCCACAAGCTCTGGCAGATGACTACCTAGGTCTTCGTTTTTTCCAAGCCTTGGCTCTCACCCAAGGCAGGAATCTCTCTTCAAAGGAATAATGCCCAAGAAAATCAATTTCTTAGACAGCAATCCAGAAGGCAAATTGCTCATGGCAGCCCCAGAGGTGGTAGAGTTCACTCTGTACTTCTCATACTCTTCTCTGTCTGCAACGAATTAAAAAAACAGAGCTCTGACGGTCTGATTTTGATGGAGTACTCTACAGGTCTGCTAATTGTTTTCCCATTAATCCTTGCTTTTGAAAATAGAGCTGGATTTTAGTTGGAATAGTTCTGAAAGTCTGTCAGGGTCAAGAGGTTTGGCTTGCTAGCGGCAGAAAGGTGCAGAGGAATACCTAGATGGGTATGTGCTAACTCTTCAGGTTACGGGAAAATGTTGTTTCTCACCTGCCTTTCACCCCTGCTGCAGACACAGGCTCTAAATATCACTTCTCCCTGCCTGGAGTCAAGAGAGAGAAGCAGCATCATCTCTTGGCAGCAGAGGGGCTGCAACTGGGAAGGATGGGTGCTCGCTGTCCCAAGGACCTTCTCATTTGGTTTTGGTAGAATAACCCTAAAATTAACCAGTTCTAATTGATAAGAAGAGCAGAGAGTTTTGAAAAGCTGTGTCTTATGAGAATGTTTCTTCCTCTTTTTCTTAAAGGTAAGAAGCTGCTTGCCCTAAGCAGGGCAGGTGGAGAAAAGTTTCTGTGAGCAAGAGAGACAAAAAGGTCTGTCAGGAGAGGATTAGCTGGAACAGAGCCTGCCTCAGAGCAAGACAGAGGGTGAGGCGACCTTGCAAAGCCTGTCTGGGCTCTTTTCTAGAGCTCTGGGAGGAAGACTGTAAAGCCAGTAGTGACAGAGGAGGGCTGCATTAAGAGAGGAAATTAATTTTGCTCTAATGCCTGCTGTTGCTTACGCAGTGATGAACAGCGGCTGCCTCTAGCCCTGAAACCCTGAAATCCCCCAGCTGTCCCCAGCCCCATCGAGCATGAGCAAGTCAAACAGAGGCTTTTTAATACCAGGAGAGCCCTTGCTCTGTGGCCTACTGGGAAGTGTAGTTCAGTGCTTGCATGGCCATTTCAGAGCAGCCTTTGCTCCCTCTGGTTTGCAGAGGCTCAGAGCAGGAAAGTTTGGGGGACAGGGTCCGTTTGCTGCTTGTGTCAGTTGACCATCCCTCTCTGAAGTGTGGGACCATGAGATATTCCCTTTTTGCTAGGGGGTCTCAGGGAAGAGCTGAGGGACGCCGCTTCTGGCACGCTGATCTGCAGCCCCAACAGAGAAAGAAAATCTTGGTAACAAGGGGCTTGCCAAATCTGACCCCCAGCAGAAATGAGGGTGGGTGCAAGCAAACAGGAGGCATGGGTGGAAATAAAGACCCGGCCGTGCCTAACTGCAGGCATGTGGTTGGAGGCTGTTCCAGATGGGGATGAGTGTCCAGGGCTGCTGGGGTGCAGGGCTGCCCCGAGCTTATGCTTGCGTGTCCCATGAGTCAGGGCCAGTGGGGCAGGGGGGGTAGCTCAGCTTTCACAAGGGAAGGGCTCACACTGACACACTGACACACCATCCATGGAAACAAGAGAGCACTGCTTCAAACCCTGCATGCCGGGCCGGTGAGGGGGAGATCAAGCAGTGGGCATCTGGGGTTCAAATGCCTCAGAGATGCACAAAAAGCTGCAGGAGAAGAGGGGGGTAGGAAGGGCTTGGCCAGCCATCCATGGATGCTGGATATGACCATGTGTCTAACCCTGGCACACCCAGCAAATTCGCAGCACCTGGCAAAAAAAGAGATGGTTTTGCACACTCTGGAGTCTGGGGCACATCTTGAAGAACACGAGACTGGCTGGGCTTGGGGGTGTTTCATGCCAAATGGAAAACTCTGAACTGTCTGCATTTCTTCCCATGGCTTTTTTTATTTCCACCAAAGTCATCTTCTTTTCAGTAAGGAGATGTGAGTTGCATCCAGACTGCACCTCCCCATTTTCCTCCTCAAAATAATAATAGCCTCATTTGCTAAAGGCACTATTAGGGTATTAAGTGAAAATGAATTAAGTTTAATTCAATTGTTATTTTAGGAGCTTTGCCTCGTCAGGGTTTTGCAAAGCTTCATTCTTCCACTCGCTGGAGACCAGCTTTAACACGCCCCTGCTGAGTTGTTGCTGCAAGCCACAAACCCATCACGCTGGGAGTTTTACTTAATGCTAAGGGTTGGATTTTATTTTGCTTAATGTCAGAGTCTGCCTGCCACACTGCTGGGGGAGAGGGGAGAGCCAGAGACTGGTTAGCTCAAGTCCATCATCCTCGGCTTAGAAATACAAGTGACTGTCTGGCTGATGATTTCTTAGGCAAAACCCCAGTGCTTATTTGTCCAGAAAGCACCACGTCACTGCTCCCCTGCTTCAGAGAGTCTTCAACTGCTCATTGCATTGGATCTCATCTCCTGGATCTTCTCTATCCGCTACGGTATGCTTTGGACCACCAGCACATGAGAATGGGGGCTGCCAGGCGTGGGAAGAGCTGAGAAGGGGTTAGTCTTCATCTGCAGAGCATTCATCTTATCTTACCTGTGCTTTGCTCTTTGGATTGACTTTAAATGCAGTAGAATAACACCTGAGAGCATCAGGATCTGCCCTGGTCAAGAACCATTCCCCATCCCCAGGGAGGCACCAGCTCCACCCAAGCCAAGGAGAAACTTTGGAAAGGGGGGAAAGAAGAGAGAAGGAGAGAAAGCAGTGACAGAGGGACCTGAACTATCTTGGAACTGATGCCTGTGCCTTTGCTATGTGGGCAGGCAGGCTACTGGGTGCCCGTAACCACATGGGGTTTGATATGGTATTTGCAGAAAATTCACATCCCTGCACAGGGCAGGGGGATGAGGGAGAACGTGACCCAGATGGGTGAGAAGAAGAGGGGCTCAGACTCCTCCAAAGCCCAGAGAAAGGACGTTTCAGATGAGCTGTCAGCTCCCATAGCTTGTACAGTTGAGCCGTGAGATTCATCACATCCCTCCTCCCTTCCCCCTCTGGTTCCTATAGCAGAGAGGGAAAAGGGAGGACAAGACCCCGAAGATAAATGCCCACACACGGTGGTGGGACAACTGGGTGTCAGTGGCAGCAAGCACGAGGAAGGAACGCTCAGAGCAGGGCTCTCCCAGCCCCTAACCTTGCTGAGAGCCAGTGCCCAGGATTTATGGAAGAAAAGCTTGGCAGTGACCTCTGATCCACTCCAGCACCGAGCGCGGACTCGGATGGCATTACAGCGTGATGTACGGCCAGTGGGTCTGCCGGGCAGTCTCTTGTGAGCGATGGCTTGCGATATTTCTGGAGTTTATACCTAGCTCTCCAGCTCGACAGGCTTTCTGGATATGATTTGTGCCGTATGTAGCTCTATAAATATTGAGCTCAGAGCATTATATATGGCGACAGCCCTACAGCACTCCCGGTGATATATCCCTGCGTTTGCAGTTGTAGGCGAATAATTTTAGTTTGAGTGGTGTGGCAATGAGAACAAGGAGGAAGTAAAATAAAAGGGTAATTCAAGCCCAACTGAACGGCAGGGAGCGTGCGTGAGGCTCGGCTGATCATTCAAAGCCTCTCCCACCAAATCACTCAGGGAATTGATGGCCAGAGCCGTTTCCCAAATTAGTTAGCTTATCCCTGTGTGCTGCTGTCTGCAAAATAAAGAGGTGTCACCAAGCCCCCCCTGCCTGGGGTTTTGCTGAGAGAAGGTGCTGCAACAGGGCAGGGAAGGAGCAGGGGACAAGGGAGGCACTCCAAGGACAGGCTCAGACCCTCCCTGCCAGGGTATCCCTCAGGTTGGAGCATGGGGAGAACCTAGGCTGTGACTGCCAGCCTCTCACCACCCAATTCCCTGGAAAGCTGCAGCAGCACTGCCCTGGGAAACCATCATGACAAGCAGCTTACAGGCCACCGTGTAGGTGTGGGGACAGGGGCTTTTTTCTGCTATAAATGTTGGGATTGCTTAACCCACAAGGGATTGTTATAGTCCAGGTGTTGCTTCCCCACCTGTAAATCTGACAGCATTCCCTCCCTCCAGCCAGGAGATGGGCAAAGGGGGCTCAGATCCATGCAGACGTTTATCCCATTCAGGAATATGTCTTCAGGGCCTCGGGACAAACTGCTGAGCAGGGTGCTGGAATGATCAAATGCCCATCTCCAGGGGAAAATCAAGGCCAGGTTTCATGCCGTGTCCCATTCGCTGCGATGAGCTGCAAGATGTTCAGGTGCTTGCATCCGTGCAGGGCTGGCCCAGGCCGATAGGTTCAGAGAAACACACCTTAGACCATTAAAATGAATAATTTTTACCCCGCTGGCAGAACTCAGTGCTTCCACAGGAAGGGTCCATCCTTCAGCCCCACATCCCACTGCTGGAGGTGACAGGGGAATGGCCGGGTCACTCAGCACCGTGTCCCTTGGCAAGAAGGCTGAGGCAGAGCCTGTAATTAATCTTTAACTGTGAAACAGGTTAGTGTGCAACTGTATTGGGTTTGTGTGGCAAGATTTTGGTAGCGGGGGGGTTACAGGGGTGACTTCTGTGAGAAGCTGCTGGAAGCTTCCCCTATGTCCAACAGAGCCAACACCAGCCGGCTCTAAGATGGACCCACTGCCAGCCAAGGCCGAGCCAATCAGCGATAGTGGTAGCGCCTCTGTGATAACAGATTTAAGAAGGAAAAAAAGTTGCAGGGCACACAGAAACAGCAGCCGGAGAGAGGAGTGAGAACATGTAAGAGAAACAACACTGCAGACACCAAGGTCAGTGACGAAGGAGGAGGAGGAGGAGGAGGAGATGCTCCAGGCGCTGGAGCAGAGATTCCCCTGCAGCCTGTGGGGAAGACCATGGTGAGACAGGCTGTCCCTCTGCAGCCCAGGGAGGTCCACAGGGGACCAAATATCCACCTGCAGCCACCCCACGCTGGAGCAAGTGCATGTCTGAAGGAGGCTGTGACCCCGTGGGAAGCCCACGCTGGAGCAGGTTCCTGGCAGGACTTGTGGATCTGTGGAGAGAGGAGCCCATGGAGCAGGTTTTCTGGCAGGATTTGTGACCCCGTGGGGGACCCACGCTGGAGCAGTGTGCTCCTGAAGGACTGCACGCCATGAAAGGGACTCATGCTGGAGCAGTTAGTGAAGAACTGCAGCCCATGGAAAGGACCCACGTTGGAGAAGTTCGTGGAGGACTGTCTCCCGTGGGAGGGACCCCACGCTGGAGCAGGAGAAGAGTGTGATGAGTCCTGCCCCTGAAGAGGATGAAGCCGCAGAGATAATATGTGATGAACTGACCGTAAACCCCATTCCCCGTCCCCTTGCACCGCTGCAGGGTGTAGGTAGAGAATCTGGGAGTGAAGTTGTGGCTGGGGAAAAAGGGAGGGGTGGAGGGAAGGTGTTTTGAGATTTGATTTATTTCTCATTACCCTACTCTGGTTGATTGGTAATAAATTGAATTATTTTTCCCCAAGTTGAGTCTGGTTTGCCCGTGACAGTAATTGGTGAGGGATCTTTCCTGTCCTTATCTTGACCCATTAGCCCTTTGTTATATTTTCTCTCCCCTGTCCAGCTGAGGTGGGGGAGTGATAGAATGGCTTTGGTGGGCACCTGGCATCCAGCCAGGGTCAACCCACCACAGCAACCAGCTGAGGAATGGGATTACGAGGAAAGGAAAAGGACTGGATGGACCCAGGCTGCTAACACGCTTTCCAACAGCAATCAGCCTGCACCAATACATTTCAGGAATGCCTCATTCCAGTACAAATGCCATAATGGACCCATTACACTTATATTTCCATCACTGTACTCCCGCAGACCTGAAGCCATAGTTCCCAAAAAACCTCCATGCTGTCCCCAATTTCAGCATCGTTGTAGGGGTATGAGATCATGTAGGAGGAATTCAGCTCAGTTTGTTAGTCTGCTGTCAGCGAATAACCCCAGCAACAGACTAACACAAAGGAGCTGAGGCTCCTTCCCCTTGGAAACCCAAACCTTCCAGCTCTCTCATAACCACCCAAGGGCACCAGGCAAGGATGTGGTCCGATCAGAGTATTGGGTGATGCAGGTAACAGGCCAAGAGCAGGAGAGACCATTTACAAGGAGCTGGAGTGGTTTGCTCTGATTTTGAAAAGAGATAGAAGGTCAACAGAGAGCAATAGCCCTTCTCGGTGGCTTTATGTCAGGACAGGGACTACAGATGTTTGCAATCACAGCTATTGAGGACACAAAGGATGAAGAATTGATCTGATTTCTTCCTCCAGAAAAGATTCAAGCTACATGGGAGCAAAACCTACTTCCACTGGAAGCTGCTGCTTTGATCTTGAAGAAACACAAAAGGCTTGATGAGTTCAGGATTTGACACAAAGCAATTTGGGATTAAAGTTGCAACTTTTAACATGCTAGAAGCCTTGTAGGGCTGGGATAGATGGGTAGGCTTTCCATCACAGGGCCCCTTTAATCAAATGCTGACATCCCTCTAGGAGATTTGCTACAAGTCAAGAGGAAGAAGCAATCTGAAGCACAAACTAAGGGGCAAAAATGTTGTATCTGGGAGATCCAGTAGGTCAGCTGAATTGTAAGAAGGATCTGTTGTGGTCACAAAACACATTACTCTCTCACCCAAATGAGTCACTGAAACATTTCATATTCCTACCTCCATTTCTGAGTTACATTCTGCCCCCTGGAGAGACCCAGCAATGGCAGGCCATGTGGTTCTGGGAGAGGAGACCTGCAAACCAAAGCCAGTGCCCTGGCACGGCTGCGTAGCCCAGACTTTCTTGATTGCAGCCCTGGACATTTCTGTGCAATGTTGGTGCTTGCTTCGGTGGAGTGACTTGATCCTACCGCAGGAGTAGTGTTCCCAGGGATCCTTTTGCAGGCACATGAGGAGACTCTCATGGGCTGCAGCAGCCAGCAGATCACCAGAGAGCCAGTGGCCTTTGCACCAGCAGCCTGGGGAGGAGGTTGTCCTGCCGCCGCTGCTGGAGCCAGCTCAGCTCCACGACCCCATGGCCTGATCAGGGCTCTGGCTAGACAAAGTCACTCTGCAGGCAGCACCGTCTAACTCATCCTCCTGGTTCCTCACTCGGTGGTACCCACCTCTTTCTTCGTACCAGCGGCTGACGTTGGAAACATCCTGCTGAGACCGTCTCTTTAGCCTGTTAACGCAAGATTTATGCCATGAACAGCCTGATTCTTTAACTGCTGAGCCCTCTCTCTTGCACCTCTTGTTGTCTAGGCCGGTAATATTTCTCTCCAAGAAATACAGATTGGTTGTGGCTGAGCTGTCACTGACCCCCTTGGTCCCCAGACTGCTCTGATAACTTGCATGTGAGATTTCACTTTACCCTTACCCTAAGCAGCCAAATACACCTGTGAGGAGAAATTAGCTGCTTCAGAGATGGAGCTCAGTTGCCTGGGAGATTCCCAGTGCCTCCAGCACAATGGGAAGATGAAGCAGCTCACCCCACCAGCATCTTCCCCGAGGAGCATGGCTCAGGGCAGATATGCCCACAGCTCACTGCTCTGCCTCCCCAGCCATCCCACCAGAACCGAGGACTGCACCAAGCGGAGCTCACCTGGGCTTTATCCTACAGTGCTAATGCTTTCTCCTCACTGCAGAAAACAATGCACTCCAGCAGGTTTGCTATGCATTCCCCTTCTTTCCTTTCTACCAAACCCGAACTGTTTCTAACTCTTCCCAGCTTTTCTTCCCATTTTGTATATTAGCAAGGAGTCTCAGCATCACCCTGAACGTCTGGGGAAAACACTGCTTGGCTGGCACAGCTGGGGGCTGTGGAAGTGTAGCCTGGTTCCTGCTACATCCCTGCATGCTCACCTGGCCCCTAAAACAGCCCTTTTGTCCCCAACACTGACGAAAGGTCTTTGTGGGACAAGGACAGCAAGGTCACCCTGTGAGGACCCACCCAGGGCATCTGCCACTCACGTGGTGGCAGGTGTGAAACCCACCTTCAGGTTCCCATCCCAGGCTGGCAGGGATGGGTGCCAGCTCTCCTCTGCCTCGGGGAAATCCCATTTTGGGAAGGGCAGTGAGGAGGACACAGGCAGGGAGGGCAGAGCTCAGCCTGAGCTTGAGGAGGGCCAAGGGAGCAGCCAAAATTTGGCCAAAATTGGGTGAGAGAGGACAAAAATTATTAGGCAAAGATGATAGATACACACATCCACAGAGTCACCTGAATGCATCTGCACATGCAAGTGCACTCAAAAGTGCACACCGTCCTTTTTTTTTTTTTTTTTTAAAAAAAAAAAAAAAACAGGCTAAAAAGAGAAAACAGATAAAAGGTTCACAGCTCGTAGGCCATCCAGAGGATGTTTATCCCAAATTTCAGCATATCTTTCTAGACCACATTTTGGCCTCTGCCCTCTGGGCACCGTTTCGCTACAAAATGCACTGTGGAATAAATGCCAAGTGATGGTGGAACACGAATAAGCCCTTCTCAGAGAGAATTACTTTCCTGGCAAATACTGGGGAACAAATGCAGCTTTAAAGAGCAATAACTTGTTAAACAGAAACACACAGACACACGAGCAGACCCCATTAAAGTCATTTGATGTGAGCCAGGGAAAAGTGTCTCTAAATCACATAATTATTTTAAGAGATGAAGACACATTTGCTTAAACTGGTTCAAATCACCTTTGGGGAGGGAGGGGAGAGGGTTTGTGTCTGCACCATTAAGTGCTTTCATTTCCTGCAGCTCACCCCAGACTCTCGTTTTAATAGCATTAAACATATGAATATGTCATAATAAGATACAGGTGGTTTCCTTGAGCTTTATTGACTTCCTATGCCACAAAGAGGAAAATCATTGCTTTCTTGTTTATCCGTTTTAGCATTTCTTGGGTTTATATTTTTTCTGTTTTGATTAATGCAAGCAGCTTCCTGGCTGTCCTAGAGAGCTGCTGCAACCACCCGCTTTCACCAAAGCTCATCCCTCTCTGTTCTTAAAAAACCCCGGCTGCTTGACCACGGTACTTACTGCACCCCACGAACCAGGAGGTAGGGCTGGGTGGCCAGGAGAGGGGGGGAGGCAGACCCCTTTCTCCGTGCCTTGCGGGAGCTCGGGGAGTCAGGGGCTTGCGGGGGTCTCGGCTTTGTGTCCTCGGTGCGGCTGCAACCCCTGAGCAGCGGTCCCGCACACATCCACACGCTCCATCCTGACGCTGCCCAGCCCACCCAAACATCCTTCAGACCTGCCCGTCGCACGATGGAAGCATCGGAAGATGGGACACGCCGGGGAAAGTCTCACTTCTAAATACCGGTGGGGAGTACTGGATTCAGAGGAATCCACCCCCTCATCTTCTCAGCGCTGGCCTTATCGGAGACCCCTTCGGGAACACGCCGGGCCCCGAAGGACGCACTCGGGGCTGGGCTGCGCCGCCCTTCTTCCTGAGCTGCCTCCCCAGTGCTCCCAGTCTGAGCCACCCCCTGGCTAGCCTGGGGCTTGGCTGCCCGTGAGCATCCCCACCCGCGCAGGTGGGGCGGCGGGGAAGGACGTGCCGCCGGTGCCGGCTGGGGGGACCTGTTGCGCGGGCGGCGCCGGGCGCTCTCTGGCCCCTAGATGGAGCTCGGTACCCACCGTTTGCTCCCGGGTGCCCCCGAAGGGCTGGCGGGGGGGCAGGCCGGGATGCCCGCCGGCAGCTTTGCCCCGCCACCACCCGGCACAGGGGCGAGTAGAGGGGCAGGGTGTCCGTGACCCCCGTCGTGTGTGTGTCGTCGTCCCCCCCCCCCGCCCCGGTCGTGCTTGTCTAACTCACCCATGGGTGCTCATACCTGGCGGGAGATGTGGCCGCCGGGACATCGTTTCGCTCCAGCTGGTGTGCACCGTCCTGCAACTCTGGGACCTATAGGTCACGGTGCACCAGGTTCACCTGTGAAGGGGTGGTGCCGTGCGTTTTGGGGGGGGAACACCGATAGCTTTGACTCCTTTTTGTCTCAAGGCACTCGTGCGAGGGGTTATCTTGCCCTAGACTCTCTCCTTTGGGGGAAAACCAGATGGCCAAGCGCCCCGCTCTCCCCCTGCTGCAGAGAGGCCTGAGGTCCCCTGGCTTCCATCCAGAAAACATCCATAGGCCCTTAAAATAAAGGCAAATAAGGAGGGCGTTGCTGAGACTGACACGGGGGCAGGCACAAGGAAGGAAATACGGACCGTGGGGTCAGAGCCACGCAGGGCAGCATCTCTAGCACTGCCGGGCAACACTCACCCAGTCCCCACCACGCCATCTCTTGTTTGGGGGGATCTCCACTCCTCGCACCCCACCAGGGCCAGTTTGGGCCAAGCTATCCACCACAGTTGAGGTTTCCTCTGGGAAGGCAAGCAGGGCTGGAGCAGGGATCTACCTCGTGCAATCCCACTTGTCAGCAGGGGAGGGAGAGAAACTGGCTCCCGAATTGCAGATGTTCAGCAACAGGACACTGTTCCTCACTCCTCGACTCTTCTGGCAGCGGCTGCAGCCACAAGCTCTCTCACGAAACCCTTTCCGCTGGGTGACGTTACAGGTGTGTCTGCCTGTCCCTGGGCTTTCTCTGCCGTGGCTGTGGTGTGTTTCCCCAGGGGCTGGCACACATTTGTGCATCCTGGGGTCCCGGCATGGGCTCTGCGCTCCCTCGCCTGAATGCTGTAAGCCTTGCCTCTGCCCGTGGTGTGTGGCACAGCTCTGCTCGAGGGTATATGTGCCCGCAGATCCTCAAAGGACCAGGCCTGGAGGGAGACTGCATGGGAAGTGTTGCAGGTCCACCAACAGACCCCTCTTGCCTTGCTCCCTGGAGAGCAACACTCCCCTCTGCATCCCACCTCCTGCCTCTGGACAGGGCGGTATGAGCCTTGGCCAGGGCAGGTTTCAGACCTGTCATAACAACCGATAAGGTTTCAGCATTTGTTTTCACTCCATCCCAAAATGAAAGCCAGATCTCTTCAAGTATTTCTGTGAGGACAGGGGGTGGTAAGGAATGCCCCCTCCACAGATCCCTCGCTTGCCTCTTCAAGCAGCCATGCTGGTGGGCAGGGCACTGGGGACGTGTCCCTCTGGGGTCACAGGTGTCCCTCCAATGGCAGGAGAGCACAGCCTGGCAGTGGCAGAAGCCCAACAGTGTCCTAAGTGTGCATGAAACTTCTTGGAGCTTAATCCTGGAAGGAGAGCAGTGCCCTGGATGTGGCCCAGCAGCTACCGCTGTGTTCCATGCCTGTGTCACCAGGGAATGCCATAGCCAGGACTTGCATTTCAGCAGCAGCCTCGTGATGAGCTCCTCCAGCACATGCCACCCACAGCAGGGCCAGACGGGCCGGGTATAGTCCCTGCTGGGGGACAGCCTTCCTCTGCCCAACCCAGGCTCCTGCCGGACCGGGACCCCAAGTCCCAGGTGCCCCCCACTGCTCACCCCCATAGGCCACAGGCCTGCAGAGACTTGGTGCCTTTTTTCTGCAGCTTTCAAAAGAGCATCCTGCTGGTACATCGTGGCTCCCGGTGACCTGCTGGCACTTCTCCTCTTCTCCCCCGGTCTGGCCTCAAAGGACCCCCTCTTCTCCCCCAGGGTCTCAGGGCTCTCCTGTGAAAACAGCCACTTCAACTGGGGAGGCTCTTACCCCTGGAGAGGTGGAACTGTGCAGAAGCCTGGCCACAACCCTGCACTTGTGCTCACTCCCTCGTGATGACCCTGAGCAAGCCCCTTCCCTGCCTATACCTCTTTTTTCTCCTTTGCCACTTCAGATGGGGAGCTCTTGGGGTCAAGCCCTGCCTCTCAGCACATTTACATCCAATGTACCCGATAGCTCAGGCTTGGTCTTGCTCCCACTGACCACCAGCATGGCAAACCAAATGCTTTCTAGATGAAAACCCAGAGAGGAGGAATTCGGCCACCCCTGACATGTGTCCAAAAGCTGAGCATCAGCAGCTGCAGGTACTGATTGTTAAACAAAGCGACCTTCCAAAAAACTGCTCTTGCCGAGACAGGAGACTCCCTGGGAAACGGAGATTTTCTCCATGTTTTCATCTATCCCCATCTTTGTACTGCTTCCCAACTGTAGTTTAAAAAAGTATATATTGATTGATATTTTTTAATCACTGCTTTGTTATTTTTAGGCGGCTGCAGTCTAGAAAAGACAGACAGTTAACCGCAGCTCTCAGACCAGCGGGTTTACATTCTTTGCAGGCAACACGAAAACGAGTTTCCTCAAGCCTTGCTCCTTCCTGCTCAAAAATTAGAGCAGGGACTCCCCATCTATTTCTGCTCATTTTATTTTTGCTCTAGAAGCAGAAAGCCAAAGGGCAGCTGAGCTGAGGGTAAATACTGAATTCCCAGCCCCAAGGAAGTGTTTGCAGCTCTCTGCAACAGGGGATTCACACACCTTCAGCACACAGAATTTCGGCTGGAGGTTTGGTGTGTAATTAGGAGTTACATAGTTAAAAACTGCCAGAGCCAGCCCCATGCTTACCACAACTAGCTGGGGAAAAAAAAAAAAAAGGGGGGGGGCAAAAATTAATTTCTGGGCTTGGAAAATTAAGATTTTTTTTGGTGCCTTTGGAAAAAAAACACCCAAACCTCTTTGAATACAGTTTTAAGTTTGACTTGACTAAATGTATAGAATCCATTTAAAACTATCAAAATAACAAGGAGGTTTTGATCAATGAAAAGGAATAGAGGCAAAGAACCTCTGTCCTAATCTTGGGCAAGCACTGACATATCAAACAGAAATTTCCTACTGTAAACAATGGTGAAAATAATAATAATAACAATAATTAAAAAAAATAAAAATCAAAGTCCCAGCTAGCTTCACAAACAAAAGATCTGCAAAAAGAGAGGCAATCTGCTTTGACTCCAGCAGAAGCTTGTTGTGATAATCTATATCTTTATGTGCTTTTCTTCTTCCCTTAATATTTGTTTAAAAAAAGTTTTTTAAAATCTAATTTTTTTTCACAAATCAGACCTTTTCATTTACAAAATTTCCACCTGGGATATATTGATAATTCCAAATCTTATTTCACAAACATTTTTCAAATAAGTGGCCATCAAACCTCACTGTTGCACAAAGAAATCAGTGTCACTCATCCAGTCTTCTGGCAGGGGAAAAAAAAAAAAAAAAGATTAATTCAAAAGGTTCCAGCTGTCCCAGAAGCACAGACAGGGCTGGCGTTTTACTATAACCCAAACAGTTTTCAGCAAAGCCATTTTCAGTTTTGTCAGTAAATCGGCTTGTGTTTTCTACCCCATCTAGCCCTAGACTGTGTGCAAGCTGTCCTCAGCGGCGAGGAGGGGGCTGCCTCCCCCGGGGCTAGGCTCCCGCTGGCCCTGTGCCGAGTCAGTAGCCCCAGTTTTAAGCTTTTTATTTTTGGTGGGTTGGTTAATTAGGAGCACATCTGAAAATATTGGTCTACAGTCCCAGTGAGGTAATTAAAATGATCCTATATATGGGTATTTGTGGGGTCAGAGCCTCCTTTTGTTTATCAATTATACAAACCGTGTTAGAGGACACATGCACTCGCCAGGGTCTTCCTCTAGCAAATGCCATATACAGGTCACTCTTGCAGATGCTGCTGCAGGAAAAATAGCATTAAACATACAACAAACGTCCCACAGATGGGATAATGCAGCCTAAGAAAAGCTGCATGTGGTCTCTACAAGTACTCACACAGAAACTGGGGTATGCACATACGGCAAGGGACCAAACACGCTGGCCCGTGCCCAGGAAAAAGCACAACTGCAGGCTCTATTCAAGACAGGAGGCTCCAGCAAAGACCCTTCAACCTTTCCCTGGGCCGGTCCCTCCTCAGAGATAAACTAACTGATCCTCATTTGGATGACTCATGTGCTTAACTAATTGGCTAAATGGGGGCCAGACCTCTGGTTCCCTCCTGCCCACATAGTTTGCCGAGCTGGGACCAAACCCAGACAACCGCAGCCCATCCAGCTGGGCTTCGTCTCTTCCAGCTCCACACAGATGTTTAATACTCCGCTTGCTCGTGCAACGACGGTGCTTTTCTGCCCCCGCCGCCCCAGATTCCGCCTTCGAAAGCTCAGCACATCCATAGCCAACCCAACGTGATCAATAGCTCTTGGGCCCTGGCAGCGTTGTGGGTGACAGAGACGTGCACGACCACGGTGCGCTCTCCTGCGATGCCCGTGTGCCCTCGGCTGCAGGCATCACGCAGGCTTTCCCCCTCCAGCCCAAGTTCACTCTACCTTGGTCCGTATTTCCTAGATACAGGCAAACAGTGGACAAACATTTCTTCCTAACTCCCATTTCACTGTATTTTGAGATAGAGGGAAGGGGGCAATGACTTTCAAGGTGTCTTAATGCAGTTTTGTTCCTGTTGCCAAATAGATATAATAGGAAGAATTAAATCAGCCTTCAGTGAGGTATAGATGGCCCCAGGATATGGCTGAGGTGATGTCAGTCTACAAAACATACCATTATATGTCATTGTTTCATGTCATTGCTTATTGATTTAATTCCATCATATTTCAGGCAACTTTATTGTCTAGGTACAGATCATCATATTAATAACTGGAAGCACATATGCAGATATCAAAAACACCTCCTGCCACTAAATCAATTTTTAAAATGAATCCAGGAGAAATATTTTAACAGAAAGCCCTTCCAGAAGCAATTGTTCCAGGGACAAGAAAGACCGGACGACTATTTTTCTGGTTCCAATGTTACATATATTGTCATTTCGTATCAAGATTTCTTTTTTTTTCTTTCAGTCTTTTTTTTTTTTTTTTTCAACAGGAAAGATTGATAAGAAAAGGAGGAAGTTAACAGTTTTGAGAACAAGGTGTAGCTAAATATTGTATCTAAACACATGCCCTTGAATGTGCATTATCATACATTCAACTTTGCTGGGGAACATTTTGGAATATGAACTGAATAATGTGGATATTATAAAATGGCTGTCTTGGAATTAAATTTTAAGATATTGATGTGTCATAATAATAAAATAGAAAACACTTTTAATATCAACAGTGAGCTCCATCATCCTTTTTTTTTATTATTTTGTGGTTGGTGCTTTTTCCTACGCAGAAACCTTGAAAACAAAAACACACACTGCAACAAACTGTAAACCATTAAAGATTTGTACACAGCAATGTCTCCCAAAGAAGTAAGCCCTAAGCCCAGAATTATCTTTGTAGCCGAAGTTGGGCACATATTAAATAATTAGGTTAATCAGCTCCTAAAAATCTGTCTGTGGTATGAAACAGAATTCAAACAAAAGAATTCTGTGAAATTTATCTCAGAAAAAAAATACAAGGTATTTTATTTTAGCGTTTTTTCAGGGCATCTTTTAAAGATATTTCCCAAAATGTGTGTTTTCTGTATTTACTTATTTTCCTGTGTTTTATCTTTTTTTTTTTCTTTTTTGGCTTTTCGTCTCTCCGTCGCTCCAAATGTTTCTCTGTGTTCACTCATGTATTGGACTGCAGGATGGGAAAGTCCTGCAGCACCATAAATTTTCAGCCCTACCCTGCAACAAGAGATGTTGCGTAAAGCAGGCTATTCACACACCGCCTTAAGCTCCCAGCCATGCTGCACCCAGAGGACCCAGCTTCCAGGAGCGCTATCGACCGCCGGCTATCAAAGGCTCGGGGCATTCTGTCGCCCACGTCCCAGACGGCAGCCTGGCCCCCAGGGCCACGTCAGGCGGTCCCCGCCAGCGGCTCGTGGCTGGCCGCCCCTCTCAGTCCTCTCCTCCAACATCCTTTACCCAGTAATTCCCAGTGCTGGAAGGAAACAGCAGGCTGAAGTCAACCCAGCTTCCCTGGCTGTGAGGCTGGGATTGTCCCCCAAGGAAGCAGACGGGAGTTTTCCCACTGGTTTGATTTTCCTCTGAGAAAGGCTTGCCTAGCTGGGGACGACGTCCCTGAGTAAGGCTGAGCACGAATGGAAAACAGGGTCCCTAGAATAATTCCCTGCAAGGTTGTTTCTAAAATATACTCTTGCACGTTTCTTTATAACCAAATTCCCCTTTCCATATAAAGTCTCAGACACGAACATCTCTAGATCCTCCCAGCCCAGGCTAGACCCCAATCCAAGGTCTCATTCAAGAAATTATTCAACAGGAGTTTAAGGCCAAGCCCCTGCGCAATTCCTGCCACCCCCAGCAAGCCCCCCAGAAGGGCTTTGATTAAAGCGGGTGCTAAATGCACTGCTGGGTTGAAGCCTGAAAATGTTTACAGGACTGGGGATTAGAATACAGCAAATCACCTCTGGAGCTTCCAAAGCCAAGTGGACCTGAGCAAAGTCATATGGAAACGCTAACTCTATTTTCATTTAAAAAAAATAGCAGAGGCTTCAGCAGTAGTTGTAGATACGCTGTCTCCTCTCAGGGAACTAATAGGCAGGGAAAAGCAAGGCTTTAAATGATTTATTCAGTACCCTGGAGATTACTTTTTTTTTTATTTTCTTTTTCATTTCCACATAAATTACACAAGCACTTTATAAAATGAATACACATAAAACACCTTGTAAGTGCATAACTTAAAAAACCCAAATGAATGAATGACTTTAAAAATCTCACTGAAAATAGGTTTTCTGATTGCTTGTTTGTACTAGCTGCTTAAATTGGCAGTGCTGTTTTAGATTATAAGTAACTGAAAAATATATACTGTATATATATATATCTATATATTCCTGGCATTTGCTATAAGAAGTGCTTTGTTTAATTTTGTCTTATTCCCTTGGTACAATTAAAGAAACAACTAAGTTAAACAGTTGAGAGTGAAACCAATTCTTTGCCATCAGGAACTGCCTTCTAAAGGGAAACAGGTAAAATAAAACATTGGACAACATTTTGCAAATGATATGGAAATAATCCATGGAAAGAAACTGCATTACCCTCGCAAACTGCCACCAAGGTCTTCTTGTTATTAAAATACACGCTGATGGGCACGGAGTCTGTGGCAGCCAGGGACAGTTTGGGCTCTTCATACAATTGAGATATCATATTTACCGTCCTCAGGAGTCTGTCAGATCCTTCTCTTATTCCCCCTTTGCAAGAAAAAAATTAATGAAAAAGGGGAGGAGAGATGGAGAGACAGCGAGGTGAGATCCGAAGGGTTCCCATCTGGCGCAAGCAGAAATTGCTGCTATTTCCTCCATTTGTTGCATCCCCGAGCGTCTCCGGCGCGGACGACCTGAGGAGGTTCGCGGCAGAGATGCACTTTCCAGGGAGCCTCCTCCTTTTGTTTCAAGCCATCAGTCCAAAGTATACATATATATACATATATATACACACACTTTTTATATATATATATATATATATATATGGATATATAAGGGCGACCCCAGGCTTTGCACTGCCACCAGCAGAATCCAAAGGAAGTTTTTTCTCCCCCAGCTGGGCGCACGCCGGCGGTCGTGTCTGTCAGGGCTGGGCTTTTGTATGGCAGCACGTCAGCAAGTTCACGGTCAGCACCGAAGACTTTCAAGAGAACAAAAGGGTTGGGGGGAGGTGAGACACCATCGCTGCTCCAGCAACCCCACGGGTGGGGAGAGTTTTTGGGGTGGTTTCCCTTCCTTTCGGTCTTCGTGGAGGCTTTCCCCAGCCAGACACGTGGGATGCACATGTGGCCAAAGGACCGTGGGGTGCCAGCCTTCCCCGGGGAGAAACAGGGATGCCACATGTCCCCCCGGGGACAGCCCCGCCGGCAGAAGGTGCACGTACCGCTGGCAGGTGCCAGCCTTATTCGCAAGCGGAGGCGACGGTGGTGACGCTGGTGATTTTGGTGGAGTCGTCAGACCAAGGCTGGAGGTTCTGGAGGGCAAAGAGAGAGGAGTTGTGGACACAGATGGGGTCGGCTTGGATGGGCTGGTTGATGGTTTTTTGGAAGGCCTCCTGCTGCAGCTGCATGAGGATGCGGTTCGCTTGCTGCCGCTCGGCCTCCCGCTCCTCCGCCGTCTGCCTCCTAGGAGAGAGAGAGCGGTTAGGGGAGCCCGGGGGAGCAAAGGAGGGTTATCTCCAGAGAGAATAGGTTACGCTGAGTGCTTAGGGCTGGAGGGGGGTAGGAAAAGAGGGCGCCTAGCCACAGCGTGGTCCTACATCCCCTGCACAAACTGCCAGTAAATCCCATAAACTGGGGAGTGGGGCTGTCTATCTTACTGGCCCCAGCAAGAATTGCTCTGATCAAAGACAGCCAGGAGCAGCCCACAGCTCTGGTTTATTTTCCGCCATGGGAAAAATCCAAGCAGAGCCAAAACAGCCAAAGGGGCACACAACAGCGTTGCAAAAGGTGCGATTCCCTGCAAACATGTTCTGTGCCCAGCAGTGAGAGCCAAGCGCACGATGCCGCAGTGAGGAGGATGGAGAAGGAGCAAGGTGAGACATCACTGACTGGCCGTGCCACACAGCTGGGAGACAGGCAACATCCCCCTGGGCATCCCCTTCCCAGCACCCAGGTCTGCCATCTCCTCCGCTGGGCTGCGGTGGCCAGCTGTCGAGACTCTGGATGAAGGTAACAACACACCCACGGCAGGCAGGACAAAAATCAGCAAAATGTCAGCTAAACAGTAGAAATGCATTTTTAGCAGCAAGAAGAATCAAAGCCCAGAATAAACTGTCTGGGCAGGGTGAAGGACAGTATTTTTAAGAACAGGTTGGACACACATCTGTCTGGAATGACACTGGCAGGGCTGATCCTGCCGAGGGGGGGATTAGGGGGCCTGCAGGGGTCCTTTCCAGTGCTGGTAGGGTCCCAGCTATGGGCTGTCGGGGAGGAGGGGATGGGATAGGAAGAAATGGCCTGAACACACTTAAATCCACAACGAAAATCCCAGCCACCCCTTGCTTGGATAGAGGGTCAGTCTGGAGACTGCAGCCTGCGATCACCTCTGCTTTTACTGTGAACATCACCTGGCACCTCCGGTGACACTGCTGGGGCGGCTTACAGTGCCAGTCCCAGGATGATCCCCAAAGCACCCCCTCCCTCCCTCCCACCCCAGGGCCCAGCTGAGGCTCTCCTGGCAGCTTCAGTGGATCAGTGACAGGGGAAATGGCAGCTTTTTAATTTAGCAGCTCAGGGGGATGTGACATGTCTCATCTTCTTTGGCTGCAGGGACTGGAAGTGGCAGCTCTGAGCTCTGCAGTGACATCTAAGAGCACAGGGCAGGGGGTCCCTAGGTCCCCACCCGGGGAAATGGGTGAGGGCTGGATGTGGGCCATGGGCCTCCGGGGCACCTGAGCCTCCAGGCCTGCGGCCAGGGCTCCTGCCCGGGAGCAGGTAGCTCAGGGCTTAGTCCCTGCTCTAATCACTGTGTCAACATCTCAGTCAGACATCCCGGGGAGAGGGGGCTCAGAGCAGCATCAGCCCTCCCTGCTCAGCCCAAGAGCCGCTCCGTCTCTGCCTCGATGAATATTTAATGACTCCCTGCACAATGAAGAGATGCTCCAGGGGGAGGGAAGGAGCCCCGTGTCCAGGGCGGTCAGGAGCACAGTGGCTGTGAGCACCCAAATATCCCCCTGCTCCAAGCAGCTGGCCCATTCATGCATTCATGTCAGGCTGGGATTTGCCTGTTCAAATCTGCCTGGAAGGAACTAAACCTCGATGCCTGTGTCTCAAGCAAGAGCCCCAGTCTGGGGAGGGGATCACACAGCCACCCACTCCAGCAGAGACATCCAAGCAACGAGCAGAGGAGAGACTCTCCTCCCCTAGCATGCATTTATTTAAGCAGTTAAATCCCTCAGAGGGCTTAAAGCAACTTTCTTTTCTCAGATATTCCCCACTGCCTAGCTCACACTGAGCCTGCAAGCGGCTCCTTCCAGCACCCAGCGCTCCAGGCACCGCTTAGAGCCCACTACCCTGCGCAGGGGCCCGGGGCACTGAGCCAGGCCTGCCATCGGCCGGGGTATCCGCATCTCCACCGCAACACCCAGCGTGCACAGATGCAAACAAGCAGAGCTTACAAGCGTGAGTCCCTCTGGATCAGGCTAGTGGGGATTCTCCCATGTCTAACACTATGGCTGAGATCACGCTGTAGCCTTTCCCTTAGGCAGAACCAGGGTTTTGTTTCTCTTTACCCAGCTATTTTTTGCCTAACATATGAATAGGTTTGTATCCTCTGCTTCTCTGCCAAAGGGGGCTGACTTAGCCAACAGACGCAAAGAGTATTGACAGACAGATGGAGAGCCAGCCAAGCTGCATTTGCCTCGCTTCCTTAGGAAACCAGGTTAGAAGACACAGCTGACCCTGTTTCGCAGGCCACGGCAAGAGCGCTCCTCCTCCAGGACTCTGCTCCTGGCTGACAGAGATCACTCCAGCTAGAGACTTCCTGGCACTGGGGGAGCTGATCTTCCTTCTTTAGGGAAGGACTTGCTGAGGGGGGATTCACCCACACCCTTGGATTCAAGTCCCTCGTCCCCCATTTCTTACCCAATCCCAGTATCCCCAGGCAATCACTGTCCCATTCCTGCCTGCGCCCAAGGCTCAGCACCCAGTAACACCCCCTTCTCTGACCTGCCAGGGGAGCTGCCCCTTGCCCAATCTCCTCCCCGCCCGCAGGGTGCCTGTCCCCAGCCCGGCGCAGGGCAGGGGATGCTCCCAGGACTGGGGTGCCTTCCCCGGGGACACCCCCGGGAAGCTGCAGCCTGGGAAGGGCAGGGTCACGGCGACAGAGCCCGGGAGGCTCCGTTTGAGCCCGGCCTCCTCTTCCTCTCCTGCCCGGCTTCACCGGCACGCCCGGCAGGAGAACAAAAAGAAAGCGTTTTGGCGAGGAGGTGCCGTACACCCCGCGGGGCTGAAAATCTTCGCGTTATGCAGAGCCCGATATCCTGGCAGCAGGATCCGGCCCCAGCCGCGCTCCCACGCCGGGGTGCGGCCCTGCCCCGGCGCCGGAGGGTCGCGCTGCCCCCGCGGCCGCGCACCGGCGGGTCCGGCTCCCGCACACACCCCCCCCGTCGCCCCGGGCGCACCCCGCCGGGCCGGGCCGAGGGCTCCCGCGGGCTGCTGCCGAGGAACGGTGCGATGGAGCCGCTGCACCCACCGGGCTCCCGGTGGTACCGCCTGCACCCACCGCACAGCCCCCTGCCCCGCACGGCGCACCGAGCAGGTGTGTAGGCACACATGCGTTCATCCGCGTTGCGTACGTGCACACCTACTTGCACGCAGACCCGGTGTGCTCACACACACACACACACACACACTCACAGATGGAACGCACGCTGCCCGCATGCACACCGCACACGCATCCATACGCCGGCGTCTGGTTTGCACGCACACCCCCGTGCACACTCACACACAGGCGCGCACACACATACACGCACCGTCCGTGGGCACACCCAAGCGTATGTGGCCTTCACACAAAAGCATTCGCACACAAGGTGCAGAGTTACACATGCATGTCCTGCTTTGCACAGACACCCACCAGTGTGCACACACTCTCATACCACTGCACGCACGTACAGGTGTGTGCACACACGGCCTACACCCCCCCCCCCCACTCGCATCCACAGGTGCTGCACGCACACACACTGCTGTGCATGCACACGGGCATTCCCATGCATGTGTACACACACATTCACATTCAGACACACGCGTGACTCCCCTGTGCGTGCGCTTGCAGGACTCGCGCCCCAACTCGGACCCACCAATGCCGCTGGCAGAGCCGGCAGCAGCCGGGCCCGCTCCCCCAGGGCTGCCCCAGCGCCTGCCCCCCACGTCTGCCGAGCCCCCAAGCCCCTCACCTCCACTTGGTGCGCCGGTTCTGGAACCAGGTCTTCACCTGGGCGTCCGTCATCTTAAGGGCCTTGGCCAGGGCAGCGCGCTCGGCCGAGGCCAGGTACTTTTGCCGGTGGAAGCGCTTCTCCAGCTCGCAGATCTGCAGGCGGGTGAAGGAGGTGCGCGGCTTCTTCTTCTTGGGAGGCGTGCGGTTCTGGTAGGGGTGACCTATACGGCGTGTTACAGTGAAGGGTGAGAGGGCCACTGGGGGGGACACGGGAGGAGGGGGGGATGAGAGGCAAAGAAGCAAGCAGCGACAGATCAGCAGAGGGGCTCCGGCTCCCTGGCGCTGGGATGGGGACCCCCCCGCTGCGAAGCCGCCGCTTCCCCGCCGACATCCGCGCACGGGCTGCAAAAACGCGGCGGCGGCCCCGGCGCCTTCCCCGGGGGCTGCGGGGGGGTGGGGGGCACCGGCCGGGCACCGTTCGCCTTTAGCGGCGGGGAAGGCGGCCGCTTGCCCGGCGAAGTGCCGGGGGGGGCAATAGCGGCAGCCGGTCCTGGCGCCGGGCCGGGGGTCCGCGCTTCGTGCGAACGGGGCTCGGTTTAATTTCGTTTGGGTGCGGCGGTAAACCCGCCGTCCTCGGCCCCGCGTTTCGTACGCGGGAAATAACTTCCCGAGCCGGAAACGGGAGTTGCGATTCGTTGTTTTGTTTCTTTTTAGTATTATTGGGTTTTTGTTTTGTTTTTCCCCACAGGAACGAAAAATAATTGGGGAAAACTTGCGGCGTGTCTCAGCCGGGCCGGGCCAGGAAGGGGCTCCGTGCAATTCAGCCCAGTGCCTGCCAGCGGAACGGCCCGTTTGCTCGCCCGCGGCCATGCCCCAGCCGAGCGCCATCGGGCCGAAATTAAACGTGAACTTGCAAAAATCGGGCCTCGGTTTCCGCCCCCGGGAAGAGGGTCCGGTGCGGGCGCTGCAGGAGCGGGGGCTGATTTTTCCCCCGTCACAATTTCGTTGCTTTTTTTGGTTTTGTTTGTGTTTTTTAATTTATTTTCGTTGTTCGAGATTTTGCTTTGTTGGCGCCGAAGGACGAGGCCAGATACACCTGGAAACGGCGGCGGGTCCGGAAAGCGGCTCCAGCCCGAGCCCGGCTCTGCTCGGGGCTGTAAAAAGTCCCTTTTGGCGGGAGAAAGGCTGAGCCGAAACCCGCAGGCGGAGAAACCCAGCCCGGTTACGGTACGCACGGGAAAAACAGCCCTACGAGCGGCCGGCAACGGGCCGGCCTTCCCGGGCGGGCGAGGGCCGGGGCCGCCGGGCTCCTTTCCCGCCGGGCCGGGCTGTGCCTCCGAAATAACCCTCTATTTTAAAGGAAACTTTGCGCGGGTGTTGGGCCGGGTGGCGGGGCCGCGGGGAGCGGGCAGCCGTGCCCGGGCCTTGCGGGAAGGGTGCGGAGTTTGCCATCCCGTTTCCTCCCTGCCAGCCTTTCCCGGGCCGTATCCCGGGAAAAAAAAAAAAAAAAAAAAAAAAAAAGAGGAAAAGAAAAAACAACAACAAACTCAAACCACCACCAAAAAAAAAAAAACAAAAACCAAACCAAAACAAAACCAAACCACAAAACCGAACAACGAAGAAACAAACAAACAAAAACCCCAAAACACCCCAAAAATAAAAACCAAACCAATACAAAACCAATGCATTTAGGGGGGACTGAATGCGCCTGATTTTCCACCCCTCCTTTCTTCTGGCCTCCGCCGGGACCGACTTCCCAGGGCGATCCGGGCCGCTCTCTGCAGCCGGGGCCGGATCTTGCTTTCCCCTTCGGGCAGCGGCTGCCGCGCCGAGGCCGGGCGGCGGGGAAGGGAGCGGGGCGGCGGGAGCAGGGAGGGAAGGGGGGGTCCCGGTGGCCCGACTCACCTGTGAACCTGTCTTTTGTGTACCGCCTGTTGCTCTCCATCCAAGGAAAGGTGAGCCCCGTGAGACTGTTCATGCCGTTCACCGCCGGCACGGCGGCGGAGAGGGGCTGGTGGACGCCGCCGGCCACCGGGCGATGGGCCGGGACGCGGATCACCCCCCCGGCCGAGCTCAAGGTGTTGCCGTTCATGCTCACCGCCATGTTCACGTTGTAGGAGCCGGGCAGGCCGCCCATGCTGCAGGAGGTGCCGGTGTAGGCGCCGGCCGCGCCGCCGCTCGCCCCGTAGCCACCCGTGACCGTGTTGTAGGCGCTGCCCACGATGCAGCCCAGCCCGTAGTCCGCCGAGTCCTGCAGCCGCGGGTGCGACACCATGCAGCTGCCCGGCTCCGACGTGTTGAGGATCTGGTCGATGCCGAAGCTGATGGGCTCGGCTTGGCCTTGGTGCAGGTGGTGAGCCCCGAGGTGCTCCATGCCGCCGCCCGGCCCCGGCAGCGGAGCCGCACACAACGCCCCGGGGCACCGGGGCCGGACCTCCGCGCCGGGCCGGGCAGCACAGCCCCGCACCGCCCCGAAACGCGGCAAGGCCACGCAAGGGAGCCGCGCACAGCCGCGACGCGCCGGCTACGCGCTCGGTCCCATGGCAGGGCGGCCGCGCACCCCGAGACGCACCAGCAGAGCCACGCACGGCCGGGACGCGGCAGCCACACGCTCAGCCCGAAGACCCGACAGCAGAGCCATGCGCAACCGGGGCACGGGAGCCGAGCAACCCCGCAGCCCAGGACGCGACAGCCGTGCCCGGCCGAGGCACGGGAGCTGCACACGCGAGGCGCAGCCGCTCCGCACGCACCCGCTGGACCCCACAGCCTCCGGGAGCAGAGAAGCGACACCCACGCGCGCCGGTCCCGCTCCGATGAGACCCGGCACCCCCACGCCGCCAAGACCCAACCAAGACGCCGAGCCGGGAGCCACTCACCCGAGACACACACACACACGAAGGTGCCCCGGGGACCCCTCGCCGCCGCAGGCGGTGGGGAGCCGAGAGCCCCGCGGAGCGGAGCGCGGCCGCGGCGGAGTGCGAGTGCGAGCGCCCCGCTTGCCCATCAATCACGCTACCCAAGGCCTGCTGCTCCCGGGCCCTCACTCTCCATTGGCTGGATGCTGAAAAGAGCCGAGTGAATGACAGCAGAGAAGAGCACACGAGAAAAGGAGTTTCTTCTTCCCCAGCTCCCCCCCCCCCAAAAAAAAAAAAAAAAAAAAAAAAAAAAGCCACCAGCCGCCTCGGCCTTATAAAGTCAGTGCTGGGTGCGCGCAGGGCATTGGGGTGGGTAAAGGAGCAGCAGGTACCCGGCGGTGGAGGGGGACGTTTTGCCTCGGAGTTTGTGGCCTTGGGCTGCTGGGAGGGGGGGGTGGTCCTGGCTGCCAGCCCCCGCGGGGGGGGGCCCTGGGTCGCGATCCCCGTGGGCTGCCAGCTGATCCCGTGCGAGGCCTAAAGCCAGGGGATACCCTTCTGGAGGGGTTCCAGACCCCCCCGTGCCCCTTTTCTCCGAAGGGGGGGTGTCTCCATTTCAAAAGTCAGCATCTCTCAAAAAGCCGTGGAGGAGGAGGGGGTCCCCCCATCTCCAGACCCCAGAATGGGGGCGGTCAGCAGGGCCTCCACGGGTGCCCAGGCCCGTGGAGGGGATATCACGGGAGGAGGTGATGGGCGCCTGGGGCACACCTCCCCCCAGAGAACCCGGGTGTCTCATTCCCCCGGGACGAGGGCCGGCCCCAGCTGCTCCCCCCGGGGCAGCGGCACACACGGCGGCGGGGCGGGGGCTGGACGGGGCACCCGCTGCTGCCGGGGCACCCGCTGCTGCCGGGGCCCGGCCGCGCCTTCGCCGCCGCCCCCTCCCGCGGGGAGATGAGTGGTTTCGTTGATAAATAAATAAATAGATAAGTAAATAAATACTCTTTAGAAATTGAAAGCCGCTGCCGTGATTTGCTGCAAAACTTGTTTTGGCCCTGGCCCGTCGGTGCTCCTGCTCCGCGCAGCTGGGTGGGGGGCAGAGCAGCCGCTGGGGCGGGGGAACGACCGGCTTTGGCCCCCCCGCCCTGCTGCTGCCGACCGGCTCTGCCCAGAGCTCCAGCTCTGCAGAGTCGAGGGTTTCCCCAATGGTTTGTGCTCTGCCAGCACTGGGCAGCCCGCTGCGACCTCCCCACTCCTGACTGGAGCCGACAGGCCCCCTCCGCCTCGGCTGGGGCAAACGCCGCACTCTATGTCTTCGATGTGCCAGTGCTTTAGTGCCCACGGGGGACTGTGGAGGTCCTGCAAGACAGTCCGCTCTGGGGCATCCCCCACGCAATACAAATGCACTGGCACAGGAAGTCGTGCCAATGCACTCAGGTACACCTCCTCACTCACCGCTATACATACACATATCCCATCTGCATTCTCACATAGACACACACCCACTCACACGGCCTCACCCTCACAAACACACACGCTCACAAACACCCTCATGAGCTCACAGGCACCCATGCTGCCACACAGTCCCACGCATTTGCTTGCACCTACGTTTGTGCACACATACTCACATGCCCCCTCATTCTTACAGACACTTACAACCCTCCCTGCACCCGCACAAATTCACACACATGTGCATTCTCACTCACACCTTCACGACTGTATGCATTCACACATGCACATTCACTCCCACAACACGCATCAATGCACCCCTATACCTATGCATTCAGACACCCCCAGACACACACACAAACACACACTGACACACCAGTGCTCGTGGGTTCCTGCCACCCTCACCCCAGCCACAACCCTGCTGTGACACCCCAAGACCCACCACCATCACCGCACCCACCACCACGGTCCCACACTGGGGAGGCAGTGGAGGCACAGCGGGCAGCAGCAGCTCACAGCCGCCCCTCAGCCCCGTGCCCAGCTGGTGCCCAGTGCCCGGCCAGCCTGCTCCCCCCGCCACCGCCCAGGCCTGCCTGCCGGGGTCAGGTTTCCCCCCCTCCCTGTACCTGCCTCAGTTCTTGACTTCTGAACTCTTCAGGGAACTCGCTGGCGCCAGCTCCATCAACCAAAGTCCTTGTGGTTAGGAGGAGCTGGGAGGGGAGGGAGGGAGGGAGGGAGAGAGGGTTGGGGCCAGCCAGGGCCGGGAGGCTGCCCTCGGGCAGGGGGCCTTCTCATCCCCCAGGGCTGCAGCTGCCTTTGCCCTTGTCCAGGACCAGCCTGGGCTTCTTCTCCAACCCCTTCCCACACGGGGGATGTGGGGCAGAGCCTGCTCACCAGCCCTGAGCATGTCAGTTTGTCTCCACAGGGAAGTGGCAAAGCATGCCATGCTGGCCTCACACAGTGCCACAGAGTCCCCTGGCACCGAGCCCTGACATCCGGAGGGGACCCAGCTCTGCTGCTGAGACCCGGGAGGTGCCCTCTCTCCAATAAATAACAGTCTTCCGATGCTGCTTGCGGATCCCAAAGGCCCTGGTCGATGCTGGGCAAAACCTTTGGTTTTCCCTGCACCAGAGATCCCCCAGGCTGAGCAGATGCTGAGGGCCCTGGAGGGACTGGCCCTGAGAAATCACAAGGTCACCACCAGTGAGCTAGGCTGGCTAATGAGGATCACAGCCCCCAGCTGCTGAGCCCAAGGTAGGGGCCTTCAGGCAATAAAACAGACCAGGAGACAGACTACAGGTAAGTCAGGTCTTCCTCTGCCCAGCACCCGGTGAGGACAAAGGAGAAGGGCGGGCAGGGCTAGGTCCCAACTGGGATTCAAGCCTTCTGGAAGTCAATGGCAATTATTGATGGGTTTTGGGAGGATGCACAGCCCCAGGATTTAATCCCTGCACAAGCCGCAGACCTCACCTGCAGCCTTAAGAAAGCCACACAGCTCCTGGCATTGGAAGTCTGGGCACTGCACAGCTAAGCTTCAGGACAACACCCGGTTCAGATGCTCCTGTTCAAATTGGTGCTGACCTTAGTTTCCCCTTGGGCTCTCTGTGTCTGGGGCTTGAGAAGTGCTGTAGAGCACGAGGTTCTGGAAATAATCCATCTCATGAGAGCTGGCAATTAATTTATAGCCTTTGCATCCAGCTCCCTAATTTTAGGGCTAAAGAGGACTTCAGTCCTCTAAGAGGACACGCAGTGCTGCAAGCTCACACACCGGGATATACCAGGGCCAGTCTTGGTGCTTGTGGGTTCACATCCCAACAGGAGTGTTTACAAGGGTCAGCACCTGCTTGGAGGTGCATCCAATGATCCTACAAATGGATGCCCAGGGCAGGGGGCAGAGGCACCCCAGTCCAGCTGGCTCTGCCTGGCTGATGCTTGGAGGCAGATCCCCAGCAAGCATCCTCCCACCAGCTGAGGGCTGGATTTGTCCATCTTTGCTAGGGCTCTGGATGTCAGGCCCTGCAAAAAAAAAATCACTCAAAGATCACACTGAGCAGAGCCCGGGGAGACAGGCATTCTCAGGTGTTTGCCCTAAGAGCTATTTAGGGCAGTGGGGTTTCTTTTCTGGCCAGAGAAATCTTTTCCTGCAGGAAATATCAACAAGCTGGATCAGCCCTCTTCAGAGGTGGAAGAAAGTCTCCAATGCAGGAGCTGACACATGCACTAAGTTACTGCAAAATCAGTACATGGAGGAGAACAACGCCCTTAGCCTCTACTTCTCCAGAGCATCTCACCCCTTTCAAGCACCCATGGCCACTTACATATTCCTGCCAGCCTTGAAACTTTTGTCCCCCCTCACCTGCCCCGAGCAGCTGCTGGGACAGGCTCATTTCCAAATCAGTGGTTCAATCCTGCCCCCAGCTGAGGGTTGCGGGCTTAGTATGTCCACGCTAGAGGATGGCAATAGAGACTAGGGTCCTTCCCGTGCTTCGTAAAGCTCCCCTCTCCCTCCCCACAAAGGCCTGGGGATCCTTTCTCAGGTTGTCTCATTGATCGGGTGCATCTGCCTCCTGCTAGCGGAGACAGGCAGCCCAGCCAGGGCCTGAACTCCACCCTCCACTTCCCTTTTTCTTCTGCCTTGCTGGGTTTCCAGGGGTCCCCTTCACCACTGAGCTCCTCTACAGCTCAGGGCTCCCAGGAGCTCGGCATTGCAAGCTGCCTCCTTGCCTTGCAGCTGCTGGCCAGGAGACTGCTGTGAAATACAAGCCTTCCTGCAGGGGCTGGGGACAAAAGCGGTGTGTCTGGGACCTTGGCAAGGTCCCAGCAAAGCGCACTGGGCTCACTCCAAAACCTGCACTTGGAGCAGTGCTTTCTGGAACCTGTAAGTTCCTCCTATTTTCCTAAAAGGAGAGCTGCAGGCAGGTGCAGGGTGACAAACACACCCTCGCCCCATCAGCAGAATGGCGTACCCCGACTCCTTCCCTTCCTCGCTTCTTAATTCGTTTAATTCGTTGGGCTGGGGGCTCCCCCAGCCCCGGGTGATTATTCACCCTTCTGCACGTCCATCACCTCCCGCAGCTCTTTTTCTCCCATCCCGACCCCTGTGAAATCAATTACGGTGGAGGAACCGGTGCCCATGGGGGGCCACGGGGGCCCGGACTGTGCACAGAAGCCGGCCGGAGAGCCCTGCCAGGCGGCCCCGGGGCACGACGGCCCCGCCGGGCAGTCCCCGCCGCTGCCCCGAGCAGGGGGACGCGGTCCCCGCTGCCGTCGGGGGTCTGCCTTTCAGCGCTGCCGCTTCCTCTGAGATACGTCGCAAGTGTCGCGACAGCCGCCGATAGCGAAGCAGGGCGAGCCCCGCACCAACCAGCCGGCCTCCCGCGGCAGTGCGGGCTTCCCAACGCGAAATCTCGTTTCCCGCAATTCCCACCGAGAGCCAGCCCCTGCGGAGGGTCCCCGGAGCCCGGCCGGCCGAGGGGGCTTTGCCCCGGCTCCGCGTCCGCGGGAAGGGCGGGCCGCGCTTCCTGCGCATTAAAAGCAATTAACACCATTTGGGGAATTTTTAATTGCTCTATAAAGCACGCTGTAAATAATTACTCCCAGCTCTGTTGATCCCTCGAATACGCACTGACAGTTGTAATTTATGGCTTTGGAAGCGTGGCCCCTTGTATTCAGCATAACTCCTTATTACAGTAATGACTTAGCGCCGCTGCACTTAATGAGTATAAAGTGCCTAGCGCAGCGGGAGCGGGCGGGAGCCGCAGCATCGCACGAACTTCGCCCGCAACAATATTTCTCCCCTTTATGGTTACAAACGACCGAGGGGCTACGAGTTAATACAGCGGGGAAGGAGCGGCGGGGCCGGGGGAGCGCAGCAGGGCCCGGGCGGGGAGCGCGGCCGGCTCCGCGCTGTCAACGACGTCTCCCGGGGGCAGTTGTTGTCTACCAAAACTAAGTGTTTAGAGCAGTTCGCAAACTCTCCCATGGCCTCCTGGTAGCCGCTGGCTGCCTGGAGAAAATGGGTTCGGGAGAAGGAAGAGAACGGTCGCAGCTCATCGCATCTACGGGCGCAGGCAGTGCGGGTGCCGCGGAGTCCCGAAGGGCAGGTCGCCCAGCACCCACCACCCCCCCGGCTGCCTCCCTACCTCCCACCGCCCCGGGACTGACCGGCTCCGTGCAACAGGCCGGCGGGCCCGGCAGGGATGAGAGCCCCCCGGCCGTGGGTACCCGCGGGAGGGGAGGGAGCGGGGTGGTGGCCGATGGGGGCCGAAGTGCCCGGCGGCGTGCCATGAATATTCAACGTTGCCGGTTGCCGGAGGAGCATCTGCCGATAAATTATTGGTCCTGCGGCACCAGCCCCTCTCTCCACCGTGCAGAAATGCGTGTAATCCCATTAGCCCCGTCCCCTTGGCCACCCGCCCCGCACCAGCGCCGCTAATGAACGGCGTCTGGCCGCCACCCCCGAGGGCACCGACGGCAGCGGGGGACACCGGGGGCTCTGCCCCGTTATTAACTCCCGGCTTAATTACGCTCGCCGTGCCAGTTAATACAGCCGTGCCATAAGGGAGCAGACGCCTGCTGGACACGCGTGTCGCTCCGCCGCCTCCTCCTGGCTATCCCCCCGCTCCCAGAAGCGCTGACCCCTGCGACAGCCAGGCCTGTCGCGACACAGAGGGTGGCAGTCGTGATATCGCCCCCCGATCTTGCGGCTCCCCCGCGCCCATGGGGGCTGCTCGCCGCTCCCGACCCCGGCTGCCGGCAGCTGCCTTGTTTGTTCGCTCGCCGGGGGAGCGGCGGCTGCTTTTGTCTCCTGCCCGCCCCGAGCCCTAGGCCTTTTCCCCATCAGACAAAGTCCTGTTTTGCCAACAGATCCGTGTCTCTCTCCTCCCCGTCCCCCCCCCCCCGCCCTCATCTTAAAAGCAGCCCTCGGGGGCAGGGGCGCAGGCAGCTCCGCAAACGCCGTGCGGGCAGGGAGCCGGCACGCCCTGCCGTCTCCGCTAACAAAGTAGCTTTCACTAATGAACAGGAAGATCCAATAATAATGGTCTTAATTATTGCAAACATTGTTACGGGCTTAGCTCTAAAAACCTCAAAATCCTCCTCGGTAAATCCTCGCGTTTATTTATTTATCCCCCCCCCTCCCCTCCCCGAGGTTAATTAGCACGCAAAAAGCAAATACAAACTATGGCAGAACCGATGGGTAAACTTAAATCTAATTTGCTGCTGTTTGCATTAGCCTTTGGAGAGGAGGACCGGGCAGGAGGGGCAGCCCCCGCCGCAGGCAGCTGCCGTACAGGTGGGCGGCTGCGGGGACGAGTCCTCGGCCTGCCCGGGGGTCCCTTCGGTCCCCGAAGTTAGGGGACTTCGGCGGCTTCAGACGCTTTTCCTTCGCCGGCAGAAATACATCCGAGTCCTGGCAGGGCGCTGACAAAACTCGCCGCACGTCGTTTGCAGCGCAGAAAGTGCGGAGGAACACAGCGTGTTTGGGATTAATCGTGACCAAAAAAAAAAAAAGGGGGGGGGGGTGTGATCTAGAAATAGAGTTTCGGAGTTTCCAAACCCTAATCCCCGCCCCACTCGCTCCCCGCGGAGTAAAACACCCAGCGAGCGCCGCCCGGGGGACCGATGCCCCGGGGATGGGGAGTGCAAGGGATTATCTGGGTTTAAACGCAATCGGCCATTTATGCAAATAGCATTCTCCACACGTGTAATTTTAATTAATTAACTGCATTTTCCATTGTTGTATTAATTGTATTTTCCACCCGTAACTAGTTGTAATTTCCAGTGCTCCCGATTCACCGAGCAAGCACGGGGCGAAGGCAAAGCCGTCTCCACCCCAAAGGTTTTGCGGACGCTGTTTCTAACCACCCAGGTGGAATCCCGAAAACCGGCTTAGAGAGTGCACGACAGAAAACAAACAAATTAAACACGGCGTGTAAACATAAGTCGGGGAGAAGAGTAGGTGACACCGGTTTTTCAGTCCCACGCACACCACCGGCGGCTTTGAATTGCCAGCCGCACTACCGAGAGGGTCGGGGCTTTGCGTGAAGTCGCTCTTTCATGTCACTGCTCCCTCCACGACTTTGCGGAGCGGGAGCTTGCGGGACCCCAGCAGAGCCCGCAGTGCCTCGCTGGCCGGTGAGGGTCACCCGTGGACACCGGGGGCACGAAGGGGCGTGGGTGGTTGCAGGCGGGAAAACGAGCTTTGATTTCTGGGGACAAGCGCTTGAAGGCTCCGAAAGAACGGAGCTGTCCGAGGCGTTAAATAATCTGCCAAGACGGCTCTTTCCTTTCTGTACCACTACTCTAGCTAAGCTCCGTACAGCATGCCCGGAGAAACAGGGACAACTTCCAGCAGCTCATACGCTGCTGCAGATTTCCCCCAGAATTGGAAGTGGTGGGAGCCGGGTCTTCAGAGATGGGGGGGTGGGGTGGGGAGAGAAATGTGCACACCCAGATCTGAGCTCCCAGGGTCGGAATGCGGTATCCAGGATAAAACTCTGCTCTTCAGACCCTGCTATCGGTCTCTGAGGTCCTGCACAGAAACGCTGGGCTGGTTGGGTGAATTTCAGTCCCAGGAGAAATCCTAATTCATCACCGTGCTTAGCGGGCAGCATCTCGGAGCTGAGCCCCGAGTGCAGCCTCACCAGAGAGCATCGCAGGTGGCATTGGGAGTAAAAGGTAATGCAAGGCAGTGAGAGAGCTCGCAGCAATATTTGCAGAGGGATGCAAGGGTCTGACAGAGCCCAGAGCTGGGGTCTGACAGAGCCTAGTGCAGGAAGAAGAGCTCTTGCAAAACCTGGACCATAACCCAGCCTCGCTCAGTTCCAGGAGCAGCTCAGTGGCAAAACTCAAGCTTAGACAGAGTTCCATCAAACACTGAACTCGCTGCAAGGGAAGCAGCAGTTCTGATATTCCCTTCTCAGGCTCCCGCAATCCCCCCAGCATTTTTTTTTCCCCAGGATTTTTACTGCTCGGAGGAGATGAGTCAAGACACTTCCTTCTCCCCTTTCATAAATATTGCATCTCCCAAATGCAATTACCAAGGGCGAAGCGACACAAGTGTTTGCTAAATAAGATTATGTGATAATGTTAATGTATTTTATGCCTGTGCTGTGACACAAGACAATCCCCTATTAATAACAGCTCAATGAGATGTGGAAGTTCTTAACAGGGTGCTTTTGGGGATTGGGGATTTTTTTGCACCAGGGGGAAGGCAACCACAGTACTGTGGCATCAGTTGCAAGGGAGGAAGAGCCGTTCCCAGGGATCAGCTGAAATGGCAAGTGGAGCCCTAAGTAGCTCAGAGGGTCTGGTTGTGCTGTAGGTAGCACACAGATCGGTTAGCTGCTAACAGGGTGTAAATCACTCACAGGACATCATAAAGCAGCAGGCCTAGGGAGGTTCATGCACAGTATTGTGATCTTGTGGCTGAATTTGTGTCTGGCTATCAGCCATGCATTACCCAGCATTTGGGGGCCCTGTGGGCTCATCAGAAGTGCTCTGTGCCAGCCCATGCATCTTCAGCTATTAATGGGCAGAGCCTCACCTCTGTCCCAATGCAAGACCAAGAAAAGCAACAACAAAAGCCATCCCTCAGTCCAACTTCCCTCAGTCAGAACAAAATATCCACATCAAACCTTCACTCTCCTCTGCTGATCTCCAGCTCTCACCTTTATCTGCTTGTCTTCCTCTCTCCAGTGGCTGTGTCCATCTGCCATGTCCTATTGACACGTCCATCCCTCATGGTCTTCTGCCTCTATTGTATGACTGTCAGCCACGTGTCCATTTGCATATGGTCAAAAGTAACTGGGGAAGTTGGCTGCCCAGCCTGAGACATTTAGATGTGGCCCCTTTTTAGAAAGTCCTTTGAAAACTCTGTACTGCACAGCCCAAGCTTTTCCAGGAGTCCCCTCTCCCAGTGCCCACAGGTTAACAGAAAAGCACCAGCTTCCAGGTCCATCCATCTGCAGGGCACACAGCAGCCCCACAATGACTTTGCAGGACACTGTGGGAAACACAGCAACTTGCTTGTGCCAAGCCACCCACGGGGCACCACGCTGAAAGCGTGAGCAGCCCCAGGCCTCCAAGTCAGAGGTTTCCCTGTAGCCCTCTCCTGCTTCAGCCCTTGAGCGGACACAGCGTCCCTCCCAGAGCTTGGTCCTCTGGGTGGCAGGGCCATCATCCCCATGTTGATGCAAACAGGGTGATACACGAATCCTTTGCCTTCTTTGATGCTTCCAGGGCAAATTCCTCCAGAGCTTGCAAAGTTTGGCTCTCTATTTCACATTAGCACTAGTTTGTAGCTGCCCTCTGGCCCCTGGGGTGGAAGGTCAATCCTTTATTTACTTAGTCTCTCACTTAGTTCATTTGCAGCCCTTTCAGTGCTTTGGATAACAGACATAAAGCGGGCTGCTAACCTGCTCCCTGGCCAGGAGCCTCCACTCCCCAACTTCTGTGCCAGGGAGAAAAGCATTGTCTTCTCCAGGCAATACCAGTGCAGCACAGCGAAGCAGACTGGGTGGGGACCAGCTCTTTCCTACCCGGGGGCAAGATCTGATTCAGCATGGAATGAAATGAGGGATGCAGATGCTCCCAAGCACTGACATGCTCAGGTGAAAAATCGTGAATTGTAGGGGAAAGTTATATCCCTGACATCACCTCTGTTCTGGCAAGTCCTGATTGCTGGTGCCTCTGGAGCTGGTTGTACCAAGTCCTTCGCTGCCCTGTGGAACAGCAGCATCCCTGGCCATTGCAGGATCCTTGTGCCATTGCCCTCCCTGTGTGACCCAGGGCCTGTCCTGGGCCCATGAGATGCTGCTGCACCCACGAAAGCCTCAGCAGGCAAAGCCAGCACCCCGTGCTGAGCTGGGGAATGTGCCAGCTCCAGGCTCTGTGCCCGGTGCAAGAAGCCGGCTCTCCCCTGCTCGGTGCTGTTAAAGCATCCCCAGGATGCGAGAGCCCAGTGGGTCCCAACCAAGCCCTGGACCCACTGGAGTAGCTGATGGGTGGGCTCAGAGACAGAAAGTCTCCCAAAAGCAGAGAGGTGCAGCTCTGTAGGGCAGCCACAGCCCCCCAGCCAGGGCCGGCCACAAAACCAGCAGGTTTCAAACCCTGTCTGCTTGCATGAGCCCAGGGAGTGGCATCTTCCCAGACCTATCCCACCTGGGGACAGCCACTGCTGAGCATCTCTCCCCTCGTTTGGGATGCTGCAGCTTGCTGTGAGGTGACTGAGCCTGCCCTCAGCCCCCCATTAACTGTAAGTAACATCAAACCAAAGCAATCAATAGTAGCAAACAAGCAGTATTAATAACTAAATAGTTATCAAATCATTACTGTTGAATAATATTCATTTTAAAAGGGTAAATTAAAGTACTTCTCAAGCACACCCACACTTGTGCAGGGTTTAGGCTCTGAAGAAGCAGATGAGGGATCTTGGGTCTTTCAGAGAAGACCATGCACCAGATGTCTGCACAGGAGCTGGAGGACAGTCCTGTCCCACCCTCTCCAACAGCAAGGGACCTGCGGTGCTGCTGCAGGCACCACTGGCTGCAAGGAGCGGAGGTGGTTTCTGAGGGTCAGCCTAAGGCAGACACAAAAGGGGTTTCCTTGAAGGCTCTGGGCACTAGGAGGGAAACGTGCCCTTTGCTTGGGTGCCCCAGGCTGGGTGTTTATTCAGGTCCTGCAGAACAATGCTGCAGCCGGAAAAACTGTCCTCCCCCCTCCACAGGCCCAGATGGAGGGGGCACTCGTGCGTCCGTCTGTCCGTCCATCGCCTCGACCTTGTCCCCCAGGGTGGGTGAGCAGTGCCTTGGCGCACAGCCATGCTGCTCCTGTTTGTCACCACGGTGGCTTTTTTTTTTTTTAAATCTTTTTGTTTCCATGCTCTCCCATTTCTTTTGAGGATGGGAAGCAGCAGCTTCTTGGAGAGGAGGTTGGGGATTTGGGGAGTTTCAGGCCAGGAGGGAGCATGAGCTCATCCATCCTGACCCCCCCTGGCTTGCAGCCCTGTCCCACAGCATCCTCCGGCTGCACCAGTGCCGGCTGTAACCCAGCACACACTCCTAGGAGCCCAGCTGCACCCACTGTACGTCTGACCCAGGGACATCACCCCTGCTGAACAACCGAGCCCCTGCTCTAGGCATCCTGGCAAGCCCCAAAGCTGGCTGCAGCTGAGATCAGGGGAGGGAAGGGTGACCACAGCCTGTGCTGTGGCCTGTGGTCCAGCCCATCCAGACTTTCAGAGGACAGAGGCTTCCCAAGACAATTGCAGCCAGGGATGGTGGGGTTTCAAGGCAGCACTAAGCTAAGCTCTAGCATCCCCTGCACAGCCACCTTTTGCTGGGCAGCCAGGAGAAATCAGACAAACGGGAGCTGTGCCCCTGCTGACGGTTATAGGGCCAAGGCTGAGCTGTGCCCCAGGTGCTCAGTATTTAGTAGGATTAAACTCTCATAGCAGTGGGGAGTTTTTATCAGCTAGAGAATGTTGCAAGGCGGTGCTCTGGCTCCAGATTGAGCGCTCCACCTCCCGATTGAGTGCTCCTTGTTTTCCCAGAGCGAGATGTGTTACCACTTTGATTGCATTATAGGATGTGACAAGCTGATCCCTGCCAGGAAATTAATAAGTCCCCAAAACCTTGCCCATCCATCACCATCCCAATCAGCTACCTAACGTGCTACCCACCCTGGCCACACACCCAGCGCTGCTGGGCACTGAAGGTCACCGAGATCCTGGAAATTTCACTTTCTGAGGACTTAATGCTGCTGCCAGGCTGGCAAGGGGCCCAGATCGCCATTGGGCCAGCACATCCCAGCCCTACCCACGCAGTAGCAATGGCTGTTTCTCCTGCTGATGCCTCCTTCCAGGCTGCTGTGTTTGACCAGTGCCTGTTTTACCTGCTGTTGCCCATTGGACCCACTGAAGCCATCATGGTCGCAAGTGCCAGGGCCGTGGGAAATGCCCTATGACTACCAGCAAACTCAAACCTCGTGTTCAGCAAAGGCTGGGACTGGTTAACTTGGAGCTGAAAATGAGAGCAGAAAACCTGGGAGAATGGAGAAGTGTCTCCTCACTGAAACAGAGCAGGGAATTGGAGAAAAAATTGAAGGAAAATGAATGAAAGTGGTTCTAGGATACATCAATGGGGAGAGCATCATGCCAGGGCTTCCTTTCCCAGACCAAGGGTGCAAAGGGGCACTTGCAAAACACTAGCAAGTGGTAACAGTTTTCAGAAACCATGATAAAAGGAGCTGGAAGGTCAAATGGATGAAGGCACTTCCAGCTCCTGAGGGTTGGCTGGCTGTGCTCCCCAGGGTCTGGTCCCTGAATGCTGGCGTACCAAAACTGGTACTTAACATGCTCGCAGCCTCGCAGAATTTTTTATGAGACACTGGTGCACCATGACACATTTGCTCATGCTTGCAGCTTACAGGGTGGATCCCCTGAAGCTGCTGAGGGGTTTTGGGACACTGATGCTGAACACCTGATGCTTAGCAGCATGGCGGCAGCGAGATGACAGCTCCCTGGGCTTGTGCCAGGTGAGCAGCCATCCTGCTTGGCACCACAGCATCCCACTCATGTGTCCCACTGTGTGCATATCTGGGGCTGGTGAGGGCCAGAGGGATGTTGGAAGGTCGGGGAGATTGGGGTCCCCACATCCCCAGCAGGAGATGCTCTGGAGGGGAGGTCCCTGCTGAGAGCCCCAGTACCTGGATATGTCCCTGGGGAAGAGGGCCAGGCTGGTAGCCACTTCTCTCCTGCAGCAATGGGACTGGGGGAGCTGGAGGGCACCGAAACCCCAAAACCTGCCCAGCAAGGACTGGTGACAGCAGACGCAGGGAGTGAAGCAGTTTGCATGGCAGGCAAGGTCAGCCAAAGCCCCTGCCGGTCTTCATGGGGTGAGGGCGTTCGCAATGTCCTTTTGCAGCTCCCCAGCACAGGGAAAGAGCCTGGGTGGGAGGCAGGGGGTCAGGTCCTGAGGATGGGGTCAGCTCCCAGGGATGGGGAGGTCTGCAAATGCTTTCCGATGAGCTGTTTCTTTCCCTGAAAAATGGAATTTCATTAAATCAGCTTTGAAGTAGTGGGGGAAATTCCCATGTTGTGCTTGCACTTCGCTTTGTCTCGATTGGATAATTATGAAAAATACAGCTTTCCAAGCATGTCACTTGTTCTTCTTCAACTTAAAAATTTCTCTTCCACCTCATTCTCCAGGCAGTATTTTTTACTTCATCTCAGCTGGGGGGTGGTGGTGGTGAAAATCTTCTCTATCTGGTACTAAAAGAAAAGAGAGACAAAACCTCTCTGATTTAAAACTTTCTCACCAACAAAATAAGGACCAAGTGAAACATTTTTTTCCCAACCATCTTTGTTCCTCTTGAAAATTTTCAAAAGGAAAAAAGCCACCAAAACACAAAAACTCAGTAGTTTCCTCCCTGAGCTGATGGAGATCTCTCTAGAGGAAATGTGTCCGATAAGCTAAAGTAAAGCCGCCTCCCCTGCTTTATCTCAAGCAGTGTCAGATGGGTATTTCTAGCAGGATCTCTTCTGGACACTCAGAGCATTGAATTACTCTCCCATCCTGTACTCCTCCACTGAACTGTTTCGGAGCTCCCGGATCAGCGCTCACTGGAGATGCTGGGCAGCCATGCTGCAGTGGGATGTGGTTTGTGGCCGGAGGGCAGGCGAATGTCCATCTCCGTCCTTCAACCCACCTGCTTTGCTGGAGAGGGCTAGGGGTGCCCTGGGAGTTGCCCCCTCTGCCATGCAGTGTGGCTGGGAGGCCCCCATTTCTTCAGGGGTTTTTCGGTCTTAGGAAAGCTGCTTTGGTGCCTCAGTTTCCCCATTAAGTGTTGCAAGCAGCCACCTCACTGCTACCTTTCCTAAAGCAAGCATGGACCAGAAATATTTGCATTTCCTGGCATTAGAGGCATCTCAATTCACCCCGAAATCCAAAGCCAGCAGCCCTTGCTTCTGCACCCACACAGGGCCACGCAGGGAACTGAGTCCCTGAAAGCATCCAGGTTCCAAAACACCCCATGGCTCAGACTGGACACCTGCTGCCAGCCTGGCTGGGGCACAGATGGCAGTGGTAAGTGCACGGCTGGTCATGTCCTCGCCCCAGCTGGGTCCATTTTCCCCATCTCAGGTTTTGCTGCTAATATTCCCACTTGCCCAGGGAGATAACCCCCTCGGCTGCCATCACTGGGGGATCAACCTGCACCTTCATCCACCATCTCCCTCAGGGCTTTGCATCCAGGCGCTGCAATGGGGATGCCCATCCTTGCAGCAGAGAGAGGGCCAAAAGGAGCCCGGCCCGGAAACCCTGACCTAAAATTGCCCATTAATTGATGTTGCTCATTCCCCAGTGATTAATTGTCAAGAGAAACCATGTCACATTTTGCAAGCCCAGACTCCAGCGCAGCGACACCATGGGTCCTTTATCAGCCTCGGGGCCCGCCGCGGCACCAGCCTGTCTGAGCCAGCCAGGTACCTCCAAGTCTCAGGGCTTGTTTGTTTTGGTGTAAGTCTGAGCATAATTGGGGCTAAAGAAAAATACCCACAGCAAAACAAATGCGGCGCCAATGATGGACACAGCCCTGCAGCCAGCACGAAGACAGATGGGAGGAGAGCCTGTCCCAAGAAGCCCAGGTGGAGATGCTTGGAGAGTTCAACACATGGCTGTCGACCGCGCAATTAAGTTCCAGCAGCCCCTGTGAGAGTCAAGACACTGGCCAAGCACCTCCTGCAGCCTGGACATGCCCAGGGCCGGAGGGAGAGCCCCACCGCATCCTGCTCTGCCCTCCCAGCCAGGGGAGAGGGGCCACCTGCGCCAGCCACGGGACTTTCTTGTGGCTTTCCTTGCCCCAGCTTCCCCCAGCACCACCCTGAATAATTCATGTACGAGACAGAGAAGGGGATAAATCACAAGCAATGATTAACATGAGTTATTTTACGTGCTGGGAAGATCTATCGGCCTGGCTCTGCCAGGTTGCAGTGATTAATGCAGCGCCGCTCCCCTGGACAGAAGCTCTTACATTCAATTACAGATGCTGGGGGGCTCCCAGGCAGCAAGAAATCAAACAGAGATGAGACTGACTGGGGAGACCCCAGGCCACTGTAAAAGATTTCGAGTGGATCTGCCCCATATTAGCCTCAATCAGGTTTAATGGGGTTCAGACAGGTTAAGGAACCAAATACACACAAAAATCAGGCTCTGACATCCCCGTGCATTTGTGATTTAATGCAAAGCCATCAAAGCCAGTTCTTAGGTCACGTCGATCATGTGAGTCTGCAGGTTTATCAGGCCAGCCCTCTGATGCTCTGGGAGCAGACTAGCCTGGGGTGCAGAGGCTATTTTAAAAATAAATTTAAAAAATGCAACATCCTGGCTTAACTATCATTAATTAATTAACAAACTGAATGTTATTATAATTCCTTGGTAACCACTGACTCCAAATGCCCTTTTTCACCCTGTCCAGGGCTGCCGCTTGTGATGCACTTGTTTCCAGGTCAGCCTGGGAGCTTTGCTTTTTTGGGGCAGGAGCCCTCCTGTGCCCAAATGATTTGTTTCTGATGACAAGCAACCTTACAGAGATGCTTCTGCATCTGCTGGAGGGTCCCCCCGTCTGCTGGGGGGTTGTAGCTGAGCCCTTACCAAGACTATAGGTGTCAGATGCGATGTGATGAGGTTTGAATCCAGCTCCTGGGCTGGCTCTGAATAGTGACTATTTTTTGCTGTTTGATCTCTCTGCTGTAGTTATACCTGACTCCTTCCTCTCGTGTCATTGGCCTCAGTAATAAAATGCCTGTTTATTCAGACCTAGATCTTGTTAATCAACACAACACCAAATTTAGGACCAGAAAAGCCACCACTGAGCTGCCTCCATGCAGCTAGGCTGTAACTATGTATTTTAGAGCGTTGATCACATCAGACCCACAACACCCATTGGAAAGAAGGGGAAAGGCTGTGGTCACAGACCTCTTGGCAGCAAAGCCCCCTGCCCTGCTCACTGGCATGCACAGCACCAGTTCCCTCCACAGCCTGGCCGGGCTCTTGTTCCCCCCAGCATGGCACAGCGATCTGCCTGGAGGAGTTATATCAGCCCAAGCCATTAACATAGAAAGTTATTAGTAGACTCTTGGGCAGAGTCTATTTTCATATTCATTTGGCTAATTAAATGTAATTCATTGCTCAGGATTACCACGAAGGATCCCAAGCCCCATTAGTTATGCTGTATTCACAGGGGAGAAAGGGTGTCATCCCCGTGCAGAGATGATTCATGGTCACACAGGACATGCCCTGTCTGCTGTGGCTCTGTCACCCATGGATGATGATAGACACAGGGGCTGATTTGAGTTATTTGGGCTCCAAGGAGCAGGCACCTCTTCTTTGCACCCACAGGGTCTTTAAAGAGGTGACATCTGGCCGTGGCTTTCTGCGACGGCAGGGCTTGGAAGATGCTCTGTGAGCATCCTGGCCATGATCAATATTTGGAGCCTGCTGGCCCTGGCTGCCCTCCCCGGGGCCCAGCGGAGCATATGGGTGTTCCCAAGCCACCGGCTAGTGTTGCAGCAGCTCTTAAGATGTCACTGATCTCCTCGTGGGGACCCTCTGCTGGTCACATAGACTGAAGTGGTGGGAGAGTCCAGGGACCTTTCCAGGGTCACACCTCCAGCCTGGTCCCCATGCCCGTGTTGTTACCTGGCACATCAAAAGGCAATGCTACAAAATCACCAGTAAGTGGGATTTTCTGCTCCAGACAGGACACTGAAGGTGGGGATAAGAGGAGCTGAGATGGATGCCCCGAGAAATGGCATGGAGACACTTCCCAGTGACCAAGGCACTCACAAGAGGGACATGGTGTCTCCGGTGAGCACTGGCCTCCCGTTTCTGTTTACTGTGTCCCCCATGTTTGGGTCCAGCCTCGCTGCAAACAGCAGCACAGCTGGATCTGGTTTCACTCCTTTTCTCAAAGCAAACAAACACAGACAGCTTTACCCGCTGTGTCAGCCTGGGGGGCACCAGGGCAGGCGGGCAGGCTTCATCCTCCCATGGATGCTGCACGCAGCCAGCCGCAGGCTGGCTTGGGTGCTCCAGGCTGCACCCACCGTGTCCCCCCCCTCAGCCCAGGCACCAACTCCTCCTTGCACCCCGCTGGTGGGAGAAGCCAGCCCGTCTCTCCACATGGCAGAGGGTCTCAGGGCTGCCATGCCCCTCGCACAAGGATGAAGTCACCCTTTGTGTGGTACAGGCAGGACAGAAGTCAATGCCATGCGTGGGTTTGGCTAGCAGGGCTGCCTGGAGACCCACGGGCACAGCGCTGCATCCGCAGGGTGCATGAGGGATGTGCAGAGAGGGTCAGAGCTGAGCTGCACGGCCAAGGGCAGGGGGAAGTGGAGGGGTCCGGGCTGGGGGAGAGCACTGGGCAGAGCTGATGTGCAGTGGTGGTGGGAGAGCCGGTCCAGCCCCGCTGCCTGGTGTCTGCATTTTGGTGCCCGTGGCAAAATCCACCTGCCGCGCAAAGCAAACCTGTACCTGCCTGCCCCACAGCCTGGGTCCAGCTGCATGTCCTGGCTGGTTGCAGAGGGATGGGCTGGAAGCAGGCCAGGAGTAGGCAAAGGAGCTGGAAGCCAGGGGGGCTTTGCCTCTCTTTGGGGCAGCTCACATGCAGAGCGAACCCGGGCTGCCTGTGCGCCACTGCCGGGGCAGAGCCACAGGGGAAGGCAAGTCCCTAATTTCTGCCTCCAGCCCCATCTCAAGGTTGGGCAGGTGTCCTGGTTTCAGCTGGGATAGAGTTAACTGTCTTCCTAGTAGCTGGTACAGTGCTATGTTTTGAGTTCAGTATGCAAAGAATGTTGATAACACTGATGTTTTCAGTTGTTGCTAAGTAGTGTTTAGACTAAAGTCAAGGATTTTTCAGTTTCTCATGCCCAGCCAGTGAGAAAGCTGAAGGGGCACAGGACACAGCCAGGGCACCTGAACCAAACTGGCCAACAGGGTATTCCATGCCATGGGACGTCCCATCTAGTATAGGAACAGGAAAGTGGGGGATGGAAGCGCAGCTCGGGGACTAGCTGGGTGTTGGTCGGCGGGTGGTGAGCAATTGCCCTGCGCATCATTTGTACGTTCCAATCCTTTTATTAGTGTTATCATTATCATTATTAGTTTCTTCTTTTCTGTTCTATTAAACCATTCTTATCTCAACCCACGAGTTCTACTTCTTTTCCCGATTTTCTCCCCCATCCCACTGGATGGGGGGGAGTGAGTGAGAGGCTGCGTGGTGCTTAGTTGCTGGCTGGGGTTAAACCACGACAGCAGGCGGCCAGACCAGCGCTGCCGAGGGTCCCTGGGTACTCTCACTGCCCGGCAGCTGGGAGATGGCTTTTTGCTGCAGACAGAGCTGCAGCATTGCGGTCATCCTCTGAATTCCTTGTTTATTTGCCATACGCCACCCAGCTCTCTGGAATCCAGCTCAGTGCTGGTAGCTGGCAGCATCGGCCAAGCCAGGCACACACCTACAACAAGCCCTGCGAGGTGGGGAAAGCAGGGGATGGCATCTCTGGGAGTTCAGGGAGGACGTACTGTGGGCAGCCTGTGCCACTTGCCTGCAGTCCAGTGGGCAAGGAAGGAGCAGGGAGCTTACTCCCCATTGCTCCCAGGTACCTGGCAGCCCGCTGCCCCGTGTCCTGCCTCTGTGTCGGCTCGCAGCCCCACCACGCACCAGTCTCCACCGCCTCCTGTTATCAGTCGCTGAAATCCCACCTGTTTTCCCTGCCATTTGTAGTAGTAGCCCTGTCCATATTAACCCCTGACCCCACCGAGCTGCTCTTTTCTTCTTTCAACAATTGTATTTACTGAGTGCTTGGAGGTTGGCTTTTTTCTCCACGCCAGAGCTCAGCCATCCTGTCTCCAGCCCAGGATGCTTCCTGGCCCTTCCCAGCTTGGAGGGTCCATGATGGCCACAGCCCGGTGCAGGGATGCCGCTCCTGCCAAGCCAGCCAGTGAGTCAGAGCAGCCCCAGCATGCCTGAAAAGCCCGGCAAAAACTGGTGCTCACTTTTTGCTGGGAGATCTTTGGAAGAAGTCCTCCATCCTCTCCAGTCACCGTCCCTGCTGAGTTCCCATGGGACCCCAGCCTTGCTTGCGTATTGATTGGGAGGGTCCCAGCCTCACCCGTCCCAGGACCAGCTGTGCTCCCGGCTGCCCCAGTCCCAGATGGGGAAAAGTTGGACCTGCCTGGGACCTTGAGAGCCCAGACAGAAAAGAGTTTGGGGGTGAAGGCCAAGGGCAGAGGGTGTGGGGTGGAAGAGCTTTTGCAAACCCTCACCAAACGAGCCCACCTCAGCCTCAGCAGACTTCCGTTCACCCTTCTCCCCTCACTCACCCTTCCTTAATTATTCTTAATGGGCAAGCTCATAAGAGCTTCTATTAACTTCATTACCAGATCAATTAGTGCTTTCTTTCCCCCCTTCTCCTACCCCCATGCTAATAATCCCATCAAATATGAAGACAGCATCCGTACCGGTATCCAGCAACCTGGAGAAGGTGCTGGGAAACGCGACCTAGCCTGAGCTCCAGATGCTTTGTTGGGCACTTCTGAGATCGATGGATCCTCCCCGACGTGGCCCAGCACGGCGGGGAGGGAGCCAGGGAGGGGGAAGATTAATTGGAGAAGACTTTGGCACCAAACAACTCCAAAATCCACCGGCGTGAGCTGAGCGGGAGTGGTTTGGCACCAGGATGCGGCCCTCTTGCCTGCAGCCCTGTGAGCTGGCAGGGTTGGTGCAGCCAGTGGAGGATACAGGTGTTTGTTGGCAGGTCTGGGGGAAGGAGCTGTGGCATCAATCAGAGCTCTGCAGGATGGCAGGGATCGGGCCATGGGGACAGGAGATGGGGGAATGGCTGTGGCCATGTGCTCTGAGCAGAGGAGAGAGGACACCTGCCTGACCTGTGGGAGAGAGCAGTCCCAGCACCTCTGCTCCACTCTATGGGGGACATGAGGGAGGACGGGGACACACCAGCCATCATAAGAAGGCTCCAGGCAGCCCTGCATTCCCTTTGGAGAGGGAGAGATGCAGAATACACGTGCTGGCACTGAGCACAGCATCCAGCAATCCTTCCCCGGCCTCTGCCCCCTTTGGGGACCCACACCAAGCACCCTGAAGACGAATGCCGCCCTCAACCCTTGGCACAGCCCTTGCATGCACGTGTGTGCTGGATGCGCAGATATGGGAGCTGGCTGCGAGCTGCAGCCATGCTGGATGCCCTGGCTTGCAGCAGGGCCATCTCAGCCTGACTGACAGCCCCTAAAGGGGATGTGCATGGAAACTGTGGGAGCGAAAGGATTTTGAAATATTTGACCGGGGGACATTGCTTGGAAAGCAACTCCTCTTGCAGAGACGCCAGCTCCCACCCCAGACCATTTCTCAGCGACCCCTCGGCAGCCCACGCAGTTTGTTCCAGCCTGAAAGGACCCACTTGAGCATCCCAGAAAGGCCACAGCATTCCCAGCAGCCTGAGCCATGTGTCCTGCTTGTGTCATGCTGACGGCTTGCAGCTTTGGCACTTAGAAAGGACTCCAGAGCCACTGCAAAATTCCAGCCTGCCTGGTCCATGGGGCAGAACTATGAGCCCAGGGGCTCAGCGTGGGTTCTCAGCCCCTTGGCCAGCTAGGACAACCAGAAGGGCTGCAGTACGAGGAGGTCTCATGCCATTTTCACTAAACAAGCACTCAACTTGGATGGAGTCCATGGGGCCACCAGGAGTAGGACCCTGCAGAACCAGCTCCCAGTCCCCATGCATTTGGGCCATGCTCAGTACTTGGGTTCAAAGCTAAGAGCAGTACGAGCTGATTCACCTGGCTAGGTCCCCTCCCAGCTCCTGGAGGGTGACAGATGGGGCACTGTGTGTTTGGCTTGGCAAAAAAAAAACCCCAACAGGTTTTGGTGGCTGCTCGCAGCGGCTTCTTCAGGGAGTCATTGCTCCTTGACTACATCCCCTGAGGTGTCCCCAGCCAGAGAGGAGTTAGCAGGGGACAATATCCTGCTCTCCTCATGTAAGGAGGTCCCACTGCCTCCTAATGTCACAGGTAGTTTGCTATGAACAACCAGCAATTGGGTGCACATTTGTAGTCAACCATCCCACAGGGCACTGGGGGTCTCCCAGACCCACTGCAGTGCAGGCTGCTGGCTGAGCACCCCAAACTCCTGCTCTTTGTCATCTTTGCAACTGGCCCAAGTTTACCGTCCTCCTGAAACAGCCTGTTCCCAGGTCCCTGGCTGGACTTGCCCCTGCTCTCACCTGTGAGTCTCCTTCTCTCTGCAGAACTGATCCAAGACTCTTCAGACTCCCAACTCTGAGCCTGTAGGACCTGCCCTGTCTGCCTCTGAGGCTGGACCAGACAAGGTCTCTGCACAGCACCTGGCCAGTACAGGGCTCTCCAGCCCATACAGGTAGAGCCCTCCTCTGCTGCCTGCGGCATTGTCACTCCCGAGGCTCAAAGAGGGACCTGCCCAGCATTCATCACTTCTAGTCTGCTTCATTGGCACCCCATTCCTAAGGAAGACCTCCAAAGAGAGCTCCTGGCCTTCATCCGCTATGGCTCTGCAGACTTACCTCCAGTCTGCAGCTGACCCGGAGCATCTCAGTGGCTCTGTGACCCTCCAGGGACATGTGTGGACTGTGCCTACCTGGGGGGTGTTCTGGGCTGAGCATCACAAGCCTGGGACCAGTCCCAGCCCAGGGACTGGAGGGGAAGGGTAATGCCACTGCCATGGGTCTGGGAACTGGAGGAAACCCAGCCTAAGTCTTCTCAGTATCAGGCAGAAAATCCAGTGTTGTCCCTTGGAAAACTGACCCGAGAGGCTTCTAACTTCATGGCCAAGGGTTTCCCCTTTGCACGTGGAGGTGGCGGGCCCACGAGGCGGGAGAATGATGCTCCGCTTGGATGGGGCTATTGCTGCTGTGGACAGAGGACGAGAGAGCAAAGCCCCCCCCCAGCCCTTCCAAAGTAAACAGGCCTGGGAAATAATAGTCAATGTGAAAGGAATTAAAAAGGCTTCTGCGTGTGTGCGTGTGTATGTGTGTGCGAGTCCTGCCAGGTTAATACTGCTGCCTATTCGCCTGACAGCTCCAAGATTGATTACCCGCCTCAGCGCTCTTTATAACTTGATCAGTCGAATTAATCTCTGGCTGCGGGCCCATCTGATGCCAGGCATCACAAATTTAATTTGGAGGTGTACAGGATCTTTTATTCCTCCCTCCCTCTGCCCCCCCCCCCCCCCCCCGCCCCATTCCTGTCCCTGTCCCTTTCTTCTCAGCTCGCTAGTACGTGTGGTGCTCCCACCACCGTAGGGATGACCTGGGCTGTCAAAGCTTCCTCAGGGCTGCAGGGAATAACATCATCAGGTAAACCCATGCTACCCACAACAAAAAAAACACACACAAAAAAAGGAAAAAAAGCTAAAAAAACCCCCCACCAAACAGAGGCCAAAGCAGACACTAAGTAAGACATATTAATGTACTAAAGACTTAATGAAGTTTGTGGGGGGGGGTGGAGGGGAAAGTGCTTACTTTATTAGTTTATGGCCGATTAATGGGAACGGTCATTACAATGATGGAGATGGATTGCTCCTATCAAACACAACCACCAGGCCCTTTCGGAAGGTAGAGGGGTGTTGGTGTTAGCGCCTCGCTGCTCGGCTGGGGTTTGGGAAGTAGGGTGTTGGGGAGGGAGAGGAAGGTGGGCTCAGGGTGGGCAGGGGGCTGAAAGGATGCCAAGGGGGGTTTCAAAGATGCCATGAGCTGAAGACTGAATGAATGGGGGGTTCAGATGGTGGGACTGAGGGATCGGTGCTTTGGAGGAGGAATCTTGCAGAGGAGAGGACAGAAAAGGGGGAAAGTGAGGAGGTGAAGGAGACTCCATACCAGCAGGCACCCTGGAGGCAATTTCAGGGCCCCAAAGGTGTGTTCAGCTTCCAGGTTCAGAGGGACAGCATTTCAGGTGCATTAGTATCCAGCTCCCAGCCAAGGAGAGCACAGGACAGAGAGACAGAGTGGCCAGGAACTTGGGACCTCAGCTCCATGGGTGGTAAGCAGCTCTCACCCCCTGCCCCTCCTGGGCTCTGCGCTGGGACCACCAAGCGGGGTCTGCAGGACCAGGTGCTGGCCAGGATGTGAAAGTCACTTTGGTTCACTCCAGAACACAGTTAAATACCTGCTCACAGCCCAGGTGCCCCGTGGCGATGACCCAGAGGTCCCCAGACAACTCATAATAATCAGAATTATCCAATAACTCTCCAGCCGCTAATTGGTAGTTACCCGTTAGCTCCCTGGGGCAGGGCAGTAATTCCCATCCCCATGAGCCATGCTACAAGGGCCATTTACTAGGGCCAGGGGAATAAATGCAGCAGGGAAACACTCACACTTGCATCTGCTCAACAGCCTTCAATTCCTCCTGTACAGTGTTTGCAGCTCCTTTCATTCACCTCACACCAAAATTTACACCAACCATGAAGCATAATTTACTATTTTTTCCTTTAATGGCCAGAATATTCACACTGAAGACAGGAGTTGGGAGACAGGAGGGAACATCTTAGACATTTGTGCAAACTTCGCTATTTGTCTGGAAAGCTAAGGTCTGCTGAGCTTCGTATATGGGGGAAAGGGACAGAGGGAGACACATCTCTTGTCTTTTTCTTGGATGCCAGGGTCCCAGGGCACAGCCAGGACCTGCTCTGGCAGCCTCCTGACCCATCTGCCCTGGCACTAGGTAGCAGAGGTGGAAGTGCATCTGCCAAACCCTTGGTAGAAGTAAACATGCACCCAAAGCAGCTGCCTTCCCTGTGCAGCCTCATCCGTGGCTGTTCCAGCTGATGTTGTACCCGAGCTCTGCCCCAGCCTGGGGCACCAGCCATCCCTTCACCCACTCCCCATTGCTCTGCTTTCACAGACCGTGGCCTTTCTCTGTAAGGTTGGGACCAGCTTATTGAACATAGTGGTTTGTGGGCTTGCAGAGCAGTGGGAGATTGGTTTCGCCCAGCAAGCTTACTGTACCATTAACCCTCAGGAGCAATGCAAGGCTCTGATGGAGCAGAGCGGGGCCATGGTTTTCCATCCCTTCAGGTCCTCTCCCAGCCCAGCACCTCTCCATCTGCGTGTGTTACCTGGTGCTTCAGCTGCTTTCCCATCTGACTGCTCAACAAGCCTGGGATGACTGGATCTCTGGAGCTTAGTGGAGCAAGCCTAGCTTGCAATTGGGTGTTGTGAAGAGATTGGGATTATCCAGGAGCTCACTTGCCATCTCCACCAGTGGTCAGGCTCAGCGGCGAGGGAAGGGCTCGTGGCCGCATGCCGGCATCAAGCAGTGCTGACACTCTCCAGCATCCACGCAGACTCGCAGCCTTTCATCATTCCCGAGTGATGAATAACCACCCTAATGAATGGAGGGAAATTGGATTAGTGCTGAACACCCATGTGCTTAAACTGTGCCTGATTAAACCCCCATCTGTGCAGAGAAAGGCCAAGCCTTGCTGCCGCTCAAAAGCCAGGGAGCTGGCAGCACTTGTGCATGGCCTCATCTGCAGCCTGTTCGGACATTTCAGGTGTTCAGGAGCATTTTCCCGCTCTACCACTGGCAAACTACCCCTTGAAGGCTGAGCTGGAAAGTTTGGAGCTGGTTTATTTCAGTCTGCTGTCCTGCTCCCAGTGGATGCTTTTGCAACTAGAAGAGGGAAGCTGTACGAGACTTCAAGTCATCTCTGGGCTTGCTACCAGGTCTCTGCCTCAGCTGGGAAAAATCAGTCTCATCCTCCATGCCTCAGTTTCCCCATTTCCAACTTAAATGAGCAACAGCTTCTTACATGCAGAGACTGTCTCCCACTAGGAATCTGCCCCAAATTTTCCCTGCGCAGAAGCCACTTCTACCTTTCTTGATGGTTTTTCATAGACCCCTTAGAAACAGCCTGGGGACACTGATGGGGCTGACAGCTCATAAAGACATGGTGCCAGGACACAGAGTAAGAAGCCTCCCAGGATAGGCTACAACTACAGAATTCAAGTCTAGGAGATCCTCTGCAGTTGCCTCTGAAATTACCCAGGTCAGGTCCTATCAGCCTGCCTCCAAATACTGACAGCTGTAACTTGGGGTTGCTTAAAGCAACTCTATGACAAAAACACACAGAAAAGGATCCCAGTTTGCTCTGCAGACAACCAGAGCAGGCTAAGCCACCTTGGATCTTGGTGAATGGGCTTATTTCAGCCCCTCTCACTGCTAAAACAACTGGGAAACAAAATGGATCTTATTTTTAAGTGTTTTTTTCTTGGTTTGAACTCAGGTCCAGATTCACGTTTTGCCTTTCTCAGTTTCATGAGCCAGGCCTTCAGCACTTGGTGATTTCTCCTCACAAAGTGACCAGGGGCCCTCACGATCATTTCGATAAGCTCAGTCCACCAGACCCTACAAGGCATTTCCTCTGGGCCCGAAATCCCATCGTGGCTCTTCCCTGTGCCAGCTCCAGTGGCACCTTCATCCTCCCACCCAGAAGATTGCACTGACCTGCTGATCCTCTGCCCCTCCATCCTGGGAAGCTCACAGCCCTTGGATGGCTGTCCCTTGCTGCAGACCCTGGGGACAGCAGTGGGACCTGATGCTGGGCTCCTGCCCGCTGACAATCCTGGCTGCTTGGGACCATTTTTTGGGAGGAACAGCCGCTGCAACCCATCTCATGGGCAAACAACATGCCAGTGCTATCCCAAAGACACACCCCAAGGAGTCCTTTCCACTCCCCTCCACAGACACAGGACCTTCCATGTCCAGGGCACTGCAGAACACTGCACAACAGTACATCCCACACAAGGATCTGGCCCTACACCTGGTCCCCATCTTTGGCCAGTGCTGCCCCATCCTTCCCCAGCCTCCACACTCCCACGTGGCGGACCAGGAGTTTGATACATCACCAGTCTGAGCGTGAGCCACTTTGGATCAGCACTACCCAGGGTTTGGCTGCCAAGTGCTTTTGGCATTGATTTTCTCTCACGCTTGTACAAGATGAGGCTGCAACATCTGCTGAACGGGCATCGGCATGTACTGAAACACAGTCACTGCTCTGATTGACGGCCCAACAATCCTGCAGAAGAACCGAGGAGCAGACAACCAAGCCAGACACCAACCCCTTGGTGGCTTTTCCCAGTTTCCATGCAGGGTCAGGCTGTGTTTGTCCCCAGGCTCCACTGGGTTCACAAGAATGACTGTTGCCTTTTCATCTTATGGAGCTTGGCCACTAATGCTTCTTTAATTGCTGGGCTACTTTGCTACCAGGTCCCGAGCAGGCAGTTGTGTAGCTGACTTTGTCAGCTGTGTTAGCGTCACTGCTGTCCCAGCCTTGCTGGGAGGTGGCTGTGGGGTCACCCCACCCCAAGGGTGCCAGCACAGGGACCCCACAGGCACCCAGGGCAGAGGGCTGCACGGACCCAGGGGGATGTTCACCACCGTCCCTTGCCAAGATGGCATTACGGTCCAGCACAGCATCACAAGGGAGCCCAAAAGTCCCCAGCCCCACTTCATGTCTTCATCGAGGAAACTTTTCAGTTCAGGACAAGGTTGCCACCAAGGGTCTGTCACAGGTAATGGGAGCTCAGGCTCCATAACACCCGGGCTCCTGCCCTAGACCTCAGACACAACCAGGCAGCTCACCCTGGGGCTGGGACTACCCATCCCAGACTACCCTGCCAGCTCTGCTCCTGCATACCTGTACTCCACCTTCACCAGAAACAACTTCAATCACTAAATCTAACCCCTCCCCCTCCCCCCCAAGGACTGCTCCATGAAAACCCCAACTCAGCCTGCCTGCAAACACCCCAAATGAGCTTTGTCCCCCAGCTCTGCAAGCAAAGGTGGTGGGGAGCCCTTGGTAATGCACCCAGCAGGGAAGTGCTGCAGGTGCCAGCAGCTCTTCAACCATAATGAAAGTCTCAGGTATCCCAGCCCAGCCAAATCACCTCCTACAGACGCAGCACGGCGCTGGAGTAGCAATAAAAGTGTCAGGGACGTCTCCTCGTGCATCACCAGACTGCAGCATTTTGGGAGCGGCCTGCACAGAGGTTAATTATTACTTCCCTCTCTTCCCCTCTCGCTCCCAGTTTAAGATGGATCTGACTGTCAGGAGGGGTGACAGATGAAGACAAAGCACAGGTACGGCTCCCATGAACTCTGCGCCCGCCTGTATCATCCTAGAGCAGCTGGGAGTGCATGGAGCAGAGCCGGGGGGAGACAGAGGAGGGGGGAGAGTTGAGAAAGCAGCAACCCTACCAGTGCTGGAACAGATCTGCTGTGGAGGACGTGGGGTTGCTGGACTGGGAGAAGAGAAATTACAGCTCCTTTCACCCAAATCTTATGGGAGAATGTTTTGTTTCTTCCTTGCCTCTTCACGCAGCTTCAGGACTTCACATAAGATTGGCAGAGACCTTTCCCCAAACATCAGTGAGAGCATGAGAAAGAGCATATGGTCAGATGCCTTCTGCTCCATGGAGTTCCCATCACTGCAAGCACAAACATATTTGAGCCTCTCCCCTTTGAGATTTAATGTAAGAAAATCTGGGATCAGGGTCCAGATCTGCTACCATCACAGGTTTCTGAAGTTCCATTCCATAAAGCAGCCTCTGGTTGGAACAACACTCAAGTCTTTTGGGTGGAAGAAGGCTTGGAGGCACTGTTGTGAGCAGTCCCCAGCAGGCAGACAGCTCTGAGCATCCCTCCTCCATGTGCAGTGACAGGTGACTTGTTCTTCACTTTCCTCCCTGGCCAGTGGCTTTACTGCTAACATAATAATTGCCATTAAAACCTTGCTTTGACCACTGGAGGTGGAAGAGATGACTATGATCTTTCTCTCTGTTTCCCAGGACACGTTCCTGCCTCCAGAGAAGCTTTCAGATTTGCTGGCATGTTTTGACCACCTTTGTCCTCCCAGTGACCAGACCCACTGCCAAGGAGGCACCCAGCCCCGCTGTCACCAGCGGGGACAAGACACAGCTGCCTTCAAAGTAGCTCCTCTCAATTTTCCAGCCAGATGGGGAAAATCAGTTCCTATACAGCAGACAGGAACATGTCAGGCTCTCCCAGGAAAAGCCAGCTGCTTTGTCTCCCAGGCAGTTTTTTAGTAGTTAAGGGATGCTGTGACAGGGGAGCACATGCCCCGCTGTTGCTGGTTTTCCCCGCTGCCCCCACGCAGGAATTCCCCAGGCGTCGGGAGCAGGGGCCAGCCTTTTCTGCTCCAGGAGGGTTTGGAGGGGTTTGTCAGGAAGATGGATTCATGCCCCTTCCCCTGGTGCTCCCCACAATCTGGTTGAGCTCTCACCCATGTGGAGGGGGTGCCAAAGCAGCACTCAGCATCTGGCTTCAGGGTGGCTGCAGGCTGGGAACTACAAGCCTGGGAGATGGGCTGGCTCCTCGGGGCAGAGTAGCACCCAGGTCTCCATCTCCTGCCTCCCCCTTTCCCATGAGCACAGACACTGCAGCCAGTTCAGAGGGGTAGAGCCACCCCCAGGCACCCAGGATAGGAAATTACCCCCATTCCCATTCCCAAAAGGGTTTGGATTTTATCCCATGCCATGAGCCGAGGGATGAGAAATGCCAGCGTTGGCAGTTTTCATCCGCGTGGAAAGGCTTTCATGGATGACCCCAATGGGAAGGTCTGCCTCAAGCCGTTCCCAAATGGTGACTTTCCTTTCCAGGCTTTCCGGCTGTTTCAGCCTTGTTTGATGCCATTTAGCTGCAGTTGCTGAAGGAAACATCACTTCAAATTAAACCAAAGGGGAGCACTTCAGCTGGACAACTTTGAAGTAGGAGGTTTTGATAAAAGCCTGTATTTCCTCCCACTCTTGATCTTTTTTTCTTTCCCCTTTCCAAATGGTGAGCTTTGGCATGGCTGTTCCCACACAGCCAAGGGAAAGGCTGCAACTCTCCCCCAGGACAATGGGCTCAGCACCAGCAGCTGAACCCAAGTTCAATCCCTCCATATCACCCAATAGATTTAAAGCAAAGCCACCCAGAGGTCCTTTTCCCCTCCATACGCAGCCTGAACAGGCCAGCTCCCTGGTACTGGGATGGTACAGAGCCCAGAAGATACTTCCAAGGACTTAGGTTCCTAGAGGAGAGGAGCAGCACAGTTATCCTAACCCACTGCCAGCCTGCCCCATGGCTTATACACTGAGGTTGCTAGATTGCAACCAGGGTAGGATGGCCTCTTCAGAGCCAGAAGCGTTCTGCCACACTTATGCCAGGAGAATAAATTAGAAGGTACTTTTAAATGGCCATTTAGTTACCCCCCTGTCTTCCAGGCAGCTCCCATGCCTAGAGGAGGCTCCCATCTTCCCCGCTGCTTTCCCGAGCCCTTTCAAACCCCAGGGCTCAGCCCTGGGCAGGCTGGGCCATCAGTGCACCGAACAAGCCAGGGCTCTGCCCAGTCCCTGGCAAGCCCCCAGTATTGTCCTTGGATAGAGGCTCATCTCCCACCTTCTCCTCGCCAGCCCTCCTGGAGGGCAGCGGGAGCACCAGGGACACAGGCAGCACGTGTGCCTGCCGGGAAGGACATACAGGGAAGGCTGAAGAGCTCAGAGCACATCCCTCCCCATGCGACAGCTAAACGAGCCGAGACAATTAAATGTGCCATTTGATGGCTGCCTGGCAGAGCAGGAGCCTCTCTCTCTTTTAATAAAAGGCCTCTTTCCCGAAGTCGCTCAGGCTGCAGCTTGTGAAGTGCGAGAGCCCTTCACATTTAATTAAACAGCCCATCCAAGCCTGCCTCATGTCGGCAGAGCTTGCTGTGCTGCCAGAGATGCCCTGGCACCTTGCTCACACTGCAGCCCTCACTGGGTGAAACGCCTCTACCTGGGCTGCTTGGACACCTCCCCCCTTCCATGTGGACCCCCAGCACGGGCAGAGCCAAGCCCCAGCTTGCCTGGACTGCACAATGCCACCCCGAACCAGGATGCCATGCCCTCAGATACCAGTGCTCAGAGGGAACTTAGACCCTGCAGAGCTGCCATCCCCTACAATGTGAGCCCTCCTCTCCAGAGGAGTTGAGACCCAGAAGCTCATTACATGCATACTACAGAAATGGGGTTCCTCCAGAGGTCTCCAGGGTACGAGACAGACAGGGATAGGAGACCTCTTCAGCGGGTCCAGCCCCATGGTGGACCATACCTCTCCTCCACACCTCTGACCTGCAGCTACAGAGGCCACTCTGCAGCCCGGACGCCACGGCCATGGCCTCCCCAAGCCCTGCACACAGTCAGCACTGGCTTCCGCCTGTCGCCAGCTCTGGTCCTCATCAGCCGAGGAGGGGAAATGCCCTGCTCTTGCCCAGGGCAGATAAGAGAGATGGATAAGGGTGGGGGCAGAGGGGAGGCCAGCACTTGGGTAGCTTGGCTGGCTTTTTCAGAGAGCACTTGCTTTGCTGAGACCTGCAGCTTAACCCTTCCTTCCCCAAGGCCACAGCAAGCTGGCAGTGAGAGAGCTGGAGTTTGGGATGACTTCTGAGGACACCATCCTAATGTGCTCACTACTTTTGCCCTCTCCCCATGTTTAAAAGTGAGCCCTGTTGAGCTGGAATCAGCAGCACTCATTTCTGGCTCCTCCATCCTTGGGCAGGACAGGTAGCATCCTCCCCCCCAAAATGCTTGCAGGGGAATTGCCACTCCCATCCTGCAACTGCAGCAGCCCAGTGACTAATGGTTTATTTTCTACAGGCATGGGGGCTTCAATCCACTGGCTGCAGCTATACTTGCAGGACACGCCAGACCAGAGCCCCAAGAACCTCTTGGGCCCACTGACCCCAGCCAAGATGCAACAACAGATTCCCCACCTCCCCCCACCTCCCCCCAGTTTTTCCTCCCTACCTGAGCTCTCCTGGCAGGGAAGGAGCAGCTCCAGCATACATCCTGGAGAGGTGCTGAATAGCCACCCCAGCCCTCCACCACGCACAGTAACGTGGCTGCAAAGCAGGAAGGTGGATGGGAATGGGAGAAGCGAGTCTCCCACTGCTTCTTCCCACTTCCCACTTCTCCCAGCTGTGGGTGGGAGAGGGAAGTTATTAAAGGGGAGGGCTTAGACAGTGCTTTGGATGTGGACATCCAGCCAGGTGAATTTTGGGGGTTCTCACTAGTAGCCCAATGTTGCTGTCCCATGCTCCCCTCCTGCATTCCCAAGCCAGCTGAGCCCACGCAGACAGGGAGGCTGCTGTTGGGTCCGAGCACTCCACAACCCACCAGGGCTCAGGGGCTGCTCTGCAGAGACCCCATCACTCACACTTTCAGGCCTGACAAGCCAAAGGCACAGTAATTGCAAGCCAGATACCCCCCCCCCCACACTTCCGAAACAGTGTGCTCCAGCAGGGACCAGGCACAGGGGCTCCCATTTCCTCCTGCCTCCGGCTGTTACGGAGAAGAGAAGTGACAGAGAGCAGCCCCGGGGCAGAGAGGGCTGCGAGGAGAGACAGCAACCAGCGCTCCGATAAGGCAGGTCCCTGCTGAGCACATCCTTGCTTCCAAGATAACCCGCCCCAGACGCTCTCTGAAGGGTACCTGTGCTCTCTGCAGGTTGTGCCCCAGCACGGGTTATTTGCCTGCTCCAGCTCATCCCCCTCTTCCCATGGGGTCAGACCCCAATCCCACACTCCAGCCCCACACATAGGGGAAAGCCCAGCCTAAGGGGAGCTGTGCTGGGCACAGGGAGCGGAACCAGGACATCAGATGAGCACGTGCCAAGATAGAACCAGGACCATCTCCACACCATACCCACATATCACCAAGAGCAGGTCTTTCCCCCAGCTAACCATGAGTAAAGGTCAAAAAAGCTATCTGTGTTTCAAGGACACTCCACTCCATGTGGAGAGCTGGGTGGTCCTCCAGTCCTCCTAGGGCTGGTGCCACTCTTGATGGCCCTGCACAGGGATCATCACCTCAAGGGGACAGTCAATCACCATGTCCCTTCACTGGATCCAGGTTCAACATCTCACTGGCAGCCTCAGTAGCAGACACACACAGAGTCACATCAGCAGCCCTTGGGCTTTTAAAGCCAGAGGTAGTGGAGCTTTCAGCAAATACAACTGAGAAAAAAAGCAGTATCAAGTTAAAGCCTTTTACAGGCTCCACCAGGCACCAGTGCTGGCAGAAGCCAGAGGGTGTTACACAGCATCAATCCCAGCATGAACCCTTTGCTGTCAACACCAGCTAAAGAGCCTGCAAAAGTTGCCCCATGCACTGCCCTGCAAGCCCTTCAGCCAAGCTGGAGGACAGAGGCTGCCTGCATGGCTTTATCTGGCTGGAAAGCCCTTCTTAAGATAGGAGGCTGCTCACACTGCTGGAAGAAGCTGCAGGTGCCCTGGAGTCCCTGGTTCAGCTCCAGGCTGTCATTTGGCTGGACTGGGACAAAGCCCCACATCTCCCACAGCCTTGGTGGGAAGGGACTCTCTGCAGTCTAATATAGCACAAGCAAATCTTGCATCCAGGGAACTGCATCTCCTTGAGGCCATTCCCGCAAGCCAGAGAACGGGGCAGTCATACAAACCCCATTTCCATGAGGAACCAGCAAGGGCAGTCCCTGCACCACTTCTCACCTCTCTTCCAGCTGCTGTGCTGGTCTCTGCAGGAGTGAGTACCGGGGTTTAGGAGGACCCTTCCCAAACAGAAAGAGTGCTGCTAGGATGCAAGACCAAGGAGAGGAGGCAAAAAAGCCACATCCCTGGGGGAAGTGTCAGCATTCAAGTGCCCAGGGAAGCCCAGAGCAGGAACAGCAAGAAAGCAGTGCCCAGCTCTGCTAGGTGAGTGTGGAATGCTGCCACCTCCTTCACCCCTCATCTGTGTACAGAGGTGCCTCTAGATGTAGCTGGACCAGCTACCTCACACCTAGCTCCATCCCTCAGCTAAGCCACCTTCCCACAGAGCTCCTGCTTTTCACCAGCCCTTGAGCAGATCCATGGCTCGAAGGGACAGCCATGCAGCCCGGTGGGCAGCACACATGCTCACCGCAGCACCAGCCACAAGCTCCTGTCCCCCCCCCCCCCCCTTGCAGCACCTCATTTCACAGCCACACTGTCCCCAGGAGACTCAGCTACCCCCTCTGCCTGCTTTTACAGGCAGCCCCAGGGGCAGCAAGGATGGAGCAGGGCTCCAGGTGGAGCTGAGTTAGGAAGAGATGTGGGTGAGAAAGTCTTGGGAGAGAAGGACTAAAACCAAGGCTTTAATTTGCCCTTACAAGCAAGCTGTGATGCCAGGGCAGAGCTCTGCCAAAGCAGAGTGCAGGCAGTAAATGGTGTTTCGTGCCTTACCTCCATTTGTGTAATAATCCCCATTTCCCCCTGGTCTCGCTCACATCTCCATGCCCTGCCTGGGGTCCCTGTGGTCCCTGCTCAGGGGGCACATGGCAAAGCGAACCCAGTTCTGCGTGTCCCTGCGGCCAGCTTGGCCAGCCTCTCCCCACAGCTAGCACCCTGCCACTTGCTGTGACTGATACAAGGAACCTGGTGCTTTTATTAAACTCTTCCTTCCTGTTTTAAGCTTAATAATAAATTGCATGTCACATTATGGCTGTGTTTATTAAAACCCATTGGCATGGGCTCTGCTCTGCAGCGGCATTTGAATTATTGAAAGCAACCCCCCATGGAGACCTATTTGCTGCAAACGCAGGAGGATTTATTTCCATTTTGTTTATCAGATGGCATAAGTGCTGGGTGGAGGCAGGGAAGCGGTCTTGCTCTTTTTATTTTCTCCCTGAGCCAGCACAGCAGGGTGAAGAGGTGCCGTGCAGAGGGCACAAGGGAAAATGCCACCGCCCCCAGACATGGTGACAGGTTGGGGACAGAAGGCCCCGGGTGTAGCTGGCCGTTCTGCTCTGGTTGTGTCTCTGGCTCTGGTTGAGTTGCACATACCCGATTGCTCTGTGCCTCAGTTTACCCGTTAGCAGAGTGAGGTTACAGCGCTGCAAATTTCCATCCAGGCGTGACCAGCATTCAGGACAGACTGGCCGAGACCCCTGCCAGAAGCCATCAGTCTCCCAGGGTATATACCCACAGTGTGTGGGGGGACCGGCAAGGTGGCCATGAGGGGTTTTGACCCTTTTCCAGCCCCAGTTAAAGCACACACCCAGAGACAGCGGGTGAACATCTCCAGGCTCTGCCTCATCCCAGCTGTGCCTGCCGCAGCTACCCAAAGATGGTGTCAAGAGGATGCTCTGGCTCCTGCCATCATCCCGAGGGACAGTTTAGCACCAATGTCCCTTGGGATGGCATCGCCCCTCCCAACAAGGCACAGCTGCTGCCAGGGGCAGGGGGAGGGCACGGAGCAGGCAGGGCTGGATTTGGGGGGTCGCGATACTCCAGTGGTGCCCAGGACCCTATCTATGTGCCTTCGCCGGCCGCCCAGCGCGGTGGCAGGGCTCGGCGTGGCCGGTGGCTTTGCCAGGAGATGGCACTGTTTAGCGGCTAATCACGCCGGTGGCCCAAATCTGGACTCTGGGATGGAGGTGCAGATGAACCTCCTGCCCAAGGCCAGGTCGGGGACAAGTCCCAGCACCCGCGAGGGCAAGGAAGGACAGGGACAGCATGTTTTCGCTGCTGGATCGTATTTACCTGCCAAACCTGGTGGGATTTTCCTGCAGACCGCAAAACCCTGTGGCTTGGCAGCTGCTCGAGGTGCCTGCTGCCAGGCAAGCTCTGGGCAGCACCGGGGGGTGCAAGGATGAGGGACACACTGGTGGTGTCAGGTCGGCTGTTGGGGGGAGCAGGACACCCTGGTGTCATCTCTGGGTCAGCTGCCAACCGTCTCAGTGGCCTCCTGCCCCATGGTGGTCGCTGGAGTGGTCTGGGGACCTGGATGGTTCCCACTGGAGTGGTGGGAAGAGCCGAGGTCCCACCAGCAGCCTGCAGCAGGGCCTGGGTGTGACACGTACCTCAGGTTTGGGGAAGAATACAGCTGCTTCGGAAGCCGGGGGGAGTGTTTTACCTGAATTCCCCCCCCCCCCCCCCAGCACTCAGAGCTGTGAGTACACAATGGGGGTGGCCAAAACACTTGATGGTGGCAGGGCAGTGTCAGCCCTGTTGTGTGTCCCCCCTGGCGACTGGGGTCCAGTGAGTTTTTAACCACCATTTTTGGCTCTGTTAGCATGCATCTTCAGGGGCTTTTGGGTGCCGGCAGGACAAGCCCCCCTTCCTTTGTCCCCAGCCTTGCGGTGTCCTCCTGTGCCGGGGGAGGTACCGGCACCCTGCTCACCCTGGGCAGCCGGGAGGTGCCGGGGACAGTGCGTGCCCAGGGCCGGCGGCCACGTTAGCGCTTCCCCATCCAGCTGACCCCGTCCCTGACGTCAGCCCAACATCTGGGCCGAGCTGCTGCTCTGAGCTCAGGCAGCTGGGCTGGCAGGAGCCGCTTGGGCCCCTCCATCCCCACTGTCCCTGGAAAACAACCACCCCAAAAATTGGCCAGCAAAGGGATTTGTTGCTGCATGCCACGAGGGCTCACTCTGTCCCCATACTGACACCAGGTTTGGCCAGGTCCCTGGGACCAGGGCTGAGGAGAGCATCTACAGAGCCTGGGGAGACCCTCTCCCTGGGCCAGGGGCTGTGGGAAGCATCCGAGCAGCCAGCAGCAGAGCTGACCAAACGTTTTTAGAGCCAACAAATAACCTCAATTAAGCTCTGTGGCAGTGACTGATTCCAGCCATGCAGCGATATTGGCTCCTTTAATTTTTAAGAGGCTGGAAATGGCAAGACTGGGAGCTGGGGCAGGGGGACACCAGCGCCCTCTGTGCCCCTAGGGCCGCTCTGCTGCCCCTCGTCTTGGGGGGAGTGGAGCCCCAACACTGGCCAAGCTGCTAGCCTGCAACTCAGACAGCACTCTCCTGCACTGGGATCTGAGGAAACTGGGAGACACAGCCCCCAGTTTGGTTAATTTTGACCAAGGGCTCTTGCTCAAGTTCTCCCACTCTCTCAACCACCACACCCCTGCTGCCTTCCCTGCAGGGCAGGAGCAGGAGCTGACAGCATTCCCTGCTAGGTACCCATGGGGTACCACGGGGATGAAGGGGGCAAGGACAGAGATCAAAACACGGATGCCCACCTGTGCCCTGGCAGGTCATCACCCCACAGAGCACACGGAGAGCTAGGGACAGGGGTCCAACCCATCTGATCCCCCCAGTCAGCCCAGCGCTGCACCCACACCTGGCATGACCTGGATTCATGCCGACGTGGGCAGGGGGGGCCTGGCCCTGGGGAGGGTTGGCATGGCAGCCCTGGCTGATGGCCAGCCCCAGGCACCGGCAGGGAGCCCAGCAAGCAGCTCTCCTCACCTGCTGAAGCTCCGGGACGCTCTCAGGTTTCCCCGCGGCAGCCTGAGCCTGAGTTCAGCAGCCCAGTTCCACCAGCCGATTTGTGTACGAAACAGGGAGGGGATCAGGTTGGGTGAAGACACCCTGGCTCCTCTGAAAGCAGGTTTTGCCCCCCAAAAAAGGAAAATAAAAGCCAATGGCATGTTTCTGTCCCTGGTCCCTCCCGAACACACTCTGACTTTGATGTAGCAGTCCCAGGAGGATGCTATTACACTGTTAGATGGAAGGAGAAACTGAGGCATGGGTGCCTTTTGTATTGCCCCAGCTGAGAAGGGGTTTAGTGCCAAAGAGGACAGGCAACCCAGCAGGCGGGCGGGCAGGCAGGGTGGCAGTGGTGCTGGCTGTGCCCCATCAGGCTGCAATGCAGGGGCCAAGGTTGGCCCAGCCTCACCGGCTACAGGAATTTTGCTCTACTGCCAACTCCAGACAAATCCCTTTTATTTGCTTGTTCAGGTTTCGATGCTGTAATTGCATCATCTGAGCCAGCTCTCGAGAAAAAGAAGAAGAAGAGAAAAAAGAAAACAAGGGAAGGAGAGCAGTGTGGCGCCCAAGCCGCCAGCCTCGTCTCATCCTGCCTGCTCCTGCCTGGGGACTGGCCAACTCCTTACTCCTGGATTCTGGCTCCCTGCCACAGCTCCAGACCTCCCTGGAGCTGGGACCAAGTAACCAGGAGCAGTTTGGTCCATGGGGATGTTTTAAGTCCCAGAAATCCTGTAAATGTTGCTGGTTTGTGGGGGGGCAAAGCAGTGCTTGACTGTGAGCTCAGCCCCAGGATGCCCATGGAAAAGGGTCCTGCCAGCCCTCTCCAGGTGTGGGGCAACACAGCACAGCTCTGGGCTTCCTTCCCACACTCCCCCAAAACGACAGTTTGCTCTAAATCACCAGCTCTGAGAGGCAGGTGGGTTTGTTTTTTAAAAATGGAGCATTTTCAGTGGAAACAGGAGCTGGTCTGCTGGGGGGCCCCATCCCTATGTGGGATGTGAGGGGCAGGACCCACTCCAGGACCAGCTGTAAGCACCGGGATGGGCAGGAGGGCTCCTCGACCCAAGCACTCCCACAGTGGACAAGGTAGCATCCACAGTGTTTGCACCCTCCCTCACCCCCAGAATAATCCTTGTGGATGCAGGACAGTCGACTGGTCTGTATAGGCTTTGACCTATGTGTATATTTTAACTAATGTTAACTGAAATGGCAAAGTAAAGAGCTGTGTGGAAGGGAAAGCACAAAGTCAGTCCAAAAAGGACAAAGGGTTTCTGACCACATGGGCGGTTGGGCCAGAGAAAAGACAGCACTCTAAACCACAAGTGTCTGGTTTCCTCAAATCACTACTTTTCTGGTTAAAAACAAAACGTAAGAGAAGGATGTTTTGGCAGCAGGTTCCCTGGGTCCTGGGGAGAAGCCTGGCTGTCCCTGTGCTCAGGGGATGCAGATCCCCTGAGGGTGGTGAGGCACTGGAACAGGTTGCACAGAGAGGTTGCGGATGCCCCATTTGTAGAAGTGTTCAAGGCCAGGTTGGATGGGGCTTTGAGCAACCTGGTCTAGTGGAAGCTGTCCCTGCCCATAGCAGGGTGGGTTGGAACTAGATGATCTTTAAGGTTCCTTCCAACCCAAACCATCCTATGATTCTATGATCAGCCCCAGGGGTAATGCACTGGGTGTCACAGCCAGGTTCCAGCCCTCCGCTCTGGCTTCCTCAAAATGCTTCGCACAGGGCAGAGATGTCCCTGCCCTGGTCTCCCTCTTCTGGGGGGACTGCCTCCAGCCCCAGCACCAAGTCCTCATCACACGTGGTGTGGCTGTCCCCGCAGCGTCCCACGTGCCACCGCATCCCTGCTCGGCCAGAGGACAGACCCATCCTGCCCCAGGCAGAGCCACCCCCCAGTCCCAGCCCTGTGCCACCAACCAGCCAGCGTCCCCTCCCCGAGCAGCCCCCAGCAGAGGGATGTGTCACCCTGTCCCCCACCCCAAAAAAGAGGCTGTTGTGCCAAGACTGTTCAGAGAAGGAGTTTTGGACTGGGGGGTGCTTGTTCCGGTGATGTCCCCAACCCCCGGGAACGGCCACCGTGGGCAAGGTGATCTCTGCAGCTGGACATCCCGTCTCCAGGCTAGTAATAGTCCTCCTCACTCTCCCCGTAGTCCTCAGGCGTTGTGCGGGGCTTCGGCGGGGAAAAGCCCGTCATGTTGAGCTGATCTGAAATGGCAGTGTGAGGACAATGTGATGTTGCCACCCCCGGTGCCTGTCCCCTTCCCCACCAGGACCAAAGCCAAACCGTGCACGGCAGCTTGCTGGGGCATCCCCAGCACAGCCCTATACTCCAGCAGCTCCCGCCATACCAGCGCACCCTGCCCAAACATCCCCTCTCTTGTCCCCATCAGAGCGGACAGGAGGAGGAGGACGTGGTGCTTACCGGGCGTGAAGACAGTCAGGCTGGCTAACGCCACCACCTCCCCGACCCTGTTCCTGGCAAAGCAGCGGTAGGTGCCTTCGTCCGTCACCCGCACACCCTGGATCTGGAGCCAGCCGGTCACTTCATATTTCTGGGGGCCACCTCTGAACTGGAGGAGGGGGGAGGGGATTTCAGGTAGCGCTGGGGCCACGAAAGCCTGGAGTGGGGCTGGGATGGATGGGAAGGGGGACACAAGCCCAGGGAAACTCTTTGCCCCCCACTAAGTACCACTCTGGGGGCAGGTACAGACCCCCTGGCTGCAGGTTCCCCCTTTTCCGACTACCCGGGGGAGGCGGGGGCAATGGGCACCTCCTTGTCCTCAGGAGGGCCTGGGACCCCTGCTTTGGGCAGGACCTTGCAGACATGCCCAGACTCCCAGTTATGCCCCAGTGCCACCGTGGTCCCCAAACAGCAGCAGGATGCTGGCTTTGGTGCTCTGCAGAGTGGCAGAAGCAAGGGAGCATCTGTGCCATGAGCACAGCTAGCCCGGGATGGCTCAGCCGAGCCCCGAGTCGCCTGTTTCGGCAGGCAGCGAGGTCCCAGAATTGCTCTGGCGCCAACCAGGCTATTTTCTGTTTGTCCCCAACAAGAAATAATCTCTTCCTGACCCATCTGGGCTGCAGCTGTGTTTGCAGGCTGCTATTATGGTGCTGTGGCCAGGGACAGAGGACAGCTGAGTCTCTTCCAGCCAGGCAGCGTAGCCCTGCTTGGGGTGAAGGTCCTCGGCCGGACCTTGTGACAGGCTACAGGGTGGCGCAAAGGGCAGAAAGATGGAAGGGGACCAGCACGTCGCCTCGCAATGGTGCCGGCTCCCACCTGCTCCCCTGGCTCCCTCCATGCATCCCACAACAGTTTCCTCCTCACCGGTGCGTGGCTGCAGTGCACGGCTCCTGTGCCTCTGCCTACACCCTCTAATAGCTGGGTATGCCTGGCTGGGCACTATATTTGGGGCTGGCTGTGGGCAGGACGCTGACCCCTTGACCTGCCAGTTCTGGGAGGGGAGCCGGGCTCAGAGCAGCGGGCAGAAAAGGGCAGAGACTGCCTGACTGCGGATGGGACCCGAGGATAACCCATGCTGGAAGGCACCTCAGGAGGTCCTCTCCTCCAGCCCAGCCAGTGGCGCTGTGATTAAAAGCCAGCAGGCAGAGAAAACTAAAGGCAGGGAGGTGGCAAACTCCCTGCTGCAGGACTCTGCAGATCTTAAAACATATAAGTTCAAAAACTATGGGAGAAAACTACAGAAGAGAGCTATGCTGATGGATCCTACCACTGAGACACCAGCCCTGGCTCAGCCAGTCCTCGTGATGTGTAGGGCCCAGTCACCCCTTCTCATCCCCAGGCAGCCAGGCTTGGCCACCCCCAGAGGATGACTACCCTCAGGTCTGGTTGCCCATGAGCTCTGGGAAGGGCTGGGTCACCCTAGGGCCATGTCCAACACCCTAGGCACACCACTCACCTGGACAGAGATGTGGGGGTCATCTCCAGGCAGCAGCATCTCCGTGCCATCCTTCCTCCACTCAATGGACGCCATGGGGTAGGCAAAAACCTCACAGCCGAAGATGACATCCTGCCCAGTGATGTTCCATGTGTCATAGGGAGGAGAGGTGATCTGGGGCTCTGGGGAGGGGGCACAGGAGAGCAGGGTGGGCTCAGAAGCGGTCCCGCCCTCAGCAGGTCCTGTGGGCTCTCCTGGGCTGGTCCCTTCCAGGGTGGCAGCATTTGGCTCACATAGAGATGCTGTGACCCTTCCCACGCCCCTCTCCTCTCCTGCTCATGGCAGACCCTCACCTTGCCCGAGGACACAGTCCCTCCTTGCAGCTGGGACTAGAGGCTCCCTCCCCAGCCCCCCTGCCCCGTGAGGGATTACCATCCCTCCTGGCCTCACTTTCCATGCCTGCGCAATGATGCTCAGGGACACACGAGCAGCCAGAACAGTTCAGTAACGGCAGCCCTATAAAGCAAAGCTCTCCTGTGCAAATCAGAGCATGCTCCTTCTGTGGGGGAAAGGCCGAGGGGCACTCATCCAGCCCGAGGCTGGTGGGGATGGATGAGGTGGATGAGCTTCCAGCTGAATGAGGCCTCTCCTCTGGCACGGTGCTTGCACCAGCGATTAAGGGAGCCAGCAGGTCCCTGGCTGCTCTATGGAGCCAATACCTCCAGGTCCCACATCCCTTCCCTGGAGGGACGGAGTGAGGACTACCCTTCCCACCCACACCTGCTCCAGGATCTGGCCCATAGCATGAGCCAGAGGCCAAGGGAAGGCCTCTACTTCCAAATATACCTGGGGGAAAAAACTGAAGGACGTTATGATCTACAGAAAATAAAGTCAACCTTGATGGCCCTCATTCTGTGGTGACAGCACTGGGTGACCAGTGCTGGACAGGGCAGGCTGGGGCTTGGCCTCTCCACCACTGCCTGCCCCCACAGCTGGGTTTTAAATGGGAGATGGAAATCGCAATGCCAAGTCAAACTGACCCAAGTTTCCATTTGCAGGAGGCAGCCACATTTCTCAGGAGCACTGGGCCAGCATGAACCCAGCGCTGTCGCCAAGAATTCGCTAACAAATCCCTGGAACTTCCCCATCTGCTCCAGCAGGATTTGCTGCTTCCCATAAACCCCGTTCCCACTTGGCAAAGCTGCTCCCAGACCTCTCCAGGCACTGGATCCACAGGAGATGCCCTGGAGCAGCAGAGTGGGGGGACCAGGGGCAACCTGCCACTGTATGGAGCAGCCCCCAGCACTGCCGTGTCCCTGTGGACATCATGCGTTTGCTGCCAGGTGAAACAGTTAAGCCAGACCCCTTTGCTTGTCCCTTCCTGAGAGGTACAAGCCTCCGTCCCGCTGCCCGCACAGCTGCTCCCAGGGCACTACCTGACTCGCAGGGACCCTCGTGGGCCACGGTGAGGTTGGCATCGGGATGGGCACGGGCGACCTCCAGGAACCTGCAGATCTGGGCATAGGTTTTGCCATCGGAGCCACAGAGGGCCAGGTGGGAGAGACAGGTGCACTGGGGCTCGGGCACCTCTCCGTGCCGCAGGTCCCCGGCATCCAGCCGGCACTCCAGGTGCTCCCCGCACTTGCCATAGAAGTGGTTGGTGTTGTCCAGGTCGCAGATCTGTCCCTCCAGGTTGGCACACTCCCAGCAGCAGTCACAAGCATCCCGCACCGTGCCAGCCAGGCACCCGCGTGGTGCTGGGCACTCCTCCGGCCGGCACTCGACGCAGCCCTCTCCTTCCTCCAGCAGCCGCTGCCAGCCCCGCTGGAGGTAGTCGGAGGTGCTGGGAAAAGCCTGGCCCAGCTGGAGCGAAGCCCAGTGCAAGGAGAGCAAGGAAAGCACGAGGCAAGAAGAGCTCAGGGTCTTGGCTTCAGACATCCTCACAGCAGCTCCTCTATCCTGGTCCCACCATCACTTGGACAGGGATCTCCGGCACTGCTCTGGCCTCCCTGGCTAGATCTGAGGAGCCATCGTGGCCTGTGAGAAGGGAGGATGTGTCTTACCAGTGCATGGAATGTCTCCCACCCCTCCGGCTCCCATCTGGCTTGCCCTGAGCAGTAGCACTGCAGGATGCGTCCCAGCCCCTCAGCCACATTCTTCCCATGCTGGGGCTCCCTAACCAGCTCCTGCCCCGAGACACTAAGCATCCTCTGGTGGGATGGGGCTGCTGACCCCAGAACCATCAGGTTTCAACCTTCTTCCCTGGCAGCCCAGCAGGCAGAGCCCAGCCTGCTCTGACCCCACCATGGCCTGGGGAGCCACAGGGCTGGGAGGGGACCAGACAGGCTGCTATACACCGTCATGGCTCAGCTGGTTTGTACCCTGCTCCTCACCTCCTCTCAGGAAGCCACTCTAAAGCCAGGCGCTCCATTCATTTCCCCATTGCTTTGCAAGAGTCACGAGCCCTTTTTTCCTCCCTCACCATCCAGACAAGCGCAGTGGAGCGGCTGATCCTGCAGACAAGGGGCTTTTTCCACGCTGGAGGCAGCCAGCCGAGAGGAGCCAAGCCAGGAGGATGCTCCCGGTCATGCCTGGCTTTTGTCCTCCTCCCCTCCCTGCACCATAACCCCTCTTTTTAGGCACCACCTGCCTGAGCAGGGGAAGAAACACCCCCCAGGAAAGGTTTGTGACCCCCTCAGTTATCACACAGGCAACTGAGGCTGAGCATGGCGGGACTCAGTGCACAAATGGGCAGTCAGTGGACTGGCAGCAGGCCCAGCGTGGTCAGCCTGTACCGGCACAACAGGGTCCCTGTCCCCAAACCCCAAGCCTGCATTACCCCGCTACCCTGGGTAAGCAGAGCAGCTGATCTATGCCAGCTTCCCATCTCTGCTGGGAGGATACGTGGGGTCTCGGAGCCTGTCTCCAGAGGGGCTGATGATGAACCAAACCCCTTTGTGAACACCCTCCAGCCCCTGGTTACAGCCTAGCTGCCTTCCCCGAGATGGAGTGAAATTACGCTCCCCTGCCCCAAGGCCACCCAGCACGAGTGAGTGGGGCTGGGAAAGGGGACCCAGGCAGCCGGGCTGCCCGCTCTCCTCCTGCTGGGAACGGCACCGAAGGGCAGGCTGCAGCCGCCCCCCCCCCCCCCCCTCCAGCTGCACCCCGCAGACCCCCCACCCTCCGGGGCTAACGAAGCCCAGATCCGGGGTGGGGTGATGGGAATGGCCAGGTCGGTGGGTTACACACACACACGCACCTCCCCGGATAACAAACTGCGAAGCTTTGACCCGTTTACCAGAGACCACCGAGCCCCCCAGGGATGGAAAGGTGCAGGGGGTCCCGGTGCCGAAGCCCCCCGCCCCAGCCCTCGCTACCCCAGGCTGTACGGAGCAAGGCTCCGGCCCCCGATGGACGTGGGGGGCCAGAGAAAGGGGGGGGAGGGGGGGGGGGGACGGACACACGACACGACACATAACTGCAAAGTCGGTCTCTGGCTCCCCGAGTCCGCGGTGAGGGCTCTGGGGGTCCTGGCTGAGTCCCGGGGTTCCCCGGGAGCCGCCCCGCCGTAAGGCGCCACTTACCGGAGGTGCCGGTACCGGGGAGCGGCGGTTTCGGGGGCGCGGGCGGCGCAGCGGCCGTGGCGGCGGGGCTGCTGGCCCCCGGCTGCTCCGGCACCCGCCGTGATGTCAGCGAAACGTGAGTCCCCCCCGCCCCTCTCCGGGCCCGCGGCCCATCCCTGGACCGGGACCCGGGCTGGCCGGCACCCCTTCCCTACCGGGGTCCCGCCACCCGCTGCACCCTGGCCCCGGGACTCTGCCGCTGCGGCCCCCCCCCCCCCAGCACCGGCACCTCCCCGCCGACCCCGACACGGGGGTCAGCCCAAGCCGTGTGTCGGGGCCCGGGCTGATGCTCAGCGCCATCCGTGGGGCAGGAGGGGAACGGGGTGGGGGGCAGAGACCCACTTTGCGTGGGTCTGTGGAGACAAGAGAAGGGGAGGGAAAAAGCCGGGGATGAAAGCATCTCTCAAGCTGTAATTCGGGTGGGAAACAGGCTGAAACACTGAGCAGCTGCTGTAATTAAACGGGGGGGGGGGATAATTCCCGGGGGATGTCTGCGCTCAGCACACCCCAGGAGCCGGGTACAAAGGGGGTATCGGGGTGCAAGCAACAGCATTACCTTGGCTGGAGCAGAGCAGTCGGCAGCAGTGGTGGGGCTGCTCCACGCCACGGCAGCGCAAAACCTGCGTGCACAGGGCTGGGGTGCCAGACCCCTCCCCCGGCAAGCTGCCTCACTGCTCCCCACCTCAGTTTCCCTGGCCCTGAGGAACAGGGGGCCCAGCACGCCTTTGCAGCACAAACACGCTGCACATTTGCATCTTGCTTCCACTGCTGTGCCGGGGGGATCCCACAGCCCGCTCTCTCCTCCAGGAGAGGAATTTGTGGGATTTGCTTCCCCAGTGAAGCTCAGGCGAAGCAAAGCTGTTGCAGGACCCCTCGGAGGATCTGGTTTCCTTCACCACACTGCAAAAATCTGCTTTTGCTTTCCAACACCCTCCTGAAAATTCATTCCGGGCTCTGGGGCTTTTGCTCGGTCACGTTGCGAATCCAGCCATGGCTAACGATGGAAAACACGCCAGGCTTCGGCCCCCCTAAATCTGCCTTTGCCGGCCAAACCCCCCCCTCCAGTGCCCCACTGCAGAGGGGGGTTTCCTGCCGGCTCTGCCTTCAGCCTCACATCCTGCTCCCCCTCCGCGGCCCCCAAACCCTTGGCTCAGGGCTGCCTCCCTCCCCGGCTCCCCTCACCCGGCCCATCGAGCGCAGTCCCGGCGTGCCGCAGGTTTTTGGGCCCCGCGTTCACAAGTCACAGAGCAGCTGGGGCTGCAGCTGCTTTGGGAGCAGGGAAAAAGTCAGTAGGAGCTAAGGTTTTCCTACATGCATCCCCAGAGCCGGTTCAGAGCCTGAGCAGAGAGGGGACAGGCTGTAGGTGACCCAGCCAGGGGTGCTGAGCTCCCTGGGCTGACCCCACCATGCTCTGCTTCCCCACCGTGGGACAAAGCATTGCCTGTGCATTTGGGCATCCCCGCAGCAAGCACACCCTCTCCCACCCCTGCCCCACGCAGGGGGCAAAGCTGTGGGGCGAGCCTGGCCCCAGATGCCACCTTCAGCCCACACAGCTGCTGGCCAGTATAGAAATAGAGCCAGAGCATAATTCCTAGACATTGCTGAAAAGCGGGGCCAGCGATGGTCCCTGGTTATTTGCTTCTCTTGCCCTTAGCAGGGTGCAAGGGGGGACAGGCCCCAATGCTGCTCTCCTTGCCCGCACGTGAGGACCCCAGCCCTGGCTCCTTCTCCCATGTGCCACGGCCCAGGTGCCTGGCACATCCCTGTCCCCATGGGGTTACCGCGGCCTCTGGGTGACTGGATTCCTCCAAGCATCTCTACAGCAGCTGCCACTCTCAAGGTGAGGAGAGGCCACATCTCCAGTTGGAGATCTCCTGATCAGAGGTGAAATCCAGCCCCAGATCTCAGTAGGGAAAGCACCAGCCACAGTACAACACAACCCAAGACCTGGAAGCCATAGGCAGCTCAGCTCAGCTAAACAAGATGGAGCTCCAACCTGGCAGGTAATTAAACCTCCTGCTTAATGAGACTATTGAATGTGCTAATAAATAGTAGCAGCTATGAATGAAGGGTGGAAGATCTAAACTTGTGCTTAACAAGGAGCTGTGCTCAATCACACCTTGATTCAATCAGCACAGCCCTGGCTGCAACTGGGACTTGTAGCTCCAGTTGCTGGGAGCCCATCTGGGGGGAAAAGGGTGGTTGCAGCTCTGCGTGGCCTAGCACTGGGGTAAATCCCATTTGTGGCTCCCCACTCACGCTAGCCAGTTATCCCTTCTTTCTCCTCACTTGCCCCAAGCCCAGTGAAGCTCCCAAAATTGGGCTTTGAAGGTGCAGTGAACCTCAAGCACAGAAGCCCCCTCCTTCCTCCCTGGCAGGTTGCTCCCCATCATAATTCCCCCCCCCCCCGATGGTCCCATTGAAGCCAGGAGTCTGTGGATCCTCCTGGCAGACCCACAGCCATGGCATCCTTCCAGGCCTCTGTCATCAGGATGTGCCCCTGATGGCAGAGCTGTCACAGCTGGTCCAGGGTGCCCCACTGCTCCTGGCCCCATTCCCCCCACCCTAGGCCCCAGGCTGATCTCCTGGACCACCCCACAGGGATCTGGGGCTTCCAGCAGTTGAGGCCAAGTTAAAAACCCACCCTGGAAAAAAAGCCCCAGGCCAAGTGACTCAATGCATGTCATGTCAAGGGTGGTGGTGAGCGGTGTCAGGGCTGGCTGGGATGGGAACAGGGGTTATGTCACGGCAGAAGCAAGTGTCACCGGGAGATGCTGGGGCAGGGGGTGCTGCCAGCACACTACGTGGGGCCACAGGGGTCTCATTCTGATAATAAACCAAATCTCGCCCATTTCACCTCAAACCCACTGCTGCTCCTTTCCATTTCCTCCTGTTTTGAGCAGCCTGACGCAGCCGGGATCCGGCCAGCCCACCCCAAGTCTGTGTGGCTCTCGGGGGTCCCAACCGCATTCTGGGGGTCTACCATGGGGACAAGAGATGGGCAGCAGGCAGGTCCCTCCCGTCCCGCACGCCAGGCAGCACCCATGCTGGGAAACAGCCAGGCTCGGGTTTCTCCAGGCTTTTCCAGAGCAAATTCCTCCCAAGAACAAACCTGTCAGCAAATTCTTGGGGAAAGGGTTGCAGCTGTTAGCAGAGGGGACGGGTGGCTCTCAGGCTGGCCCTGAGCAGCGGTGGCCAGGTAGTGAGGGATGCTCTGCTCCCTGGTTGGAGGCTGCCAGGCCCCTTCTCCCACAGGAGCCATGGCTCGGCAGGGCTGGATGCGGCTCAGCTCCTTCCCTGCAGGAATCCCTTTGCTTTCACTGGTTTTTTTTCCACCAGCTCCATCCAAGAGCAGGTCATATAACCCGGGGCCAGGAACAAAACGGGCGGTGGGGCCTGCATTCCCGGGGATGCCCCCCCTCTGCCTGCCACCTCCCCCCCCCCCCCCCCCGGGCTGACACGGCCGTGCCAACTTTGGCACCTCAGCGGCGGGTTAGCACAGTTCCCACCGCCCCGCGACATGCCAGGCTCCCCGCGCACCCCTGACCCCACAGCAAACAGGAGCACCCCCTAAAAGCCCCTACCCCCCCGCAGTCCCTGCCTGCCCCCCGCGCTGCCTGAGGGGCTGACCCAGCAGAGAGGTGCAGGCAGGCGGGTGCAGGCAGGCGATGGCAGGCAGCAGGCTGCGGGGTCTCTGCTGCCACCTCCAGGGTACTGCTGGTCTCGTCCCCGTCCCCTTGCCGGGACACCGTCCCTGTACCTGGGACCTGTAGATCCTGGAGCAGTGCATGGCCACCTCAGTCCCCGCCCCCCCCCTCCCCTTGCACCTCAAAACAAGCCCCCCCCCCCCCCCCATGAGCCCACCCCCGCGGACCCCCACCGCAACGTAGTGTCCTGAGGGGCTTGGGGACCCTCCTGGTGTGCAGGGACCCTCTGTTCAGCCTGCCCTGTGTGCACGGGGCTGCACAGTCCCACCGGCCAGGATGAGTGCTCCGGAGGGTGCCGCCAGCTCAGTGGCACCATGTCCTGCGACCACTATCTATCCCCTTTGCCACCCTCCCTTTCCCCAGCCTCCGGCAGCGCCAGCAAGGCTGGGATGCAGCCAGGGAAGGTGACCCACTGCCAGCGCCCCAGCATCCCCTGCCACCAGGAATGGGCGCTGGGGAGGGGGAGCCTGCCTGCCGCCCCCCCCCGTAAGAAGCTGCCCATTTCCAGGCGTCATTAAAGAGCAATTAGCTGGAAATTAAGCTGAGAACAAGTATTGATTAGCTCATTAAGGCTGGGGGAGCTGGCTGTGGCGGTAGGAATTGCTGCCGCTCGCCCTCATTATGGGCAAGGTTAAAGCTTGCGGTCGGGCAGCTCATTAAAAACGCCAGGGACCAATCGATGTCCCCGGCCCAGCACCGCCCAGCACCCCTGGAGACACCCAGCTGCTGCCTTTTGGGGACTGGCCTGTGACCTCTGGGATGAGCAGCTTGGGAAGGGACCGAGCATCCTTGCTCCCCTGCATCCACTGCTGCAACCTGGGCTCCCCCACAGATGCAGCAGTGTCACCTTTGGGCTTGTCAGCTCCACACCCCCCCCCCCCAACTCACTGGCCAGGGGGTTATCTTTCTGCCCCAACCAGGGGATTCAGTGGAACAGGTGCCCCCTAACCCAGCAAAGTGAATGAGTCTGTGGGCTCACAGCACCAGGAGAGGACAGCCAGCATGGCTGGCTGGCAGGGCAGCACCCCAGACCTGAGCTGAGTTTGCCAGGTCTCAGCCTAGCAGTGCCAGCTTGTACTGGTCGGGGACAGAACAAAGGGGATCTTAGGGATGGGATGAAAGCAGCTGGGGACATGGGGACAGATGAAAGACAGCCAGTGGCTCTGCGCGGCTGAGTGCTGCCATGCCGTGCTGCCCTGCACGCCAGCCCCACAGCTCTGGGGGCTCTTGGTGTAAGCCCAGACCCTGTCCGGCAATCTGGCCAGACCTAGCCACCCTGAGCCCCTGTGGCTCCAGCCTCCTGTCCTCTCCAGTCCCTCCCATCCCCATCTCTGCCTCTTGCAGCCACCAGCAGCTCAGGGCCAGCTCCCAGCCAGTGCATGCATGGAGAGTGTCCCCACGCAGGCTGGTGGTGCGGGGGGAGGCAGGTGTCATCATTATTTTTGTTTTCTTTGCACTGCCCTGGAAATATATTGTATTCTCAGCTAATCCCGTTCAATTACACCACAATAAAACACATAATAAAAACGTAATTCATTTTTCCCGAGCGCTCCGTCTCCCTGTGTCTTGGCAAGCTATTAAAAATTTGTCTTCATTTTTCTGGCAAGAGCCTTGTACCTTTTCATCTTTAATTTATGAGAGCAGAATAGCTACTGACAAGCCCTTATTGCGCAGCGAGGGGCTGCATTATTTATAAGCCGCCAATGACTGGCTCAGGGGAGATATTTGCAATATGCCGGGGCGAGCAGAAGGAGGGGGACAGATCCCTGACATGCCTGTCCCAATCCGTTCCCCCACCCTGGGTGGGTGCTGGATGCAGGTGCCATCCTGGCTGCCCCCACGGGGCAGGAGCACCCCCTGCCCGGCCTCTGCCAGCCCCTGCTCACTGGGGAAGCTATGGCACAGGGTGGCTCTGGGCTGCCTGGCCCTTATCTCGCCAGCTGCTGCATCTGCTCATCTTTGGCTTTGCAGCGACTCTCACTCCTCCATCCTGGCTTGGTGCGGGGGCTCCGAGGAGCGTAGTTGCCTCCATCCCTCCTCTCCTGCCATGGACATCCATCGCTCCTTCTGACTACCCTGGCCTGTGGGTGACAGAGCCGCTGCCTGCAGGCTTGCCAGGGTCCCACGACAGCAGCAACGTGCTCTCTGATAGCCATGGGTAGAAAGTGGGATAAAAATATCCTCGCTGGAGAGGCAGGCACAGGCCCGGGGCTGGGGATTGAAGCAGAGCGTCCTGTGAGCAGGCTGCGAGAGGGGGTGGGAGCGTGGGCAGAGCCAGGGGGATGCTCTGGCCTCTTCAAACCAGCAGCATCCAGGGCAGCAGCTTAGCAGAGCCCTCTGCGTGGCAGTGAGGTGCAAAGCTGCCTGCGCTAAAAAAAGCCCTCCTGACAGCTGGATGAGCTTAACCACACGCCAAGCCAGCCAGAGCTGCTGCAAAGGCAGCTGGCTGGAAAATGGGAGCAGAGACCGGCCTCAGGGGACACAGGGGCACCCCAGCAGCTGAGCTGCCTGTCCCATCCTCACCCTGATGGCAGTCCCTTTCCACCACATACAAATTGGCAAGCAACATGCTCCTCTTTGCTTTTGGTTTTGTATAAACAACCTGCCTTTATTATTTGGTATATATAGGTACATTATATGTATATCAAAAATAACTAGAGGAAACCACAGTGCACTTAAAGCTATTTGAGAAGGTCCACCTGAAAGCAAGCACTCCAGGAAGGGGTAGAATGTCCCCTCAGGGGGAGCCCAGCCCTGAACAGAGATGGCCTTAAAATGAGAACAAAAACGTGGACTCTCTGCTGGGATTAAAATGTGCCATTTGCTCCGGGTATGGAAGGAGCAGAAAGCCAGATTAAATCCTCAGAGCAGCCCAGAGGAGAGCAGAGGGTGAGCTGAAAGCGCACGCCTGGGCTGGGAGACCCGCCCCTGGGTTCGAGCCACTGTGTGTGCTTGAAATCACTCACCCACGGCTGTTTTGGGTTTGGGGAGTTTTCCTCTCCAAAAGCTGCTCTGCCATGCCCAGGCACCACCAGCTGCTGAACCGCTGGGGAACGTGGAGTGCCTGCAAAGGGGTTCTAACCCTCAATCACCATGATTGTCCGCTGCCTCCTAAAGCTGGGGGGAGCACCATTTTCTTCCCCACCCCACATCCCTGCTCGCAAGGTCCCTGGTGCTGCTGCCCACGCTCCCCCATGCACTGCACTCAGCTACAGGCACACACAGGGTGAGCACAGGAGAAACACACTACCACCCAGGAGGTCCCCAGAGCGGGACTGAGCCCGGGCACAGGGATGGGGTTCGGCACAGTGGTACCTACAGACACGCGATGGCCAAGGGAAAACGGCAGTGGCCCCAAGGGGCTCCGAGGGGCGAAGCTCAGCGATGCATCAGCCCAGAGGCTCTGTGGCATGTTTCAGCCGCAGCGGGCCCCCCGGGCCTCCCGTTCAGAGCCCTTTGTTGAAGTAGACGGTCTCCAGCCGTGGGTCTTTCTCCCGGATCTGAGCTTGGACTTCAGGCTCCAGGCGGCTCACGGGCATCGAGCTGCCAAGGGGACACGGATGCAGGGGATGGAGGGGGGACACCTGCTAGGAGCCCCAGGTTGGGAAACCACCCGCTGTCACCCCTTCCCCACGTGCACCCCACAGGGACATTGTCCCCATGGCTCAGCGCAGACCTTTGTGTCTGCACTGCTGCGTGTGCACAGGGACATGTGTGTGCGCACAGTTTCAAGCCTCTAACCGCTTGAAGGAGTGAAGGTATCTCTTGGGAGTCAGAGAGCACAAGGAGCCCCCACACCTCCCGCCTGCACCCCATGCCCTGCCCCAGGGGGCTGTACACGCAGGCAAGGCGCCCGTCCTTACCTTTTCTGTGGGAAGAGCGCGCAGCACAGCGGGGTTGCGAACACCAAGCTGCAAGGGAAGGACACGGAGAGAAGCTGGGCTGCAGAAATCACCTGCTCCTACCCATGGCCTGACCCCAGAGCAGCAAGGAGGCAGCCCAGAGCCGTGCCAGGTGCTCAGCCAGGAAAGGGATAAGGAGATGCCCTATCCAAGCTCTAGACCCTGCATTTGGCTCTTGAAGCGGGGCAAAGCCTGTCCCCATCAGTGTGGGGGAATAGCAATGCTGAGCAGGAGCCCATGGCCGGCTTGAGAGACATCGAGACGGAGCAAAACAGCTCCTGGCCCCAGGACCTCATACCCCATCCCATCTGCCTGGGGGGCACCAGCCTGGCCAAGCTCCGGCAACCCCCCGAGGAGCTCTGGGGCGGCTCTCACCTCCCCTGCCAAGCAGACCCCCCAGCAGCACTGCCCGTCATACCCAGGCTCGGTCTGCACCTGGGGCGGCGATGCCCATCGGCGGAGGGTGACTTACCAGAGTCCCACCAGGCCGACCTGCAGAGGAGCGTTCAGATACGGGTACCGCTGCCAGGGACAGGGAGAGGCTGTGCGTCAGGGGGGCGAACGGGGCAGGAAGGTGCCTGTTTCCCAACAGGGCGCCAGCCCCGAGGGGTGTCAGCGCTGCCACAAGCTAGGGGGGTGTCCCCTTGCTCACCCTCCCAACCCAGGACCACCAGTACCTTCAGAAAAGCTCTCTTCTCCAGTGCATTCATGATCACCGGGGGGATGGCTGGGGCGGAAGGGAAGGAGATGAGCTCCCAGTACTCACAGCCCCCTGCCAGCCATGGGACCCCGTTCCATGCTGGCAGGGACAAGCTGCAGCCCCCAGACATGGGTGGAGGAGGGGAGACTCACCCATGGCCGGGGCTGCCATGCCGATGCGGGACACCACTACCTGGAAAATGGCCTTCTGGGCTGCAGCCGTGGACTCGCCCAGGCGGTTCCCGTTCTCATCCGTGACGGGGATCCCCAGCTTGAGCTCTCTGCAGGGAGAGCAGGGGGTGAGGGGGCCCCAGGGCACACGGGTGGGGGGGATCAAGGAACAGGGCAGGGACACAGCATATGGGCATGTCTCCAGAGGAAGCTGGTATCCTCCTCTATTCCCCATCCACTGCCTGTGTAGTAAATCGGGGTTGTCTCAGCTGGACCTACATTCACACTTGGGGGGTCCTCAACAGAGCTGGATGGGGATGGGGACTTCACAGCCAGCTTAACCGATAACCTCTTGGGATGCAACCGGGTCCTTGTACCCTCAAACCAATCCCCCAGGATAAGGGATGCCAGCAGGGCCAGGAAGGAAGGCCTCTGCAAGCCCCAGGCACTGCTCCCCACATCTCCCACCAGTGCCTGGTGAACCCCGATGTCAGCCCAAGCGCCCCATCCCAGCCCAGGGGCTCACCTCTGCCTCATCAGCGGGATGTTGATGCAGTTGGCAGCAGCCACAGCCGCGAAAGGCACGTACCGGCCGATGAGGGCTGGCAAGTGCTGGGGGGGGCAAGCAGGGAGCACGTCACGCAGAGAGTCTGGGGGCAGAGCTGGCTGTCCCCGAGTCTGCCACTGTCCCCCTGCAAGACCTTGGGGTGTCTCAGCCCCACTGAGGAATACCATTCCCTCCTCCCCTGCAAATCCCAGCCAGTGAAAGCTGCACAGCCCAGAGGGTCCGGGGGGTCCCACGTCCCCTCCCAGCTCTGGAGGGAGGCCAAGGGGTGAAAGAAGCCTGGAGAGATCCAGCTGGGGATGGAGCAGGGCCAGAGGGACAGGCCATCTCTGGAGCCATCACTGGGGAGAGGGGCTGCCTTGCATGGGTGCTCCCAGGAAACCCCTTTCCTTCATTTTCTCCCCTGCCCCAGGTGATGGGGTGAATCACCCACTCAGGTCAGAGCTCAGGAAGACCCCACGGGGAGGGTGTCCAAGTGTCCTGGCCAGAGATGGCCCAGAGCCACCTTACCTTGGTGAGAGATTTGAGCCCCAGTGCTGTGACAACTGCCCCTGTGGTCGCACTCACATAGGCTGTCCCCAGCTGGCTGCAAGAGCAGGAGGTGACACCAATAAGCCAGGGTCCCCCCATCCCACCCCCGCCCCCAAAGGAGGGGACAGCATGCCCTTTAATAGCATCAGGACACCTGGGTTCCTCTCCCAGCAATATCACTAACCCTGACAGCCCCACTGGTGTCCATCTCTGGCTGCACCAGGTCCCCATCGTCCCATCTCACAGCCCCCCGCTATTCAAGAAGCTATTCAAGGCACTCCCCTGGCATTTTGGGGTGCCAGAAGGACCTGGTCAGAGGGATGCTTACCTGGGGGTGATGGGTGCATCCCCACTGCGGTTGGTGTAGTTGACGATAGCGTTGAAGGACTGGTTGACCCACTGCCAGAACAGCACGGCCGGCGTGGTCCTACCAGAGAGAAGAGGGTGTTGGTGGCACTGGGGGATGCCACCCATGCTCTTACAGCATGGGTGCCTTGCAGGGTACGGGGCATGCGTCCCCGCCTCAGCCCAGGGCCAGGAGGGTGCCGGAGGAGGGGCGGGAATCCCCCCCCCGCCCAGCACCCTCCTGGCCCTGGGCTGAGGAGGGGACAGGTACCTGTAGAAGGTCAACATGCAGCCGGTGATGGTCATGTTCATGGGCACCTGGGCAGACATGCGCCCTATGAGGAGCATCTTCTCACCCGTGTCGGGGTGGAAAGCCGAGTCGTAGATGTACTTCGCCCGCCAGAGCTGGTCCTCCGTTAGACCCGGGGGTACTGTGCCCGCCCTGCCGGGTAAGGGTAGCGCCCGTCAGGAGACCCGTGCCCTGCCTGGTCCCCCACCCCACGTGGGGCAGCTGGGAGATGCCTTAGGGACCAGCCAGGCAAAGTGAAGGGCTGGCTTTGGCCAGGGCGGGGGCCAGCACCTGTTCCCACCCCTGGGGATGGCCCGGAGGCCGTATCCTGCCCAGGAGCGGGGGGTACAGCTCCCCCCTTGGTACCTGTAGTCCTCCACCACCCGGCGGGCCTCCTCCAGCGTGGCCCCCGAAAGCAGCAGGTTTCGGGGGTCGGTCACCATGAAGAAGTGCTTGGCCCGGCCCTGGAAGGTGCTCTGGTCCCAGCGGGGCTCCCGGATGTTGATGGTGGCAGGGAGGGACGGTGGCATCTTCTGTGGGGGGTGGCTATGTGGGATGTGCTGCCTGTGACCCCGCACCCTGCATCCCCGCTGGGGCAGCTCTGGAGCTCCCCCAGCCTGGGGGGACACGAGTGGGGTATGGGGAACCCCCTTGCAATGGAGCAGAGTGGGGACCCCCGAGCCCACCCAGCAGACGGGGCAGCTCGCGGGTGGGGTGACCCCTACCACCGCTGCACCCCACTCACCCTGCAATCTGTCAGTGGGGAGCCCCCCCCAACCAGGAGCGGCTAGGGACCCCCACCCCGGCAGGGCACCCCGGCCTCGGGTGGGGTGCCGGGGACCCGCCACCTCGGGGCCAGAGCTGCTGCCAGTGGCGGGGGGAGCAAGGAAGGGCAGGGGAAGGAGGAATGTCGTCCCCCCCCCGGGAAGGCACACACCGCACGGCACCATTTCCACGCCCGCCCTTCCCCGCGAGAAGCCGGGCTCTGCTCCCCCGCCCCGGACCGAGCATCCCTCCCCCCACGCGTGAACCCCCACCCCCCATAACGCCCGTGTCCAGGGGCGACGTCCGCACTCACGGCTTTCCGGGCAGCGCCCACCGTGCCCGCGCCGCCGCCGCCGCCGCCACCGCCCCGCTCCCGCCCGGCGCGCTGACGTCCGGCCTCGTCACGGGGGGGGCGCGGCCCCGCGGTGGGGGGAGCCGGGCGGCGCCGCGCGGGGAACGGCGGGGGCCACGCGGGACCGGGCCGGCTGCGGGGGGGGGCGGTACGTGCCAAGCCGCACGCGGCGTCTGCCCCCACCCACCCACCCACCCACGATTGCGCGCGGGGGTGCGTGCGCGGGAGTAGTCGCGCGTGGGCGCGCGTGCTCACGTGGGTGCGCCCCGTGTGCGCTCACGTGGGTCTGCGCGCGTGCGCTGAGGTGCGTGTCCGTGTCCGAGCGTGTGCGTTCACGTCGGCTTCCGCTCGCTGGGGTGCTCGTGTGTGTTTTCACGTGGGTGTTGACGTGCGTGTTTCTGCGCGCGCCTGCGCGCACGAGGGTGTCCCCGTTCCGGCCGTGTGTCTCCGCGGGCTCGCGCGGGTTTCGATGCCTGTGCCCCGCGCGCGTGTGCTTGTAACGTTGTGCTCGGACGCGTCGCGTTGGTGTTCACGCGTGGCGCGGCAGCTGCGTGCGAGCGGGGGCAGGGCAGCGCCTCTGCAGAAGCGGGCGCCTGCTTGTGCCTAGGGTGGGGCGTGCGGGCACACGCGTGTGCGCCGCTGTGCCTGTGGGCGAGCGGGGCCGTGTACACGCGTGTGCGCCGCTGCGCGCGCGGCGGCGCTCCGTGGGTGTCCGTGAGTGTGCGCACAGGCGGCACGGCGGGGCTTGCGCGCGTGGGCGTGCGCAGGGCTATAAACACGCATGCCGTGGACGTGTGCGTGCATGGGGTGCGTGTGCGTGTGGGTGCGTGTCCCCACGCCGGCCGTGCCCCCTCAGCCCCTGACCCAGGCGCTGCCCCCCCGCCCGCTGCCGGGGTGCCCCGGGGGGGCTCCCCCAGGGCGCAGCGCAGCCCCTGCCCCGGTGGGAGTGGGGGGACCCCTCCGCCCCGGTCCCCGCCCCCGCCGCCCGGCCGCAGCCCCCCCGCAGCCCCCCCGGCCGCCGCGCATCACCTGAAACCGCCGCGGTGTCGGGTTCGCGCTGGCGGCGGCGGCGCCGGGCCCCGCCGGGGGGTCACGGCCAGCCCGGGGTGGAGGCGATGCCCCCCCCGGGGAGGGGGACACGGGGGGACACCGGCTCGCATCACCGGAGTGAGCGGGGGGGGACACGACACACCCCCTCCCCTGGCCGTGCCTCAGTTTCCCCTGTGTGCCCCCGCGATGCTCCGCGCTAAGGGGAGGGCTGGGGAGGGCGCCACACCCCTCGCCCCACGCAGCACCGCGGGGGGACGCGCCCCCCCAAGCCCCACCGCGCCGTGCCCGTGGGACAAACACACACACACACAGGGCTCCCCCCCCCCAGCTACAAGGCCAGCCCCGGCCGCTCGTGATTGACAGCTCCCGCGCCCGATGGCCGCGCCGGTCCCGCAGGGGCAGCCAATCCCCGCGGGCGGGGGGGCGGGAGGCGGCACTGCCCGCCCCCCCCCCCCAGGCCTCTCCATCCCCCCCGCGCTGCCGGGTGTCTCTTTCGCAGGTGGCACCATGGGGACAGGTGAGGAGGGCACGGGGCGGGGGGCAGGGAGGGTGGTAGGGGGGTCCCCAGCGCCCCTTCGGGGAGGGAGCTCCGCCGGGTGATGTTGGGGAGGTCAGCGGGGGGGCGCCGTGGGGGGCTGGCAGGCGGCGGGGACACCGGCGTGTCGCCCCTGGCCGGGGCCATCACTTATTTATTGAGGTCAGGCTGGGGCGAGCGGGGGACGAAGCGGGGGGGGGGGCTCCGTGGTGGCGTTTCACCCACACCTGGAAAATCCCCGCGGGAACTGCCCCGGGGGGAGCGGGCTCGTCCCCTGCCCCACGGTAGCTCTCTGCGGTGTCAATCCGGAGGGGGTCCGGGGAGGATGGGGAGGGGCTCTCCCCCCCGCTCCTGCTGCAAAGCCTCCCTCCCTAGGGAGGGGCCGGGGGGGTCAGGTCCTGCTCTTCGGTGTAAAGCTGAGGTCCCCACGTCCCCTCTCCAGACCCTTTCTGGATTTACGCTACTAGCTAAAGCCCCTTTGCACCCCTTACTCCGGATTTACGCTGCCAGGCAAAGCCCCTTTGCACCCCCTACTCTGGATTTATGCCGCCAGGCAAAGCCCCTTTGCACCCCCTACTCCGGATTTACGCTGCCAGGCAAAGCCCCTTTGCACCCCAGCATCCTTGCCCTGGGGCAGGGCAGCCTGTGCCCACTGCCCCCATAGTGGTACCCAGGAGCCCTGCACCACCTAGTTTGGACCCCGGGGCTCTGTAGGACGGGAGGGGACAGGGCTGCAGAGGGGGTCACGAAGCTCCTCGTCTCCCCAGGCTGTGCCGCTGCGCCCGGGACCCATCGTGCCAGCGCCAAGCACCCACGCCAGCCGGCCCCGGCATCGCGCTGCTAAGAGGGAGCGGTGCCCGAGCCTGGGCATGTGCTGCTGGACTATGCCATGTCCCCCCCCGGCCGGCGGGCAGCCCCGGCCCCGTGAGGACGCGGCCAGCCCCGAGCCAGACGCCGGGACGCCGGGGTGCCCAGCACCGCCATGGCCCAGGGCTGGGACGCGACGCTGTCGGGGATGACGGCGGGCAGCCGGTCGCGGAGCTCCAGCAGCGAGGCCAGCCTGGCTCCCCGCTGCCTCCTCAGCAAGCAGAGCCGCCTGCTCAACGGGGCCACCCGGGTCAGCCGTGCCACGTCCCCCATGGGCCGCGTCATCCTCATCAACACCCCCATCGAAGGTGCGTGGGGTGTCGCAGCCCTCCTCCCACCTGCGTGGACAGGGGGGCCTGGACGCCTGGGTTCCCTGGGTCTGGGGGCAGGGAGAGTTGTCCTGGGACTGGGGACATCCCTAGCAAGGGAGATGCCCCCCGCCATTGCTCGCACCCAGCCCAGGTGACGTGTCCCGTCCCCTGTCCCCACAGCCAGCAGCAACGAGAGCGACATCATCAATGCTATCACGGTGGAGAAGAGCGTGGACGGCAAGCTGGGCTTCAGCGTCCGCGGCGGCTCCGAGCACGGGCTGGGTATCTTCGTCAGCAAAGTGGAGGAGGGAAGCGCTGCCGGTAAGTGGGACAGGGCAAGGGACAGCAGTGGGGACAGACACGTGCCAGTGAGACGCTCTTGAGAGGCTCCCAGTGACACAGTGCCGCAGCAACGATGCCACCCTTCATGGTGGCAAGCCACCATTCTCTCCCTGCCACCTGTGGCTGTGGGGTTTTCAGGTTTCCCAGGGAGAAGGGCGGGGGACAGGAGTGGGCAGCCCCAAGCCGATGGCTCTGAGCTCCATCCCCAAGTCACACTGAGGTGACAAGCCCCCCATGCCTGCCACAGCCTCAGTGGGATTGCCAGGCATCCCCACCTCTGTTCCCATGGGGTTTGGATCAGGCTGGGGACACGTGTAGGGAGGGGACACCAAACAAGGGTATTGGTGCCAGGTCAGGTGCTCAACCGAGCCGTGTGCTCCTTGCAGAGCAGGCTGGGCTGTGTGTTGGTGACAAGATCACGGAGGTGAACAGCGTGAGCCTCGAGAACATCACCATGAGCAGCGCCGTCAAGGTCCTCACCGGCAACAACCGCCTCCGCATGGTGGTGAGGCGGATGGGCCGCGTGCCGGGCATCAAGTTCTCCAAGGAGAAGACAGCGTGGTGAGCAGGGCATCCCCCATGCCAGCACCCCAAAGCCCAACCCCATGGAGGGCATGGTGGGGAGGCTCAGTGGGGGATGCTGGGGGACAGGGAGGATCCCAGAGATGGGGGGACCCCAGGGTGGGGAGGTATTGGAGGTCCCTGACAAAGGTGGGGAGAGCCCAGGGTGGGGCACAGGATGGGATAGGAAGGTCTGGAGCAGGCAGGGTGTGTGCAAGCCCCTTCCTCAACATCCCCCATCACCATCACTCTCCTCCACTGGGTGACGCCAATGGCCCCATCCTGGTGGAGGACAAGAGCCAGACCCTTGAGCCCCCCCAACACTATGCCTGTGCTCCAGGGTGGATGTGGTGAACAAGCGCCTGGTGGTGGAGAAAAGCGGCTCGACGCCATCTGAGAGCGGCTCTGAGGACGGGCTGCGGCGCATCGTCCACCTCTACACCACCTCCGACGACTACTGCCTGGGCTTCAACATCCGCGGTGGCAGGGAGTTCGGCCTCGGCATCTATGTCTCTAAGTACGGCCACCCTGGGGGTCATGAGGGGGACGCGGCGCCCCGATGCCCGCCGTGCCCAAGCTGGGGCTCGGCATCCCCTCCCTGGCAGAGCCCCCTCATAAGGTTGGGCATCACCACTGTGGGTGCTGGGGCACAGGCCACCTGGGTGGAGGTGTGGGGCAGGAGCAGAGCTCTGGGTAGGGCTCGGCCCCATCCCGCCCCTTCCCTGCTGCCCTAGAGTGGACCCCGGGGGGCTGGCGGAGCAGAACGGCATTCGAGTGGGAGACCAAGTCCTTGCAGCCAATGGAGTCAAGTTTGAAGACATAAGCCATAGCAAGGCAGTGGAGGTGCTCAAGGGGCAGACTCACATCATGCTAACCATCAAGGTACCCGTGCCCGTCCCCGTGGGACCCCTGGGCGAGGGGGGGTGGTCAGCATGTCCCCACACTGGCGCTGCCCCAGCTTGGCTGGGAGCCCACGGGGCTGGTGCGGCTGCTGGCTGGTTGGGTTTCAGGCAGGTGGGGAGGGGAGGGGGGATACATTATTCATGGCTGGCACTGGATCGGGTTCGCGCGGCGAGCGCTGACCCCCTCGTCCTCTCCCCCTGTGCCTAGGAGACAGGACGGTTCCCTGCCTACAAGGAGATGGTGGCCGAGTACTGCTGGCTCAGTCGCTGTAAGGGCAGTGCTGCGCGGGTACTGGCAGGGACACTGGTCTGGGGTGCAGCGGGGCTGGGACCTCCATGCAAGCAGCATTTGGCCACCGTGGGGAGGAAGAAGGTCCACATGCCATGGGAGTCCCATGGCCTTGGAGAGGGCATGAAGCTCCCTGTGCCATGGTTAGCATCCCCACAGTCCTCATGGGCTTGCAGGGTCCTACCTGTCCCCAGTCCTTGGACATGTCCCCATCCTTGGAGGGGACATGAAGATCCTTATGCAATGGTCAGCAGCCCGTTGGTCCCCATGACCCTGTGGGACTGCACGGGTCCCTTATAAGGGACGCAGAGCTCCCCATGTGACAGCCAGCAGCCCTGCAGTCCCTGTGGCCCTATGGGTCCCCACATGTGCCCACGGATGCCCCACAGTGTGTCACCCCATGTCCCAACTGTGCCTTTGCAGTGACCAACGGGCAGCTGCAGCAGCTGTCTCAGGCCTCGGAGACCAGCTCCTCCATCTCCTCCTACTCCTCGGGGCCGGTGCCGGGAGTGGTGAACGGGGTGGGGACAGCCGCCTCGGGACCCCCTGCCCGCACTGTGGACGTAGCCATCTCCACGGAGGATGGGCCACGGCGGAGCTGGGCACGGGAACGTGCCGAGCGGGCCATGCAGACCGAGCCAGCCGCCGAGGGGCTGCCAGAGACACGTCGCACGGTGCGGCCCCCTGAGCTGCTGCGGGACACGGCCATCCGGGGCCAGGGCTCCCGCGAGCCCCCCGGCACCCACCCACGCCGGACCTTCGCCCACTCACCCAAGACGGCGCTGCTGCTGGCGCTGAGCCGGCCCCGGCAGCCCATCACGCGCTCTCAGAGCGACCTCACTGTCGCCGGTAGGCACCAAGGGCACGGCCCCACGTGTGGGACTTGGCCCTGGGTGGGGTCCCCTTCCAGCCCTGCACCCCCAGCCCTGGGAGTCCCACAGCTAAGCCCCAGCCCCACATGGAGCCTGCCCCCTGCTCGAGCATCCTATAGCCCCTGACCCACGTGGATACCTGGCTCCCTGCTCCTGGGCATCCTATAGCTGACTCCCTGGCCCCTACCCTGGCACCCTATAGTCCTCAGCCCATAGGGTCTCCTGGCCACCAGCCCTGGGCATCCTATAGCCCCAGGCCTGTCCCTGGGGCTTGCTGGGCACCCCAAAGCCCAGCCCTATGGCACCTGGAGACCTGCTGCACCCCACAGCAGGACTCTCTTCCAGGCAGTGCCCCCCAGTAGCCCCTCCAACACCCCCCCCTGCCAAGTTCCGTGCCCCCAAACACCATCTGGGGTGACATCCCCTGGCCTCTCCACTCCAACCCCCCCTCTCTGTCTCCAGAGGAGAAGCGGAAGAAGGAGAAGCCAGAGGGACAAGGGGCACGGGGGGGCCCCCCGGGGCTGCACCGCTCCAAGACCCTCGTCAACCTCTTCTTCAAGGGGGGCCGTGCCGCCAGCCAGAGCTGGGCCCCCCCCAGCCAGGAGCTCCCTGCCTCCGACCGCCGGGCACGCGCCAAGTCCCCTGGGCGCCCCGATGGGGATAGAGGTACTGGGGTGGGGGACAGGGCAGACAGGGACCCAACCTGGGAGTGATCCCCCCTTCTATAGGCACCCATTGTGGGATCCCCGGCATGGAGGGGGGCATGGGGCGGGGGTTCCCAGGCATGCAATTTTGGCAATGGGCAACAATGCTGCTGGACTCCCCCAAGCACTCACACCTCTCCATCTACCTTGCAGTAGGCGCTGTGCAGAAGTTTGTCATCCGGAGCCTGAAGCGGGGTAACGGGGGTGCCCGTGTGCCCAGCAGGGGGGTTGGTGCTGCAGGGCAGGCTCTGCATGTGCCTGGCCCCACGCTGCATGTGTCTGTCCAGCTCTGGCATGGAGTGATTTGTCGGGGTGGGGGGGCATGGGGGTTTTTGTGGGATGCCCAGGGCAGTCCTTGCCCTGCTGGCCACCCCTCCTTGCTGTGCCCCCCCAGAGAAAAGCCGCCGTGCCAGCATCCTGGGCCCTACTGGCATCGCCGCCCTGCAGCCCAACGGCAGTGACCCCGAGGCCCGGCTCCCGCACATCCAGGACACCGCCGCACGCCTCCTCAGCCCGGATGAGGTGACGGCTGTGCTCCGACACTGCTCCCGGGTAAGGCACTGCAGGCAGGGTGTGGGCAGGGTGGTGCTGGCACCCCCAGGCTCATCCCTGGGCAGCTCCTGCATCCTGCTGGGCACCGCCATCAGCGCTACGTGCCCACGTTAAGCTCTGGGAGGTAAACTGAGGCACGGGGCGGGGGTTGGGGGGCACCCGTCCGCTGACGCCCCTCCTGCACCCACAGTACCTGCACGAGGGCAGCGTGGAGGATTTGGTGCGGCCGCTGCTGGCCATCCTGGACCGGCCTGAGAAGGTCCTGCTGCTGCGGGATGTGAGGTGGGTGGTGCCGGGGGTACCTCGATACTGCCCAGCTGGGTGGGGTGGACCCAGAGCCTCACATGCTCTCTTCAGCCCTGATCACACTCCATCCCAGAGACTGCCACAACCTGTCCTCTCTCTGCCCCGGCAGGAGTGTGGTGGCCCCCACAGACCTGGGTCGGTTTGACAGCATGGTGATGCCCCTGGAGCTGGAAGCCTTCGATGCCCTGAAGAGCCGCTCAGGTAGAGCCTGGCCCCTGGGGACCTCGGCTGGTGGGGGGCAGCGGGCAGGGGTGGGTACAACTTGGGGGATGACCGGTGGTTCTCCCTGACTGCAGTGCGCTCACCTGCCCTCCGCCCAGCCCACCACGACGTCCCCCCCAAGAGACACCTCATCACACCAGTGCCTGGTGAGTGCCACTCCACGGGGTCTGCCTCGTCGCCGGGCTGCCCCACGGTGGGGGGGGTGCAGGGTGGAGTGGGTACGGGAGCGATGTGGGGGAGGAGGAAAGGAGCTGGGATGCCTGGGTGCAGGGGGTCCCAGGGGAGAGGGCATCTGGTGTCCCTGGGTGCTGGGAGGCCCTGGAGTAGCAGGATCTGGGGATCCTGGGTGCCTGGGGGTCCTGGGGAGGACCTGGAGTCCGTGGAGAGAGCTGGGATGCCTGAGTGTCCCTGGGTGTCAGGTCCTGGGGAGGGGAGCTGGGGTGTCTGAAGGTCCGTGGAGGAGGAAGATCTGGGGCCCTTGGTACCAAAGGGGTGTCTAAGTAGCAGAGGTCCTAGGGCTTTGGGGTCCCCAGGGGGTGCCTGGGTGGCAGGGGTCCCAGGGAGTGGGGCTGTGGGATCCAAGGGGGATCCCTGTCCCCATCTCGTTACAGACTATCGGGGTGGGTTCCTGCTGAAGCCAGTGGGGACCGCAGAGCCGGAGGAAGCTGGGGGGCTGCAGGCGAGCCCAGCCCGGCCACGGGCCTCCCCCAGCCCCCGCCGCCTTCACCCCCGCACCTACACCCCACTCCCCGACGTGCCAGTGGATGCCTACACCTGCACCAGCCGGCCCCTGCCCGCCACCGGCCCCCGGCCCCCCAACTGGCTGCTAGCTGAGCCGCCCCCGGGCGAGGGGCACGGGCACTCATACAGCCCCTGGCCGACCTGGCGGAAGGACCCCCCTGGGACAGTGCCCAACAGAGGGGCCGAGGTGGTGGGGAAGACCCGGCGGGCACGGCCCCCCCTTGCACCTCTCTTCGGGGGGCCAGAGGGTGAGGCAGGGGCTGGGGCAGCCACCAATGGCCCTGGCGATGCTGGCAAGGAGGAAGAAGAGGAGGAGGAGGAGTATCGGCTGCTCACTGTCACCCTCTCCAAGCTGAAGCACTCTCTGGGTGGGTGGCACATGGGTGAGACCCCAGGGGTGGGGTGGGGACGGGCTGGGGACCCTCCTCCTGGCACCAGCATCACTGGTATGGGTGGCACGCCATTGGCAAGGGGCACCCCATTTAGGGGGCAGGAGGCAAAACCCTGAGCACTCCTCCAAAACAAGAAAGGGAGAAGAGGAGCTGCCCCTGCCCCAGCCCCTCATCTGTGTAGTACCTACCAAAACAAGGCAGGAAAGATGGAGGCACAGCTGCCCAGGGGAGGGGGTGCCATGCCTGAGAGTGGGTGGGGGTCCCAGCCTGCCTGGATGCGAGGGTCTTGCGGTTCCCTTGCAGGGATCAGCATCTCTGGTGGCATCGAGTCAAGGGCGCAGCCGGTGGTGAAGATCGAGAAGATCTTCCCTGGGGGAGCTGCCTTCCTCAGTGGCATCCTCAAGGTATGGGGGGAACCATGGGGGGGACCCAGCACACCCCAGGGGCTGGGCAGGCATCCAGACCCCCCCCCATCCCATGATGCCACTGGGTGCTGGCAGTCCTCTGGCACCCCAAAGCAGCTGCACTTCACCCCACTACCTTCCCTCACGGGGGCCAGGCTGGGCAGGAGCTGGTGTCGGTGGATGGGGAGAGCCTGCAAAACGTCACCCACCAGAGGGCTGTGGACATCATCCGCCAAGCCTACCGCAACAAAGCCAAGGAGCCCATGGAGCTGGTGGTGCGGGTGCCTGGAGCCCCCCTGGAGTGATGCTGCACCCCCCACTTCGAGGACCCATCCCGTGCTCCTGAGGAGTTGGATGGCTCATTCCTGCACTGAGCTGTGGCCAGTCTCAGCACAGCCACACGGTGCGAGAGCCAGACCCACCCCATGGGCATGGAAGAGCTGCCTACAGCAGGACCTGAGGGGGGGGGGCACCACTGGTAATGCAGGAGGACAGGCGGCCCCTGACCCTGCTCCGGACACACAGACACAGCCCTGAAAAAACCACAGCCAGGGGCTTGTTTTTAATTGGCGTTTCCAGGCAGTACACGGGCAAGCCGGGCTCTGGGAACGGGACACGACCAAAATAAAGTACAAAAATTCCCCCCCAGACCTGGGGGCGACCAAGCCAGAGCTGGGCACGGCCAAGCTTTTCCTTTGGTTTTATGCCCCTGGGTGCCCAGCTGGCCCCCCCTCCCCCTGCCCACCCCAGGGTTGTCCCCAGGGTGTCCCCAGCTGGCACCCCCAGCACCGTGCCCCTCTCCCCTGGCAGACTGGGCATCACAGGGGCATGGGCCAGGCTTTTTTTTGGGGGGGGGGGGGGGGAAACAAAGGGATGCTGGGGGCAAGGGCATGGGAAAGGCACTGAGGGCAAGCTGCCCCGTGGCAGAGGTGAGGGGGGCACAGACAGGCAGGGTGTGAGGTGGAAGAGGGTGATATGTTTTGGTAGGTCCTATAAAAATAGAGTTATTTAAAATGGCACAGAAACAAATCCCCTGACAAACACATGGGGAGCAGGGGGAGGGAGGCCGGCATGGGCAGGGCACACACCATCCCCTCTGGAAGTGGCCAGGTGACAGTGCCAGCAGGGATGAGAGGGAGGGGACAAGCCAGCCCTCTGCCTGCCCAAGGTGACCCTGGCTGAAGCCAATGCCACTAATCCCCCGGGCGCTAAGAGGATCAGCAGGAACCAGCTCCGGGCGGCCCCGAGGCCTGGACTCAGCCCCCACCTTGCCCCACATCTCACAGGCAACTCCCCGCTGCTGTGGGCGCTGGTGCACCCTCGCCCCAACACCTCCATGCTGGGGAGGGGGCAGCGCCTGCGGTCCCCTCTGCCCCCTCCCAGTGCCAGCGGTCTCTGCAGAGCCAGGGGGAGAGCAGGGATCCCCTGGAGCCCCACAGCTCCCAAAATCCCAGGGGCTGGAGGTCCCTCCTGCCCTCCGAGCACGGGGTGAGGGCAGGCAGCATCTCAGATCTCAGTGGCCGTGATCTCCTCGAAAGGTGGGTCAGGACCGGGGGGGTCACAGGGCTCAGGCAGGGAGTCTTCCCCCTGGAGCCGGAGATGCTGGAGCCGCTGCTCGAGCCGCCGGTTGCGGCGGTACATCTGGATGTAGCTGTATTGCAGCTGCTTCTGGTAGCGGATGACCCGCTCCTTCTCACCCTGCCACGTGCCACGCTCCTGCTCGAAGGCGTCCCGCTGCTCCTGCCCACGCCGCCGCTCCAGGGCCACCTCTGCCCGCAGCTGCTCCAGCTGCCGCCGCAGCCCCGCGCCGCCCCGGGGCTCCTCGCCGGGTTGGGGACATCCCTCGCCGGGTGGGGGGCACCCCTCGCCGGGTGGGGGGCATCGCCCACGGGTGGCTTCCCGCAGCCCCGCCAGCTCCTGCTCGAGCCGTCCGGCTTTGGCGCGGAAGAGGTCAGCCTCGCTCTTGCGGCGCTGCAGTTCGTTGGCGCAGACCTCCAGCTCCAGCGCCTTCAGGCGGGCGGCCTCCTGCAGCCCCTGCGCCCGCCGCTCGCCCGCCTGCAGCTGGGCCCGCGCCTCCCGCAGCTGAGCCCGCAGCCCCAGCAGCTCGGCTCCCCGCTGCGCCAGCTCTGCCTGCGCCTCCTTCAGCTGCTGCTTCAGCAGCGAGATCTCCCCCGACTTCTGGCACACCTACGGGGGTGATGGGGCTCAGGCACCGGCCGGGAACCCCCCTACCAGCCGAAGCCCGCAGCCCCAACTCGCCCAGCACCACGGGGCGACTCACCTCCCACTTGGTCTCCTCCAGCCGGGGTGCCAGCTCGGTGCGCTCACGCTGGAAGGAGGCGCAGCGACGCTCCAGCAGCTCCCGCTCCTGCAGCAGCTGGGCCAAGTCCTCCTGCAGCTGCTTCTTCTCCTGCTGCAGCTGCAGCACCTGGAGCTGCAGGACCTGCTGCCCCCGCTGCGCTGCCTGGGCCGCCTGCCGCGCCTGGGCTGCACAGCGCTGCCGCAGCCCCTCCAGCTCCTGCTCGCAGCGCCGCTGCTTCTCCTCGTACACCTGGGTGGGGGGCACAAAGGCGCACACACATGCTGGGGGGGGGGGGGCGGCACAGCACGCCCCCACTTCTGCTGTCCTCCCCAAGACGGGCACCCCTTGCCCACAGGGAGGGGAGCGGTGCATCCCCCCCCAAATGGGGGAGGGGTCCAGAAAGGGTGCAATGTGGTGATGCCCCCCTCCTTCTGCCCCCCCATCCCTCTGTATGCTGTGCCCCCCATGTCAGCACACCTAGCCCCACCACCAGCAGGGAGAAGACGCAGGTTCCAGGCACATCCAAAAAAGGGCACCCCAAGATGAGGCACCCCATTTACAGCTGGCCCCCCGGGCCACACAAGGCTCCCCCAGGGACTACATAGGACCACCCACCAGAGGGGAAAACTCCATTCCCAAACCCACAGAAAAAAGCATCCCTGTATAATGGTCTGTAGAGGGTCCCCAACAGGGGTCTCTGCCCCCCAACCAGGGGGGATGTCCACACGAGGTGTCCCGGGGAGGGGGACCGGGACAGGACAGGGGGACACCAGGGGCGTACCTGGCAGATGGCCACCTCGTTCTCGTCCAGGCTGTCACGCAGGAGCCGCAGCTCGGCCTCCCTCTCCCGCAGCTTGTCCTCCAGCTCCCGCACCAGCATAGCCTCCTCGCCGGGCAGGGGGGAGCGCCCACAGGAGCCGCTCTCTGAGGAGGGCCGGCCCCGGCCACTCAGAGAACCTGTGCTCTTGCTGGAGGACGAGCGCCCGCTGTCTGAGTTGGAGGGGCGGCAGCCCCCCGGAGGCTCGGGGGGACCGTGGGGGGTGACCGGCAGGGCGCTTGCCTCGGGGTGCTGGCTGCAGCCCGTGCTGTAGGTGGGCAGGCTGGAGAGGGAGTTGCGCCCCGAGTCTGAGAGGGTGCTGGCGCGGCAGCTCAGGGAGCCGGGCTTCTCGGCACCCAGCAAGTGGGTGAGGCTCACCTGGCTCTCCGAGAGCCCTGGGCGCGTGCCCGGCTGGGTGCTCCGGAGCTTGGGCACCACCGGCTTGAAGGCCATGGGGCGGATCAGGGTCTTCTCCACGTTCTGCCAGGGGAAGAGGGGAGAGAGGAGGGGCTGGGCTGAGCCGGGACACCCATCACCCTCCCAAGGGGCTGCCTGGGGTGGTGATGGGGGAGTGTCCCCAGCCCCAACACATTTGCACCCCGAAGAAGACAGGGACCGGTCACTGCCCGCTCCATCTCCCCTCCGCGGGGTGCCCACACCCCTGGCACAAAGAACGGGACACCAAGGACATGAAGGTGGCCACCTCCCCAGAGACACCAAAAATGTGGCCATGTGGCCCCAGTTCACATGCCCAAGCCAACAGCCCCAGCGTGGCACAAGGAACAAAGCCAAGATCCCAGCACGCACCCAGCCAGCTGCCACCCCCCCCTCACCTCCTCCAGCTTGCCAGAGACAGGGACAAGTTTGGGGGGTGGCCCCCGGAGGTGATCACTGGGGGCTGGTTCATCACGGGGCTCATCCGAGTCGCTGCAGAGGCTGGCGGGAGAGGGGCCATCGAGCCAGTCACCGCAGAAGCCCCCGTTGGAATAGGCGTGGGTGATGCCGGGCATGGCCGCGCAGGGCTCCTCGGGAGATGGGGGGTCCCTGGGGGTGGCCCGGAGCAGCCCGTCCTGCTTGCGGAAGGAGGCGGTGGGGGGTTCCCCGTCACAGGGCTGGCTGGCACGGTCATGGCGGGGCCGGCTGGGCAGGAGGCTGCCGACACTGCCCATGGTGGTGAGGGGCGAGCGGGCGGCAGCGCGGAGCTGTGCAGCCCCCTCAGCGGCGGCCTCGAGGGGCACTGGCAGCGTCTGCACGATGGCCATGGCGGGGGGGCCCCCGGCGGGCAGGGGCACACGGGCAGCCTGCAGGCAAGGGAGACTGGGCATCAGAACCATGGGCACTGCTGGCCATGCCCCACAGGTTGCCAGCATCCCCAGGTGGGCACGGGGGCACTCCCAGGCCCCTGGCCACCATCCCCAGTCTCATGGGTGTGGGGGCAGCCCAAAGGGAAGCAGGCAGAAGGAGATGCCAAATGAACCAGAATAAAACTGGGATTACCCGGGGCAGCAGCACCAGCACCACCCACAGCCGGGCTCAGCACCCCGGTGGTGCAGCCTGGGTCTGCCAGGGGCTGTGGGGTGCTGGTGGCACCGTGGGGCAGTGGCGATGAGGTCCTGCCCCCTGCTGTGCCCTGGCGTGACCCCGTCACGGGAAGCGTGCCAGAGCTGGAGGCGAATCCTGAGAGGCCCACAGAAAGCTGGCTCCCGGGCAGCCTGCCTGTCTCCCCCACGGTGCCTGCCAGCACAGCCCCCATGGAGAGTGGGGGGCAGCCCCACACACTGGGGACAGACACTTCCACTGCCCCAGAGCCCCCACCTCTCTGCAGCGACCCCACAGAGGGTGCCCCCCACACCCAAGCATCCACAGTGGGGCACAGGGTCCCATGGAGACAGCCACCAAGGGGGCAGCTGCCAGGCAGGCAGGTGGTCCAGTATGCGGGCACCAGGCTCTTTCCCAGCCCCAACACATGCGTGCCCCTTGTTCCCACCCTGCACGCCCCCCTCCAGCTGGGGGGGGGCTCTGCCAGTGCCCTGCTGTGGCCTCCCCCGCCCCAACCCATGCCATACGCCCGCGTGACAGGAGCCAGCCGACGGGCTGGATCCATCCCCCACTGCCTCATCGCATCTCGCACATGGCTGCGGCTGGCACGGGGCGCGGGCGGGGGGGGGCCGCTGCCCGCATGGTCTTGCCCGCCGAGCTGTCACCTGAAATCAATCCGCCTGCCAGCAGCCAGGGGCGGGGGGGGAGAGCAGGGGAGAGATGACGGCGAGCCAGCCCCCCCCCGCCACCATCACCCCTGCCATCACGTGCCGTCCCCGGGCACCGTGATCTCACACCATGCCCGTGACACCCCTGAGTGAGAAGGTGGGTGACACACCACTCCCCCCACAACCCCTCCTCCACCTGACTCCACTCACCTCGCCAGCCGCTGCCCATCCGTCCGGTCCACTCGGGCCCCTGCACCACGAATACGGCTCCGCCGGGCCCTGAGGCGTGAAGGAAAAAGAGGAGGGAGTCAGGGCCCCAAACAGCAGCGGGAGTCCCCATGCCCCCCCCCATGCCCCCCCACACACCCCCGGGCCCAAGCCCCCCAACCGGCAGGGCCAGGACAGGCGGTGCCAGCGTGGCACAGAAGGTGGCAGGGGAGCCCAGCAGTGGGTACGCTGCTCCCAGCGCCCAGGGAGGAACGTGGCCCCCCTGGGAGGGGTGGTGGGGACAACGGCCCCCCATGGGGACCTGCCGCTGCTGCAAGAGCAGGAGCAGGGATCGGGGACCAGACAGGGACACAGGATCCCCAGTGGGACATCTCGGGGTCCCCTAACCACAGCCAGCCGAGGCACAGCACCCCACCACAGCAAAATTCTCCTGGGACATGCAGGTTAGGGGGTCGCCCGTGGGGACAGCCGGGTCTCTGCACAGCCACGGAGGGGCCATCACCGGGGCACCGCGCTCAGCGGCCGGGCTGGGAGGCGGTGGGAAGGGACTCCATCTTCTCCCTCCCGCAAGCCCCCACGACCTGCCAAGAGGGTCCCACCGCTGCCCGAGGGAGGCAAGTGCCTGGGAAGGGGGTGGCCAGCCCGGCCAGCCACCAGCGCCCTACAAAACCTCCTTCTAGCCACCCAGTAAAACCAGTCAGCAACTGGGGTGGCGTCACCGCCAGGCGCTCCGGCCGGAGCGCAGTGAAGCCAGATCCCACCGTTCCGACCCCGAAACAGCAAGGGAAGACTCGGCCCCTGCTCAGCCAGATGCCCACCCTGAGCTGCTGGGTGTTTCGGGCCCCCAGGGGCTCCCGTGCCTTGATGGCACCTCAGGGCCCCCCCAGGGCAGGGGGAAGCAGCCCCTTTCCTCCCCACGTACCCAGCACGTGTGGGGTGGGCACCCCGCCACGCTTAACTGTGCCCCCCCACCACTCCCTCACATCCCGAGGCTTCCTGGTTGGTGCTGCCCCCTTGTCCACCTCACGAACTCCCTTGCCCTCCCTTCCCACCCACCCCATTCTGCCCCACTGAGCCCCCCAGCGCCCAGCCTGCCCTACGGTGCTTCCACCCTGCCCAACCCCATGGCACCCCTAAGTGCCCCGTGGCACACCTGGACCCCCACTGCCTCACAGTTCCCCCAAAGTGCCCTAAAACACCCCCAAAGTTCCCCATGACACCCCCAAAGTGCCCTACGGAGCCCCGGGGCCTGTACTGCCCCACAATACCCCAAAGTGCCCCACGACACCCCCGAAGTGCCTCGCAGAGCCCCTAAGCTTCTGCTGCCCCAAAATGCCCCTGAAACACCCACAGAGTGTCCCACAGAGCCCCTGGGCCTCTGCTGCCCCACAGCTCCCCCAGAGTGCCCCTAAAGCACCCCCAAAGTGCTCCAAAACACCGTCAAAGTGCCCCACGGCGCCCTGGGGCCCGCACTGCCCCACAGCTCCCTTAAAGCACCCCCAAAGTACCCCGCAACCCCCCAAAATGCCCCACAGAGCCCCTGGGCCTCTGCGTCCCCAGGACACCCCCAAAGTGCCCCTGAAACATCCACAAAGCACCCCACGGTGCCCCAGGGCCGCCGCTGCCCCCCAGAGAGCCCCGGACCCCCCCCTCCAGCCAAGCGGCCCCCAGGGGCCCGGCCCCCCCCAACACTCCAAGCGCCGGCAGCTCCGCGGAAGCGCCCCCAAACCCCCTCCCGAAGCGCCTCCCGGGGCTCCCGCGCCTCGGCCGCCCCACGGCTCCCCCCGGCCCGGCGGGACCCCCGGGCGCCCCCGGCCCCGGCCCCCGCACTCACCGCGGCCCCGCTGCCGCCCTCCCGCGCTGCGCCGCGCCCCGCCGCCCCGCCCCGCGCCAGGCCCCGCCCCCGCCGCCCGCCAGACTCCGCCCCCCCGTTCGGCGAGGCCACGCCCCCCCGCGGGATGGGGATACGGGACGGGGGGGGGGGGGGGGCTGGGGGCTGTGGGGTGCGTGGGACGGGAGCCCCCGCGTGGGTCACCCTCGCCCAGTCGCGTCGGTTTCTGGGGATTTCCGGGCTGGCGGGGGGTTCGTCCCCTTCTTTTCACCAGCCAAGCCCCCCCACCTCGAGGGTCTCCATCCACCAAAGCAGCCCCAGACCTTCAGGGTGAAGGTCATCTGCCGAGGATATGCGGCCCCCCAAATTATAAAGGGAACCCAGCGCCCCGCCAAGGGGGCTCGGGCTCTGCCCCGTTTGACATCAGAACTCCCATCCCCGCCCCCTCCGTGAGATACTGCCGCTGTTGCCACCCCCCGGCTCTCTGAGAGCCCCGAACTGGGGGGAAAGGGAGGAAAAATAAACCCACATCAACCCACCCGCAGCCCGGCGAGCCGTGGGTGCCCACCTGCCCCACGGAGTCCGGGATCACCCAGGGCCCACCCCCCCAGGCTCGGCTCCACCACCCCCTCCCAGCCCCAAGGAGGGATGGGTGGGAGATGGGGGGGGGGGGGGTCCTGAGCTTTCCCGCTACCCCACTTCCACTCGACAGCCCCGTGACAGCACCCACCCTGGGCTAAACCGGCGCGGGTGGAGGGGGGCGGGGAATGGGTGCCAGGGAGCCGGAGAGGGCCCTCAGGCCAAGGGGGGACACCCCCAGCCCTCACCCACACCACCGTGCAAACCCTGACCCAGCTGTGCTGGGGACCTGGCTCCCCAACCTTACCTCCGCTTCCCCGGGACCCTCCTCTGCCATCACCCCCAGCCTGCCCTGAGGGGGGGGGGGGGGGGCGCACACCGGCACCAACAGCACCCAAGGGTGCTCTCCGGGAGAGCCGGTGCACCCCGGAAACCAGGGGCCGGGTGTGTCCTGCCCGCCCGCCCCAGCCCCTCATTATGGCTCAGGTTAAAACTATGCCTGGCGCGGAGGCTGCTAATAACCCGTGTGCCAGGGCGGGATGCTCCGCACAGCGAGGGCATCCCCTGGGGGTCACCCCCTCCTCGGCCAGGGTGTCGTCGTCCCCCCAAGCCCCAGGGGCCCCCCGGTCACAGGGATAGCGGCACAGAAACGGCACTCACATTTATGCTTTAATAAAAGTAGGAAGGGAAAACAAACAACAAAGGGATTAGACCAAGATCCGGCCGTGGACTCGTCCTACCACGGCGTGGACTGGCCAGGTCACAGTATTTGCTGCCCAGAGCCCGGAGGGCATGGGGGTGGCTGCCCCCAGAGCCCAGCACTGCAAGGCAGGGCTGCTCCCCCTGAGGTTTACTGCTGGTGATGCCTCCCAGAGAAAGGGGCTGGGGGAGACCCTGAGCAAAGGGGGCTGGGTCAGGCATTAGCCGACCAGCCAGAGCTGGCAAGTGCCACGTTCCACCCACCAGCACAGGAAGACGCCAGCGCTGCTGCTGCTGCCTTTAACCTGCTGCGAGCAGTGATGCCATAGGGGTCCAGCTCCCACCCTCCCACCACATCCCACGGGGAGCACACAGCTCCAGGAAAAGAGCCATCCACAATCTCCCACACTTCCCTGCACCACCTTCCATCCCAGCCAGGACTGAGCTCAGAGACCCCCACCTGTGACATGGGGGCTCCCACCATGCGTACCTCTGCACTGTCCCCCCCCACAGTCCCTCCCACCGGTGACAGCCCAGGATTTTGGCTCCATTAGCCACCATTTAACAACCTACCCCAGGTCCAGGGATCCTGAAGTCTCAGGGCTGAAGGTCACCGCCCCCCATCACTCAGCCCACACTGACTCCAATCCTCCCACCCCATGCTCCCAGCACTCAGCACCAGTATGGAGCGGCCAGCGTTTGCCAAAGCACCCTTCCCTGGCAGCTCTTCTCTTGGACAAGCCCACTCCTCTTCTCACAGTGGCCCCGCATCTCAGGTACACCATGCTGGCGGCCAAGAGGCTTGTTCATGCCGGAGAAGAAAGGGCCACAGCGGCACATGGCTGCTGCTCCGGGGGGAGAGGGGCTGGCGTACCCCAGCCCCATGCTCCCAGCACCAGTACCCATCCCTCCAGATGGACCAAGGAAGAGACCTGCCAGGCTCATGGCTTCTTAGAGTCTCCTGAGCATTCCTCTGGAGCTTTCTTGGCTAAAAGTGCCTTCTCCTCCTTCATCTTCTTCAGCTTGACTTTGCTTCTGCTGGAGGACGAGAAGGTAAGCGAGGCCTTGCTGAACTCCAGGGGGAAGATGCCCACGTCCCCATCGAAGCGGTTCTTGGACACCTGCAGGTAGCGCTTCCCTGGCCCCGTCACCAGCTTACGGTCCTGCAGGATGAGGACATTGTCGGCCTCCTGACTGGCCTGGGGAGAGAAAATCATCTCCAGGAGGGTGCTAGGGATATAGGCAGAGTCACGGGGCTTGGAGGTGCTGCCTGGCTCCTTTGAGCCCTGTTACAGGACATCCCAGGCCATGGAAACTCCAGCACCTCCCTGAGACCAACCCCTTGTCTTCCCCTGGGACATTCCAGAGACCCACCGGGTAGACTTGAGCTGAAGCCACAGCATGCCTGGGGTAAACACAGGAGGGCCATGAACACTCAGAGAGGACCTCCTGCTCACCTCTGCAGGGTTGTTTAGCATCGCAGCAGTAGACAGGAGCACTCAGAAAGCCCATCCCTGCACCCTCCCTGGATCCTGCTTTAATTATCTCCTACTACAACCCACTCACAGTCAATGAGCATTAATTAACTGCACCTAAAGCCGCAACAGAGCTTTAGCTGACAAAGGGTTTGCTCTCTGTCTGCATCTCCTTGCCAAGGCCTGGCCAAATCAGGACTCCACACATCTTCAGCAGGTGACAGGAGTCCTGGGGACATCCTGCCCCTCACACACCTGTCAGGTCCCCAGCAATGACTCTGGGTGCTGGTGGGAGCTAGGGACAGCTGCCCAATGTATCCCAGCCCCTTCCTGGGAACACACTGTGCCCGAGGGACAGGAAGGGCCACCCTGGCCCAGCTCACCTTGGCAGAGCCAAAGATGGAGGCCGTCTGCAGCTCCTTCTCATCATCCTCCTTGCGGGGATGGATGACCAGTGTGATGTGGCAGGTGTTGTCTGTGGCAAACTTGCGGAAGGCACCAACAATGTAGTCCTGGGCAGCGAGCCTGCCACAGCAGGGAGAACGGGGTCAGGGGCTGGCACAGCTTGGTGCGGGGGCTGGGGGGCGGGGCGGACAGCAAGGCGCTGCCAGGTTCAGCCCCACAGCAGGAAGCACTCGGGGGGCTGGCCTCACTCTCCAAGAGGCAGCTGGGCCCACATGGACAAAGGGATGGAGCACGACAGGGATCTCAGGTAACCAGCTCACCCTTTCCCACCTCTTCCTCCCCAGGGCAGTGATCGCCCTTCAACAAAACAGGACTGCCAGGCAGGACGAAAGGGGATGCCCTGTGTGGGTCCCCAGCCCCCGCTGTGACACTCAACGGGGCCAGCTCCAGGAACGAGGGTGGAGGAGTAAGGAGGGGCTTGCTTCGGAAAAGGGCTACCTGTCTGCAGAGATATGCTCGTGTCCCATCATGAACTGGAGGTTGTCGACGACCACATGGGTGATGTCATACATGTAGACTGCATGCTGCATGGTGTCAATCACTGTCCTGGGCAGGGAAAGACTGGGATCAGCCCCGGGGATCAGTGGAGGCAGGGATGGGGATGCTGAGCCGGGCAGAGTGACAGGGAGAGGCAGAGCTGGGAGGTATCAGGCTGGCTGTCGCTGGGCCCTGGGCACATTCCACCTCCACATCTCCTCTGTCCCATGACAGGCACAGCCCCACCCCCACAGGTAAGAGCGGCTGGATCAGGAGGACCCAGCTGCTGCCCACACAGCCCCTGCCCACCATCCCGCAATCGCCCTGGCCCATGGGGACCCTTAGGGTGCACGGGCATGCGTGAAGGCACCACAGCACCTGGTGAATAAAAGGACCAGGCAGTGCCTGTTCTCCCTCCACAGCAAATGGCAGCGCTGCTAGGTGAGCGGGGCGTGGGGGGCATGCATGCTGCCAGGGGCAGAGGCTGGTTTTAGGGCAGCCACCTAGCACAGGGACCTGTCCCTTCACCCCTAGCCCAGAGGGAGGCTGTGACAGTCCCTGCAGCAGCAGGAATGCAGTCAGTTGAACCACTCAAGTCACCATGTGCCAACCCCAGGACTTGAACACCCCCAGTGTGCCTCCTGCCAGCCCCAAATCTGTAACCCGCTGCAGGGGAAGAGCCCCAGCTCCCTACAGCCCTGCAGCACATGCCATGAGAGGTAAACACCACTGGGGGTGAAGGTGTGGGACCATACTTGATGTTCTGCTGGCCATGGAAGGTCATGAAGTAGAGTGGGAGGTCCTCGAAGCGATCAGCCCACTCGTCATACAGCTCCAGCTGGTCCTCCAGACGCTGCAAAGCGAACTGCGTCAGCATGATCTTGGCCAGGCGGATGTTGCTGATCTCGAAGCTGCCCCACAGCGTGCACACCCCCTGCATGCACAAGTCCAGTGCGTACTCACTGATAAAGGTCGTCTTCCCGCTACCCGTCGGGCCTGGTGCAAGGAAACAATGGGAAGAATTAGCTGGGAGAGATGATCTGACCCATCCTGAACAGTCCGAGGGGTTGTTTAGAGGTGGAAGCGCCAGGCAGCAGGGTAAAAGCAGCCAATCCGCAGCACTCCCACCATAAACAAGGAGCATCTCGTGCCAGGCTGCATGCCTGGGCACACACGTGTCACCGCCAGCGGGTCCCTGCGGGGCACGGGGAAGTACTAGGCAGCCAGCTGGGGGCACAGGCAGGGCTCAGACAGGAGGTGGTGGGTGGCAGCCCTTTCTGTGCCACCCCAGGCAGGGAGCCCACCGCAACACTGGCATGCCTGCCCCAGAATACCTAGGAACACACCCCAGCCTCTTGCACACCCCCAGGATGGGCTCAGCCAAAGCTGTGAGCAGAAAGGGACCTGAAAGACTCGTGAGGTGTCACCCCCAGGAGGGTGAAGCCACCGAAGAGCTCTCTGCTACCCCTGTTCACCAGCCAATTGCCCATCACCTGTGAAGATGGTGAGCTCCCCTCTGCGGTGTCCTTTGAGGAGCTTATTGAGCTCGGGGAAGCGCGCCCACTTGACGCCGGCCACCTGCTCAGTGTTGACCAGCTCCCCGAACACCTCCTCGCGCAGCTGCCGGAAGGACACAATGGATTTGTGGCTGGCGGGCAGGGCAGTACGCAGGATCTTGGTGAGGTTCAGGCCCTGGTTCAGAGCCTCCAAGGGTCGGGGCTGCAGGTTGCCGGGGCGCACCAGGGAGCAACGCTTGAGGCTCAGCTTGCGGGCAAAGAGCTTGGCGGCTTCCCAGGAGTGCAGGTCCTCGCCCAACCACAGCGTGATGCGCTTGAACTGCTCCAGGTAGGGGAGGAGGGCAGGGGGCAGGCAGGTGGCCCCCCGTGGCAAGGCCAGACTGGCCACCCCTGTAGCTTGGTACAGGGCCAGGGCATCCAGCTCCCACCCAGTTAAGACCAGCTCTGTGTCTCGGTGGCCAATCAGGGGCAGCCCAAAGAGATTGCGGTAGGAGTCGAGGCGGGGTAAAGTCTCTTCCACGTAAGTGATCGCATCCCCCTTCTTCTCCACCCTCACGAGCTTCAGGCCTTTCAGCGTTGCATCGCGGGGACTGAACCAGGGGAAGACAAGGGACTTGGCAGTCCTCAGGTAACGCACCCCAAAGCGTTTCAGGGTGGCGTCCGTCACCAGGGAGATACCGAACATGGCCTTGGTCTTGTTGGTCTCGTCCTTGTCCAGCAGCTCCCAGAGTGGCAGCGCCCGGTCCCAGATGCAGCGGGCATCCTCGCGAGCCCATTGCACGTCCTCCTCCAGCTCCTCCGTGCCGGGGGTGGGAACGCCGCGGTGCTGCAGCTCCACCGTGGCCTGGAAGTCCTGCCAGGTGCCCTCGGCCAGAGTGGCCGTGCACAGGAAGCTGCCCGTCATCTTGTCGATGAAAAGCGTGTAAGGGGCGCTGGCGGCCGGCGGCTGGTCCTGCTGGCCGTCGGTGAAGAGGCTGGGGGTGTGCAGGCAGCTGTACCCATCGTGGAAGGGGATGCCCTGGGCCCGCAGATACTGCCGGATCTCGGTGATGGAGACGGAGGGCATGGGCCGCTCGGGGGAGGGCAGCACGTCCTTCTTGTAGCGCCGCTGGGTGAGGCGGCCCAGCGCCCCGGCCCTCAGGGAGGCTCCCTTGCTCCTCGCCCCCCCGCACAGCAGCGGCAGGAGGCGGCCGGCGGCTCTGCAGGACCGCAGGGGCACGGCCGCCATCCTGCCCGCGCTCCGCCTCCGCCTCCGCCCGGGCCGCCTGGGCCGCCCGGGCCGCCCCGGCACCCGCCCGCAGCCGCCGCGGATCCGGCATCGGCGGCCCCGCGGCCCGGCGCCGCTCAGGCCGCCCCCCTCACGTGGAGCTCCACGGACGCCGCCATTGCCCGACCCCGCCGCCGCCGCGCTCAGCGCGTCACTTCCGGGCGGCGGACGGAAGCCGGTGCTCCCGTCTCCCCGCGCGATTCCGGTTCCGGGTGAGGGCGGCGCCATGACGAGCCGCGGGACGCCCAGCCGGTTCCTGGCGGCCGTCCTGCACAACGGCGTGGGCCGCTACGTGCGGCAGCTCCAGCGCCTCCAGCTCCTCTTCAGCCCTACCGCGGGCGACGCCCGCGGCGCCAGGTACCGCCGGAGACGCCCCGCCCGCGGCCACTGGCCGCCGGGGATGGGGGAGGGGGGAGGGGCTTACGAGAAGCTGTGGTGATCTCTGACCTGTCTGTGCAGGGAAAGGGGAAGGTGCTGCTGACCTCTGACCCACAGGGGTGTGGGGGGAGGGGCTGCGACCCCCCATCTCTTACGCGATGGGGGAGGGACTAGAAGGTGGCACCGCTGACCCCTGACCTCCGACCCCCCGGCGCAGGGGCAGGCTGGGCCATGACCTCAGACCTGCAGCTGACAACACCCCTGACCTCTGCACCGTGACCCCACCTGTGGGCAGGGCACCACGGTGGGCATGACCCCACCTGTGACCTTTGCCCTGGTGACCCCCACCCTCTGACCCCGCTGGGGCTGGGGGCCCCCACCCCCCCGCAGGCAGTTCGTGGAGGAGGCGGCGCTGGACTTTGCCCGGCAGCACCCCGATGTCGTTCTCTACATCAGCCCCCGCTTTGGCCGGGCCCCACTGCTGGTGGCTGAGTACCGTGAGTGTGTGGGGGGGCAAGGGTGGGTTTGGGAGGATCAGGATGGGGACAGGGCCCTCCCCACCCTGCCCTGGATCTGCACAGCTTCTGCCCAGCTGCAGATGGTGCTAGGGCCAGCTGCCCTGCGGGACAGGGGAACAGCAGCTGCCCCCACCATGGGGAGGGGGGGGCAGTGGGTTGGGGGAGCCCCGGTTTGACACCCCACCCCCTGCTCTGCCACAGTGAACGGGACAGTGCGGGAGGAGCTCATTGCCAACAAGACGAGCGAGGAGATCGTGCAGCTGGCCACCAAGCTGGCTGGCCAGTCTGGCCTGGACATCATCCGCATCCGCAAGCCCTTCCACACCGACAACCCCAGTGTCCAGGGCCAGTGGCACCCCTTCACCAACAAACCCTCTGCCCTCACTGTCCAGGGCCCGCGCCTGCAGCCCCAATAAAGGCTCCGCTCCCCACCCTGCGCCTCCGCATCCATCTCTCCTCCTGCCCACAGAGACACTCTGCCACGCCATGTCCAGACAGAGCCGCGTTTATTGCCAGGGGGCATGTGGGGCTGTGCACGAGGGGTGCCAGACACGGAGGGCAGTGCCCCTCCTTGGGGGGGTGGTGTGTGCTTGGGGGGTGGATTGCTCCCCCCTGCCCCCCCCTTGCAACAAAAACAAGGGTGGGGGCAGGATGGGAGAGCCCGGCATCCAGCTCTTGCCTTTTCCCACTAAGCCTTACTCTTCTGGGGCAAGAGGGTCAGGGCTGCAGCCCGTTAGGGACCCCAAGGGCTGCCACTCCCCTCCTGCCCCCCCTGCAGGGCTGAGCTTCAGGCAATGTCCTGATCCTGGAGGTGCCAGTAAGGAACACAGAGGGGAGGACACACACCCCAGCAAGTCTATCCCTCCCAGGCTTCTCCGGTGTCACCGCCTTGTCCCCAGGGTGTAAGATGCTTTTGTCATCGCAGTCCCTTGGGTTCCCCCAGGAGGCGGCAGAAGCAGAGGTAGTTGGGGGGATTTAGGGGCAGTGGCTGCCCCTGGAAAGTGCCATGAAAAGCAGGAGGCCCCAGAGGGAGGCAGGTCCTTGTCCAGGGCTCCTCTTCACTGTGCGAGGACACTTCCCGTCCCACATGTCCCACAGGGGACAGGGCTGTGCCTGAACCCCAGTTCTCCAATGGCACCATGCAGGAGGGCAGAAATGTGGTGCCCAGGGCTGTGGGGGCACAACGGACATCGGGGGGCGGGGGGGGGATGCGAGTGCTGCGCTGGTCCCTCGTCATGCTGTGGGGCATGGCAGTGGCTGCCAGGGCATCTTGCTGCCTGCTGCTGCATCCTGCTCTTCCCCTGCAGCGCCTTGGAGAGAGGGGGCAGAGCCCCATCAGGGTTGGAGGCCCCAGGGGTGCCACCTCCCTAGGGCACCAGCCCTGAATTTCACCTGGGGCCTCCTTGCAGGGGGCATGTGCTGTTCCACCAGCTGCTCTGGGGCATTCGGGGACATGGTCTCCTTGCCCTGGCTCAGTCCCTCGCCGAATTGTCCTCTCCCGGAGAGGAAACCCTGGGGGGACAGATGTGGGAGAGTGGGCAGGGGCTGGCAGGCACCAAGGCCACCTCCCGCAATGCGAGATGTGTCTGAGGCCCCTCTCCTGCCTGTGAGCAGGCAGCTGGAAGAAACTCCCCCGGCCCCACGCTGGGAAGGGACCCTGCACCCTGTGAAAGGCGCAGGAACCTTGAGCAGCCCCCAGCCCCACTCCCGGCTCCTCACCCACCTCTCAGCAGCAGTCCAGCTCCCATGCGCTGAGGGATGCCCAGCGGGGCAGGCCAGAGTCCACGCATCCACAACAGCATCTCTCACACCTGGACGGACGGACAGACAGAAACTCTCCCTCCCCACCCTGGTGTCCACCTTCAGCCAGGCGCCAGCTCCTGCCTCCAGCTCGTGGCCGCCGTTGGTGGGTTTTTATACATAAATAGAGCTCCCAAATTTAAATAGATTATTTTTCTTTTTTTTCTTCTGTACAGCGAGTCTCAAAAGTGAGTGAAAAGCCGAAGGAACAGCCGAGCCCGGGCCCGGCCCGGCTCTGCCATCCAGGAGGTAGTTTTGCCTGAGTCTTGTAACACTGCTGGCAGGGGGTGGGAGAAGGGGCCGGAGGGCAGGAGGGTCCCGCTGGCAGGACCCCCCCCTCCGGCCCCTACACGGAGCTCTCGTCCAGCTTTTCCACCAGCTGCGTGTGTTTCCGCTTCTCCAGGATCTTGCTGAGTTCCTCGGTGAAGGACGCGCTGTAGAGCGGCGAGGCCAGCGGCTCCTCCTGCTGCTGCAGCAGCATGTAGCTGTTGCCATTCATCTTGCGGAGCACGTTCGGCAGAGCCCCTACGCCGTTGGTGAGCTCGGTCGGCAGTGGTGGCGGCGGCGGCAGCGGGGGCATGGCAGCTGGCAGCTCCTTGACTGGGGAGGTGGCAGCCGTGGGCGCCTCGCCGGGGATGATCCGCAGGCAGCCATCGGGATAGGTGAGCTCTTCCTCCTCCTCCTCCTCCTCCCGGCGGCCCTTGCGCAGGCAGTTGGCCGAGACGGTCTGCAGCTCCACGCTGGCTGGCCGCGGCTCCCCCAGGACATACTTGCCCTTGCGCTTCTCCAGGCAGGACACGTAGAGGAGGACGGTGCTGAGCACAGCGCACAGCACCACCAAGGCGACGATGGCGGAGACATAAGCCACCTTCATGTCGCCGGCTGCCTGGCTGGCGGCGTGGGGCCGTGAGGCAGCCGTGGGGCCGCGAGGCAGCTCGGGCAGCACAGTGAGGCTGTAGGCAGCCAGCAGTGTCCGGAGACCCCGCTCCTCCCCATAGCAGCGGTACTCGCCACTGTGCTGGGGCAACGTGTCCGTCACCAGCAGCCCGTCCACCCCAACACGCAGCCGGTCCTGCCCCGTGCCCGGCGCCTCGCTGCCATTCAGCAGCCAGACGGCTCGTGCCAGGTTGGAGTGCTGGTCGCAGGGCAGCAGCACGTCGTCCCCCTGCAGCACCGTCCGGTTCTTCCACGGCAGGGAGCCTGCGGGGACACAAACTGCCTCGCACCCACCTCAGCCACCCTAAGGGACACCGGCATCCCCCACGGTCTTGAGGGGCGGCGCAGACTCACCCCGCCCAGAGCTGCTCCGGCATCCCTCGTTGCCGCTCTGAATGTCCTGCACCAGCCCTGTGCTGCAAGACATGGGGGGCTTCAGCCATACAGCCCCAGCTGAGCCCACCCTTACAGGGTCACGGCCACTGGGAGACCTGCTGTCAGATGCCAGATCCTCGGGGGTGGTGGCACTGGGGCCACTGTGCCATGGGGTGATGTGCAACAGCACGGGATGGGGCAGGTGGAAGGCTCAGGCTGGCTGTCCCCGGTGGGGTCGCCATGTCTCTACCTGTCTGCGGTGGCGGTGGCGCGGCAGGCCCTGCCGTCCCAGGCGCAGTAGGGGTCCCGGGCGAGGATGCAGTCGTAGCAGGAGGCATACCTGGCGCAGGAGGCCAGGGGCACCTGCAGGATCCCGCTGGCTGCCCCCACGTACAGGCTCCTCTGGGGGGAAAGGGCTGGCTCAGCACTGCCCTGGCATGGTGCAGCTGGGCTGTGGGGTGCCCCATGGCACCCAGAGATCACCCCCAGGCCCCCAGTGCAGCTCTCCCTTGGTGGGGGTGGACAAGGAAGGTGGCAGCTGGCACCTGGCAAGGAGGTGGGGGCCAGGCTGGTTCCTTTCCCCAGGCTGCCCCACTGGGCCCTAGCACGTATCCCAAGCTGGGGTGACCCAGGAATCATGTCCCCCCTGCTCCCCCAAACAGCCCAATGGCAGCTTCGCAGCACAAACGTGCCCCATGTGTGGTGTCCCCTGACTTCTTCCATCCCTCACCTGGGCGTGGGAGATCACCAGGCTCTCCACAGGCTGCTGGTCCCCAAACACCTGCACCTCCTCCACAATGTGGATGCTGGAGCCCACCACCACGGCCTTGTGGATCCAGCCATCCCCTGGAGAGCAAGAGCAGGGGGTCAGGAAGGAGCATGGGGTGTCCCCTCTGCCCAGCAGAGACCCAGCAAACTCATCCCATGCTCACCCGTCCCCATGAAGAGCACATCGTAGGAGCGGCCGTCGAGGGCCCGCACCCTGTCCACAGCCAGCTGGCTGTATACCACGCTCTTCTTCACCAGCAGCGGCTCCCCACCAGCCGGCTTCACCTCCTCAAACATGAGCGGGTGCAGCTTGATGAAGTCCAGGACGCTGTTGGGCAGGTCCTGTGAGGAGTTGTAGCCCTTCCTGCGGGAGTGGTCTGTGATGCACTGCCCGGGGGAGATGCGGGTCAGGAGGGGATGCGGTTGCCCCATGCCCCCCCTGCTCCACACCCCCAGGCACTCACGGAGCCGGGCCGGGGCTCAGGCACTGCACCATCGTAGCGTGACCACTTGCGAGCTGAGTCCTGGTACTCCATGTAGGGGCCCTCAAAGGCATGCTGCACTGACGAGATGGTGTAGCGGCACACGGCTGAGGCCTCCATGGTCCTCCTGGGGGGCAAAGCCCCACCTGAGCCCGGGCAGACACACAGGTGCCCCCCACCAATGCACCCCCAGGTGCTCAGCACCTGCCTGTGCGTCCCCTCGACCATCTCTGGTCTCCCCATGCTGCAGACTGTTAGCCCCAGCCATTTTGACCGCTGCCCCACTCACCACTGCGCTGAGAGTGTGAAGGCGGCATAGAAGACAGTGCTGGCCCAGCCACCCCCGTCCAGGCTGCAGATGCTGCGCAGGACCTCGTAGTAGGGGATGTAGCAGACCAGGTGCGCCTTCATGAAGGACGTCCATTTGCGCTGCAGGATCTTCTTCCCCCCCACGTCACTCTGGGAGAGTGCAGGCAGCATTTCTGCACAGGCTGCTGGGGGTCTGTGTCCCCCTCTGCCTGTGCCTCAGTTTCCCCCAAGGTGTGAGCACACAGCCCCTGCACCGGGAGGAGCAGCGCTTGGCTTCCTGTGGCCAGGGACATGCCTACCTTGCAGACACGGGCCACCCGGGCCACCCGGGCCACCTGGTTCTTGTCAAAGAAGGATGTGGTCTCCTCACCCGCCCGCTCCGTGAAGAAGTAGTAGATTTTGTCATCGTCGCCCACGGGGCTGTCCTTGCTCTCCTGGACCAGCACAGAGGCCACAAACTCGGCATCTGGGGGACGCGGAGCGAGAGGTGCAGATGAGGGACCCACTCCGGGATGGGGATCCCTCTGTGCCTTGGTTTCCTCTCATGGCAAACCACACAGGACCCCAGGGCCACCCCCTACCCCTGCTCCACACTCCCCGAGGTGATGCACAGTGTACCATGGCCCATGATGCCAGTCCCGGGGGGGACACAGGGACATCTCACCATTCAGCCAGTGCAGCGGGGACTCTTCAGTCTTCAGCGGCCGCTGGTGCAGGTTCCTCCGGATGTCAGGGAGGCTCCGAAACTCGTAGCGCGTGGCCGTGTACAAGCCACCATCTGGGCAGGGCAGGCACCCGTCAGCATGGCCCCGCAGCCTGGGGACAGCAGGGGACAGCCCCGAAAGCCCCCAGCATCCCTGTGCCCCAGGCAGAGAAGGAGGAGGAGGAGGACCAAGTCCTGGCTTGCTAAGGCCCTCCTCCCATGCAGAGCCCACCCAGCTGGGGACCCGCCCGTGGGGCCACTGGGGAGGGGGCCAGGGTCGGTGGCATCCCACATGTCGTCGCCAAACCTGGGAAAGGTGCCACTTACCCACGATGAGGCCGGTGTAGCCACGGGCGGGGTCATACGGGCACTTCTCCTTGCCTTCTTCAAAGTGGGATGGCAATGTGAACCTGTCGGCATCCTTGAGGGGGACAGAGGACCAGGTTAGACAGGAGGGGACAGAATTGCCTCACCTGCCAGCCCCAGGCTCTCTTCAGAGGCTGCTAGTGGGCACAAAGCAATGCCCACAGCCGTGCCCTTGTCCGCAATACAAACTCCCCCAGCACCCTCCAGCTGGTCAGAAACCACATGGACAGCCAGAGCCCCCAGCCAAGAGCAAGGAGAGGTCTCAGGGGGAAGGGGAGGCCCAGTACTCCACTTTGGCATCATGTGAGCATCGGGCAGGAGTCAGCCAGCACAGCCAATGTTCCCGGGCTGTGCCTGGCCAGCAGACACTGTCCAGCTGGGCTGGGTCTCCCTGCGTGACAACCCCATCACGGCTTCTTTGGGGTTTGCAGTTCAAAGCGCGTCAAATAATGACGGGGCCCTTCCAGCTCCACGGCTCTTCCACCTGACTCCCAGGGCGTGCAATGGCCAAACCGGACTGGCAGCACGGCTGTGGGAATGGGCATGGCCCCTCCAGGGCTCCCCGGCCACGCTGGGGACAGCCCCAGACCCCTTTGCCACCCAGCTCAGGGAGGGAGGTAGGCAAAGGGTGGCTGAGTCACCAAGGAGCCACCGTTCCGGGGGTGAAAGTCCCACTGCTGGGGGGACGTGGCTGCCCCCAGCTTCTCTGTCATGAGTCACAGCCACGCGAGGACCCCCCACCCCCGACCTGGTCCAGGAAATCCTTGGGGAGGGGCTGCTGAGTCAGCCCTGCCACCGTCACCATCCCTGTCACCCTCCCTGCTAACATCACCGCCCCAGGCACACTTGCTACTGGCCACCAGCCAGTCTGCAGCCCCACTTTGGGAAGGGACCCTGCACTGGGGATGAGCTCCAGTGCTGGCACATGCCACCCTGCTTGCGCCGCTGTGCCCACGTGTCCCCCCCATGGCACCGATCCCCATGCCGGCCATCTCGCTATGGGGTCAGAGTCCAACGCTACTACCAGGGTGGGGACTTTGGGCACCTGCGTCACGGTGGCTGCATCCCCAAACCGACCCACCCCAGACTGGGGGTCACTCACCTTCCCCCGCAAGCTGGGGAGGGGCAAGGACAGGGGCAGAAAGGGAGCGGGGCTGCAGGAGATGGTGGGAGAGGGCAGGGGCTGTGCCACTCTGGGGTGGCATGGTGGCAGGGGACAGGTGACAGCCGTGGGGCCGGTACTCACAATGGAGGCACAGAGTGGGTGGAAGGCGTAGGTCCCACAGCTGTAGAGGTGGGTGCTGTTCAGCCTCTGCAGAAACCGCACATGGTTGAAGCATTCGGTCTGTGGAGAGGGAGGACAGGCATCACCACCCGGGGAAAGTAGCAGTGGCCCCCTCCAGCACCTGGCACCCACCCACCGGCTCTACCTTGTTGTTTTTGCCCTTCTGCAGGCAGTCCATCTGCTTCTCCGGAGAGGCTTCCCAGTGGATCTGCAAGGGGAAGAGGGACTGCCACTGTGTGACCCCCCACTACTGCGTGGTCTCCCCGTCACTGCAGGCTCCAGCCTCTGCCAGAGCTGTCAGAGATGCTAAAATCCTCTTTTATTTAGAGAGGGGACAGTTGCTTAGAGCACGAGATAGCACCCTGCCTGCATTCCCCCCAGCCCAGGGCAAGAGCGGTCCCACACCCTCACCTGCGGGCAGAAACCCCAGAGCACCTGCAGGATCCTGGGGTGTCCTTCCCAGGGGGAACAAAGGGGTGTGCTTCCCCCCCTGCCCCTCATCCTGCCAGGTTGTCCCTGAAGCAGGCATCTCTGAGCTTGGGGACATTTCCCACCGCTGTCCCCACACTGCCTGGCTGGGGAGAAGGACCAGGCATCCACAGGGGACCTGGGGACAGACCTGGGGACAGCACCTCCAGGCCAGACCTGAGATGGCGAGCAGGAGGATGAGCAGGGATAGGGTGGCCATGATTCGGGCAGGGACTGGGCAGCATGGGACAGGAGAGGACAACCAGCCGGCAGTGGCCAGAGGTTGGGCTCACCGTGCGGTGGGAGCCATCGGCCACGTCACTGGAGTTGAGGGCGAAGATGGCTCCCCTGGCGCCCACGTAGAGGATGCCCCGGTCTTCCTCCAGCAGCAGGGTGCTGTAGTTGAGGGTGTGTGCGCTGAAGCGCCGGACGCCCAACAGCTCTGCAAAGGGAATGGGGTGCTGAGGGGGGACCCCAGGGCAGGCATGGCATGAGCCACCGGGGAAAAGACACAGGATGGAGCCAGGAGTGAGTGGGAAGGCACCCACCAAGGTTATCAGGCAGACAGCACCGGGCGTCAGGGGTTATGGCAGGAGGAAAGGAAGAGGGGAGGTTTGGTGGGAGGTGAAAGAAAGGCACTAATTGGGCTCAGGCTCATAGGGTAAATTTCTCCCTGCTAACTAAAATGGCAGCTCAGGGTGGGAGCTGCGACATCCATGCCCAGCATGGACCCTCCACCCTGTTTGAGGAACCATTGGAGGAAGCAAAAACACACCGGCAGCAACCTGAGCTCCGAACCAAACCCAGCCAGCTCAAAAGGAAGGATGCAAAAAACCTGAACCAAAACTGCCGTGCAAGGGGACAGCTCCCGCAGCAAGGCTGGGCACTCCCTGCCCACCAAGCCAGAGAAAACATCCAATTTGGGGTGCTGAGAAGTGTGGGGTGGGACTCAGCCCTGGCCAGAGGAATGCCAAGCCAGGCTCAGACCCTCCCACCGCAGGAGGAGAAAGTCCTGTGGGGCTTGGGACTTTGGAGGCAGCTGGGGAATGACCCCCCCGAAAGGAGGCATTGCCTGGGGAGAAAAGGGCACCACAGCTGCAAATGAAACCCTCTCCCACCATCGAGCGCTGAGCTGGGCTTCACTAACGAGGTCAACAAAGTCGTGTGGATGCCCAAGGCACGATGACATTGCGGGACTGGCTGACACTACAGAGGCTGGAGGCCAAGAGCCCAGTGGCAATTAGAGAAAATCATGGAAGAAAGCTCCCTGCTGACTATCCGGCCCATGAGAGCCCAGTCTGGGTGTGATGCCCAGCTCAGGACACCATCCAAGGGCTGCTCGGCAGGGCTGGGGACTGGCAAAAGCTCCCTGCATGCTCTTGTCCCCTCCAACTTTTGGGGAGATGCCTTTGTCCTGCTCCATCCCTCGGGGCACATCGACTCCAGGCACCCAACACCAGACAGACATGCAGGCTCTGATTTCTGGAGCCCAGGGGACTGGAGGTCTCCCTGTAGCCACCCCCCCAATCCTGAGCTCCCAGCTCCAGGGGCTGGCGAAGGCTGGACACAAGTCACGACGCACCAAACCTGGTGCCGGCAAGATCCCAAACCTCACCACCAAGACCTGCACCCCCTTACCATCAAAGGTGACCGTTGTCCTGGGGGTGGCATCCAGGTCAGTGGCAGACCGCCGTGACTGGTAGCCCATGGCTGCCGCCACAAAGAGAGCCATCAGGAGATGGGCTGTGCCTCCACTCATCTTCCCGCTCCCCCGGCGGGGGCAGCTGCCCAGCCTGCTGCCTCCGGGCTGGCACAGCCGATCCTCGGGATGGGCTCCCCAGCTCCCCAGGATGGGGCTGGCCGCCAAACCCTCCTGAAACACAGAGCACCAGGTCAGACACTCCCACTGTCCCCAGCACCTCATGAGCAAGCGAGCTTGGGAAGGAGCTGGCTGCACGCATGCATGGATGCTTGACCGGGCATGGCCTCAGCCCAGGGGTGGCTTCAGGGAAAAGCAAACCCTCGTTTGCCAAAGGGGAAACTGAGGCACAGCGCAAGGCATCGAGCCTGCAGCCAGCACAGGGCAGGGAGGGCAGTCTGAGCGGAACAAACCCCCGCAGCATCCCCCCAGCTCAGTGTCCGCTCTGTCGCAGCAGCAGCAGCAGCAGCAGTCACTTGCTGAGCGCTTGCTTTGGTTGCTCAGAGGCTCATTTTCCTCCAGGTCTGCTCCGGGCTCCTCCTTCCATCGCTCCCAGCCATCTTCTCCCACACCTCCCCCTGACCAAAGGACACGCTTCTGCAGAGCCAGCTGATCCCCCATTGCATTTTCACACCCGAAAAGCAGGCATGTTTACCCCCAGAAGCAGAGAGTGGGGCTTGGGGCCAAGCCCCTCTGCAGGTCTCTTGGTGTGTTGGGGTACCCCAAGCCCCACTCCCCAGAGCAGCTGTGGTGGGACAGGCAGCAGGGGGCTCCCAAGGAGCCCAAGGGCTCCGCTACTCCCCGAAAGCATGGCTGGCTATGTGAGACACTTGTCCCCAAAGTTTTGCCTCTCCTGAAATGACAAGACTCCTGAGGACAGAGGCGTGGGGAAGGATGCTGCAGGCACTCAGCGATGCAGAGCAAAGGAAAACCCATACAGGAGCCGCTTGGCATCTTCATCAAGTCTTTTCAAGCAAGAACAGTTTTTCCCCCCCAGTGTTTTTCCATAAGATTTCAGTTTCTCTTTCATCCCAAGCTGCCTTGAAGCTCAGCATCTATCTTGGCTCTCGCTTTCATGCATCCAATCCCTCCTGAATAACCCCCCGCCTCTCCCAGCTGCTTCGAGCAAAGCCACCAGTTCATTTTGCAGGCGCTAAGGAGGAAGGAGACAATCGGGTATCTCTGAACGGGAGACCTCCCCATAAAGTGAACAGCACCTATATGTTTGCTTAGGGTTGGGGTTTTTTAATATATATACAAACCAAATACCTGACCCTGTAGAGAAGCTGTTCAAACACGCTTGTTGCAGACAATCTCCCTGAAGGAAATACCTCGCTGGGTCTCAGGCAGAGGGGAGGTAAAACCAAAGTGAAACGAAAGTGAAAAAGGCTTCAGGGCTGAAAAGGAGAAGTGAGAGGCTGGATGTAGGATCCAGCCATAGTCCTGGAGCCTGCATTAAACTGCTGTTTCCTTCAGAGGGGGGTTCAGACCCAGACCTTGCACCTGCACTGGCTGCTGCCCTGGAGCATCCCAGGAATGGGGCAGAAGGGAGACGTCGTCCCCCCCCGCCTCGCTGCCCCCCAGGCACCAGCCCAGCACAGAGCACCCATACAGCACCCAGCCCCGGGAGCGGGCAGGGTGCTGCCTGTGGGGCTGAGCTCCCCAGGGAGCAGAAGACAGCACCCCAGAGCATACTCCCTCCAAAGAACTTCTGTTCCCAGGACAAGCCCTGTCTGGACCAAGGGTCTCCTCATGAGCGATGGGCCTGGCAGGGTGATGCAAGGCTGGTGAGTGAGGATGGAGGTCAATGAGAAAGAAGTTGCTTTGGTGGCACCATGTCTAGCATGAGCCAAAGCCACCAAGTTTTTTGGGCAAAGCAAGCAGCAGGGTCACATCTGGAGCACCAAATCACCTGAAACTGCTCCAACCAGCCCCATGCTGACCCCTCTCCATCCCACCAGCGGGACTGGGGCCACCATGGCAGCTGCAGGAACCCTTCCCCAGGCCTCCACACAGGGACACGAGCCCAAAATCACGCACAAGCCACAAGACCTGCCATGCACCTGGGCTGGGAAAGCAGAGGGGAGGAGAAACCTTCTTACAAGACAAACAACCATCTCTTAATAAATGAGTAACAGCCCTGCGAGCTGCCTGCACGCTGCCAGACATCCTTGCCTTATCTCCCCTGAACAAACAAGCCCTGAACTTTGCCTGCTGCCCGGCTCTGGGTACGATGGGGACTGGAGCTGGGAGTGCAGCCGGGCAGGGAGGCAAGGATGTTGCTTATCACAGGGCAAGTGCCACACTGCGAGCCAGCCCCGGCTAACATTTAACCAGCATGAGCACCGAGCCAGCACAGGGAGGGGAAATAAAAATAATAAAGCAAGCTGTGGGGCTGTGCAGGGTTTCTAGGTGGGCAGGGGCAGGGGGAGCAGCCTCCCCTGCCGCTGAGGCTGGCCTCCTCTGCTTCTTCCAGGGGAGCAGCTACACCTGTTTCCAAAGGCTCCTTTGCCCAAGATCAGATGAAACTTTGTCCTAAAGGACATTTAATCAGTTAGCTGTAAGAGGCAGTTAATATTTTACTCAAAGGGAAGGGCTGCTCCGAGCTCCTCTTTATTATTTTTTTTTTTTCATTTTTTATTTTTCATACCTAGTGTGGGAGAGAAAGAGCAAGAAGGAACTGAAACCATCCTTGGCCCCACTCAGATAGTCACCACGGGCTGCAGCCACACCAAACACTCCCAAACCCATCATTTCTCCCTTGGAAGGGTGCAAGTTCAAAGCTCGGGGTGAAGGCGAGGGCCAGGGTGGGAGACAGGGGAGATCTTAGTCCATGGGACCCACCAGTTGGGCTGGGAGTGGCTGGATTGCTGAGGCTCAGCCCTTCCATGGGAAACAGGGAAAAGCCAGGAGAGGAAATGCCACAGTGAGCTTCCTCTGGGGGAAGGACACAAAAGGGGGAGAGGAAGAGGCTGAAAAGCAGCAGCAAGCTCCAATGAAATCCGGGGTTTAAGAGAAAACGGCCCAGAGAAGCCCATCCCATCCCCAGGAGTGAGCTCCCGAGCCCCTCGACACCTCACCTACTTCCCAGCACAGGGGGGGCTGACATAGGACCCAAAATCCAGACCCAGCTCCCGCCCCAGCCAGTGACGCTGAAGGAGAAGGTTGGTGGAGGCAGGATCTGGCCACGGGGCTGACAGCCACCCCGAGAGCAGGGTGAAGCCAGGAACTAGCTGCTCTAATGGCAATGTCCAACGTCCACGAGGGCCAAAGCCCACCCTCCTACCGCCGGCTACCAGTGCTCCTGTGGGATGCAGCCACGGTTCCCAGCAGAACCAGGCAAGCCCAACCCAGGCACCAGCTCCCACCAGCGGGACAGGTTTGCTGGTCCCCGGGGAACACCAGGAAAGCAGCAGGGCGGCAGAGGTGTGCAGGCGTGCATGAGCGTGCAGGGGAGTGAGCGAGTAAGTGAGCCCCGGTCAGGTCTGACTGGGTTTACTGGGTCACGACGGAAGCTGTACGAGCGTGACTGTGCCGGCCTCAGCCTCCCACCAGCAGCCAGCCAGTGCAGCACACCCAAACGAGCTGGCCCAGTCGGCACCTCCTTAAAATCCCCACGACCAGCGTCTCTGGAGGCACAAAAAGCTTTTGATGAGTGAATTTCCCGGTGGCAGGTCTCACCAACCTGGATTGGGCCAAAGAAACAAGCCAAAGCTGCCGCACCCCTTGACGGCCGCTGCACCGGGAGCTTCTGCTGGCCACGGTGGCCCTTTTCCGCTGCCCCACAGTCCTCAAAGCCACGAGGCAGCAAAATCTGGGAGCAAAACCCAGCCGCAAGCTGTGCTGGGGGGAAACTGCGTTGTCAGTGGGGCTGGCAAATATGGAAGGACCTCAGCTGGGGTTTTATGGGCCCCCCCATAGCTGTGTTTCCTCAGCTGCACAGCAGAAAACAATGCCAGCTTTTTAATTTAAAGGGAACCCAGGAGAAAGAATGGAAACACCCAGTGGGAGCAGCTCTTCTCCAGCTCAACCCCAGCATCCATCCTGGATGGCAGGACAGAGATTTGCAGAGTGCAATCAGACGCTTCTCCATCCTGCTGCTCTGTGGACAGCTTGTGGTTGCTCCACCAAGCTCTAGTAAAGCACAAGCAGGCCCCCAGAATGGCTGCCAGACCTTTCTCCCCTCCTCGTGGGCTGCCCATCTTGGTTGGCATTGTGCATTCCTACAAGCAAGGGCTGCTGGCTTCCCAGTAGGGATCAGGATTTCCACCAGGTCTCCTCCAGGTTACGGGGTTGCAAAACAGCCTTAACAAGACTCCTGGCAGCGACTGCACCAGGAGACACCGTTTACATCTTGCTTTTTCATGGCAGCCAGCCCAGGTGCTCCAAACCCCGCGCAGCTGATTCAGCTTTACTCACTGGGGCCAAGCCTGGCCCTTGACCCCTCCCAGCCCCCTTAGCTCCCCCGCTACTCGCTCCCCCAGCCATGTTCCCACTGGCCCAGCACTATTTTACCCACCCAGGGACCCACACGAGTTGCCCTTGGGTTCAGCCAAAACAGCCCGACCCGTTCCCGGCGCAGGGCTGGGGGGAAAGGCGCCCGCCCCAGGGGATGAGGTGGAGAGAGCTCCCGGCTCCCAGGCGTGGGAATGAGCCAGGGAATTACAGGAAAAGATCCATCCAGCGAGAGGCGAGCCTGGCCCCTGCCTGGCTGTGAGCGTGGCTCGTTTTGGGCCCCCCCTCCCCAGAGCCAGCAGACCTTGGGTGGGAAATCCTGCGAGATGTGGGAAGAGGAGCAGGGATGGAGGTTGCCAGGCAACTTTAATTCAGCCCTTGACGAACTTCCAGCACTTTGCTTCTGCTGCGGAGCCCAACCAGCAAATGACAAAACATCAGGTCCACCTCGAGCCCATGGTGTCCATCCGTCTGTCCATCACAGAGGTTTGTTCATGGCCTTGTGCCTGGGTACCCCCCCGCCCCCAGCAGCATCCCCGAAGGCCAGCCCCGGATGAGCCGTCCTTCCCAGCAGAGATTTGCAGGGGCAGGATTTGACCTGTGGGACTGGGCTGGCGCTGCCGCACAGATATTTCTCAACCAGCCAGGATTTTTGTCAACAACAGCAAGAAAAAAATGCTAACGTGCTGAAAGCCCTCCAGGAAGAGGGGATCTGTGCCGGGTTTGGGGGCTGGGGACGGGGAGGGAAGGAGCACAGTGACCGCCTGGGAGCCCCTCACTGAGTTTATTTTAGTTGCTTTCTTTAAACAAAACCACACTCGACCCTGAGGTGCTTCAGCGGACACGCACAGGAGCTTTGGTGATTCAGGAAGCAGATATATCCCACTTTTACCCAAATTTGGGATTCAGGCACAGCAGAGGGGAGGGAGAGCAGCGACATTGGCTCGTCTCAAGGAGCATCTGCCCTGCTCTTGCCACAAAGCTCCCATGAACAGCACAGCCGCTGTGGAGCTGGGCGGGGGGGGTTGGCGAGCACTGGTGGGCCGTGGGAACGGGCTCCAAATTCCCCCAGCATGGCATGGCCCCCATCTGCCGCCGGCAGAGCCAATGCATCCAGCAGGGGAGAGCGCCCAGCTCTGATCCCGCCAACATCACGGCGGGGAGGAGGCACGTGAAGGAGCAAAGTGATGGATGGGAGAGCGAGCGGGGCTGGATGGGGGTGGGGGCTGGTTTGAGGGGCACTAGTGCCAGCAAGAGCCAGACATCTAAACATCCCTGAAAAGACAAGCTGATCCATCAGCAATAAAACTAATAACAATCCAATTTCCGACAGTTTTGCCCCACTGGCCCCCCGCACCATGCTTTTATCTCTGTCCCCCTGCAGCATCCCACCAGGGCATGCTGCCCGCTCAGCGAGGGGTAGGGCCCAGCCATGGTGTCCCCCTGCACAGCTGCAGGGATCAGGGTGTTTTAGCTTGTCCCCAGCTCCTCGTTTTCACTGTTCTTATGAGAACTCGTTCCTCTCCTCTGTCAGGTCTGGTCTGATGCAGAGCAGGAGGTTCAAAGGGGCTGTCAGGCAGCGACAGAGCTCCCTGCCAAGGCCCCAAAAGAGCTCTCCCAGCATTCCCGTCCAAACCCACCCAAAAAACCCAACTGAGACAATAAGGAAAGCTGCTCCAGCCTGTGCCATGGGCAGGCATCACCTGCCTGCAGCCGCCTGCCAGGCGTGGGGACGGCTCCTCTCCAGCAGTTCCCGGAGCGCTGCAAGCAGGCAGCAAGAGCACCGTGCCCAGGATGGCGGGACAGAGCACTCCTCCACTCCCTGTCTGTATGGAAAACCCACCAATGCCAGCCATCAGTCAAAACAGCTCCTTGCCCAGCTCCACTGCCTCAAAAGCCTTGCTCAGAGATGGCCCAGGAGGGAAGAGCGCACAGCGGGAAGGCTGAAGGGCAAACCCTTGCAGCTTGGTTGTGGGACCCAGAGCACTAAGGGATGTCTCAGCCAGCCCAGACCCAGCACCCCCAGGCAGGGCATCAAATCTCCCCTTGCAGGAGCAGTTCCCCATGTGCCGGAGGCTGTCTTGCAAGCCGGCAGTGAGGACACAGCCCCTGCAGCTCTTCCCTTCCATCCAACATGTCTGCCCCTGCAGAAACCCCACAGCAGCAGCCCTGGGCTGACCCTGCAGCCTGGGAGCACCTGAGAGCCCAGCCAGGAGCCGTGCAGACACCGGGAAGTGAAACCGGAGGATGCCAAGACGCGGTGGCCTGAGTCTGACTTCACCCCGCCACCAACCCGCCCCCACATCCAGGCCACGGGGGATGCAGAGTGCGGCCGCCGAGCCTCGGGATGCAGGATTCAGACCCCCGGGACTCCCACCTCCTCCACAGCAGGGTAGAGGCACGCTCGGCACTAGCAACATCACCCCCAAACCCCAACACTTTCCATCCTTCCCCACCTCCGCTGCAGCAGGCCAGGCTTCACCGTTTGCCAGCAGCCCCTTGGCAGACCAGATGGACAGACGGACGGCTGGACAGACAGCCCTCCATGTCACAGCAAAGTTTCCCAGCAAGGGGGCATTCGCATCCAAGTGGCTCAGCGATGGATGCGATCTGCAATTCAGCCTTCAAAGGCTTTGTGGCTGAAGCACATTGTCTCTACAGCAGAAGCGAGAAAATAATTGTAGAATTAAATTCCCAGGAACAATTAGAAAGAAAACAAGAAAAAATTCTAACCCTAAATGAAAAGGGACATTTCAGAGCCAGCAGATTTCGGAGCTTTTTGACGCATTTGCATCCATTTGCTCGTCCCCGTGGCTGCACTGTGTTTCATTTCACTGGGCTCGTACAATGCAAAACAAGGAATTAACTCGGGTGTTTGTCTAGAGCTGGTTTGTCTTCCAGTTTTTTTCCAAAGCCAGGTTTGAGTTTCAAAGACGTTTCTTGGCAATGCCTGGGGTTCCCACCATCGGCGTGGCGCGGGGCTTCCTCAAGGGGAAACTGAGGCTCAGAAATCATGCATGACCTGGGGTCCCCTCAGAAGCAGGGGCAAGAGTTGGAGCACAACCCAGCTCGACTGGTGTCAACATGGGGCTTTCTGCCGCAAGCTTGTCCCTCTCCCTTTTATTTATTCTGAAGATAAACTGTTTTCTTTTCAGAAGTCCAGGAAAACCAGATGACAGGAACGGTTTTAGGGCTTCCAGCTTTGACAATGTCTTCTTGTTTCCTTTGCTTTCCCTCCAACAAAGCTCCAAATCTGGGGTCAAACCCAATCTGATATTCAATTTTGCATTCAAAACTGCACGGCGCAAGGCAGCAGCATCTGACCTTTCCCACAGCCATTTGCATACCGCCAGCTTTGCTGCCCCAAAATCAGCTCCCCACCTTATTTGCATGGGCTGGGCTTTGCAACAGGCAAACAAGAGCCCTCCATCAGGTAAGGGGAGATGGTGTTGTACCTGGGGGGAGCTTTTAAGCAACAAGAAAAGCACAAGCCAGAGCACACCCTGAATCACCAAGCTGCATCCTGGCCCCTGCACTAGTTGGTAACACGGTGCCTGAAACCCTCGGCTTCCTTCATCTCCGAACAGCGGAGCTCAGGCCCCAGGAAGATGGAGGAGATGAGTTTGGTGATGACCCTGCTATGGCGAAGCCGTCGTTCTTGTAAATCACCAGGAGCGGTGGCACAGCCAGGCGGGGAGGGACGGTGAGTGGGGCAGGGAGCTCTCACCTTTGAACGGGAACAGGCGCCCACCCAGCACCCGCAAGCAGCAGCAGCAGCTGGCCGCTGCCAGGGGGGCTTTCACAGCAGGGGAACACAAAAAGCTCTGGGGACATTGTCCCCCCGCTCCCTGAGAGGCAACGGGTCCCCCGCGACTGGCTCCCCCCCGCAAACCACCCATCACATGAGCTGCTTCCCAACAAGTCCCATCAAGATGCCAAGCGGAGCCGGCGGGCAAGCGCAGGGAGGGAAATTCCCCACACGCAGCCAGGCGAGGCTGGCACCGTGTCTCCACCGCACCCACTGCTGCCCTCCTGCACGGGGTGCCGGCAGAGCCCCCCCTTGCTGGCCCGGCGCACCTGGATGCTTTTTGCCGGCACACGACCTGCCAGATTTGCTGAATAAACCTCCCGGCTCCAGCAAACCCACTGCATTCCTGGAGAAGAAAGTGGTGAAAGGTTCAAATGGATGTTGGAAAAGGCGGGGGGGGGGGGGGGGGGGGGGGGAAGAATAAGCCTACGACACAAAGCCCTCATCTGCAGGAACCGAAAGGGTTGTTGGGGTTTTGGGTTTTTTTTCCCCTCCGGTTGCAACACAAAAACAAGGTCAAGATAGGGATCTTGGCATGCTGGGGGGGGCAGCTCCCTGCCCCTCATCCCTCCGGGCAGAGCGAGCCCGGCCAAACCGAGATGAAGCAGAGACATGTCCTGCGGGACACGCGCGCAGCATCACCACAGCCGTTCCGCGTGGGTTTGGGGTTCATGTGTGGGGTCCCAGCTTGTGCCCACCACAGAGGGAGGCAAAGCAGCCGGAGCCCGCGGTGGTAGGCCAACTAGCACAACAAATGCTATTGTTGTTATTGATAATTTCCCTGCCTCTGGGGGGAATCTGCACTCCTCATCCATTTTGGGCACTCTCTTTGTCTTTGGAGACGGTTTTTCTTGGCACCTGAAGAGCCCTTTCACAGTTCCTCCTCCCACTTCACGCTCTCGGTTTTAAAGGCCAGGCACAAGCCACTGGCTCACCTGGGTTCCGATGGGAAGGGCAAAGAGAGCCCCAAATCCCAGTGCTGCCCGGCAGGTCCCTTCTACCCTTGGATCGGCAGGGAGATGCAGCTCAACCCAATGCAGACAAGCCCCCAGCACGAGCCGGTCCCCTCCACCTGGGGGCATCTGCAGCCCCCACAGCGTTACATCCCAAGGAAATGAATCCCAAGGAGCCAGGGCTCAGACGAGCCACATCCTGAGAGGAAGGGGGGAAGGCAGGGATTGCACTGCACCACCTGCATCGGTTTAGTATCTCGTCCCAGCGGGCTGGAACACCAGCTGCCCCCAGGTAACGCTCAGCCTCCCCAAATACCACCAGCAGTCCCCATCCCCACAGACCCCTGATCTGCTGGGGAAGAGAGGGGCTGTATCCACCCCTCTCCCCAGGAGCTGGTGTCCTGTCTGGCTATAATCCCCACCGTCGTCATTCCTTACACCCTCGGCGTGTACCCCCATCACTCCTGCCCACGTCCTCCAGCCCCACCTGACCCCACGCCCCAAACCTGTCCCCCAAAAAAGCTACCTGCGCTGCCACCAGATCCTGCATATCGCCACCTCCCCTCCAGCTTGTCACCCCCAAATCCTCACCTGCATCAGACCTCCCCGGAACCCCTCTCCCTCCTGCCCCCAAGGCTCTGCCTCCCTGTTTCCCCCAAGGCATCACTCCCCGGACTTAGACCCCAGCAGGTCAGACCCCTGCTCCTCCTCTTCTGGATCCTGCCTGTGCACCCAGCACCCCAGGCCCTGCCTGTGCATCCAGCACCCGCCCCCGGCACCCCAGATCCTGCCTGTGGAATCAGCACCCAGATCCAGCACCCCAAACCCTGTCTGCAGACCCAGACCGGGACCCAGACCCAGCACCCCAGGCCCTACCATGGGACTCAACACCCAGATCCCGCAGCCCAGATCCTGCCCTGCGGACTCAGCACCCAGAACCAGCACCCCCGATCCTGCCTGTGGACCCAGACCGAGACCCAGGACCCCAAACCCACCAACCCCGACCCTGCCTGCGTGTTCAGCCCTCATACCCAGCACCCCCAACCCTGCGCTGCGGACTCAGCACCCAGCCCCAGCGCCCAGCCTCTGCCCGTGCACGCAGCACCCGGACCCAGCACCCAGATCCAGCTTTCCGGATCCTGCCTGCGGACGCGGCGCCCAGTCCCAGCCCCTCCCGGCCCTGCCTGCGGACCCGGACCCAGCACCCGGACCCAGCACCCAGCCGACGGCTGATCCCCACTCGCGTCTCCCCGCCACTTGCCTGGTGTGGTGCGGTGCGGTGCGGTGCGGTGCGGCGCTCCTCGGCGACGCAGCAGGTGCGGGCGGCCCGGCCCAGCCCGGCCCGGCACAGCGCAGCGCAGCCCCGGCGCGGCGCAGCCCGGCCCCGCCGTGCCGTGCCGAGCCGAGCCGAGCCGAGCCGAGCCGCGCCGCCCGCCCCGCACCGCACCGCCCCCTGCCGGCCGCGGAGGTTCCGGTACGCGGAGGCCGCGGTGCCCAGCCCCTGCCCGGAGCCGGCCGCATGGGGCCCGCGGAGGATGGAGGGCAGGAGCGGCGGGGAGGGGGGAGCCGGGGCTGGGCTACCCCTGGCCGCGCTGGGTCTTCCCAGCAAGTGCTGGGAGGCGGGGGGCACCATTTCCCTCGGCAGAGCCACGGCAGGCAGAGACGCCGCCGTGCAAAACTGCCCCCCCCCCCCCCCTCCCCGCCCCCGGCACGGAGACGGTCAGCACCCGAAACGTGGGGAGGGGGTTGGGTGGGCTGGGGGGGGTTCGCTCACCATGGGCGGTTTGGGTTATACAGCCCCAAAAAGGTCTCTGGGAGAGGAGCCTGTGTTCAAGCCCTTTGCAAGGCCAGGGAGGGAAAGGGCTGGTAACTTGGGCTTGTAACTGTAAAATAAGATAAAATAAGATGCAGATAAGCATCGCCACGCTCTGCCGATGCAGCACACGCGGTGTCATCACACCACAGCCACCCAGCCGGTGCCACGGTGCCCGCCGAGGCTCCTCACTCCCCAAACCCACCCCGGTTCCTCGCATCCCACATCGCACACCTGACCGAGGCACCGTGCCCCATCTTCTCCCTCCGATTAGCACATGCCTCCCCATTGAGTCTTAGTTTACCCATGGTGGAAGCTTGTTTGGAAACACAGGCGGGTAATGGTTTCTCTGGGTCCCTGTGTGGAGCCTTTTTGTCCTGGGTGGCTTCTGCGGCTCCTCCCCGCAGAGAGGAGCTGCCAGGTTCAGGCCTGTGTTTGCTTTCCTTTCGCAAGCTTTCAGCACCTGGCCAACCCTCCCTCCTCACCCGTCATGGTGGCAGGCCTCCCAAAAGCAAAACCCCAAGCGCTCTATGTAATCAGCAGGTTGGATCTAGGGCAATTGGCAATCAGCTGGAGCAGGAGGTGGGGAGATGCTGTACCTGCGCACGCCAGATTACAGCTCCCGAAGCTGGCGGAGTGGCTGGGTGCTGCCAGCCCGTGGTTACAAAGCCATGCGGTGCCTAGTCCCAGCATCAGCACCCTCGGATGTGGGTTCATCCCCTTCACTCCGCACCCACGTCCCATGAGGGGTGAGATCTCCAAGAAGGGGACAAGGGCCACCCTGACCCCACACCCTTCAGACCTGGAGCCAGACCCGCAGCAGGGCTTAGTGTTGAGCAAGTTTGTGCTGAAGTTGCTGAACATCATCTGGGGATGAGGGTCAGCCCCAGTTGAGCTCTCACCACCACCTGGATCTTTTAGGGTTGGTAAGGGTGGCAGGGGCAGGGTGCTCCTGTGTGGACCCCAGCTAACATGCCACTCCCAAGGCCTCTGACTGCCTACTAAAAGTGCCATGGGTTGGAGGGAAAGCAGCGAAGGCTTGAATCCCCGCTGTCCCCACGCACTGATGGGTCTCAGCTGAGGAGGGACCCATCTGGGTGCTCCCATCACCCTCGCGCACACTCACCGAGCAGCCACTACCCCCTTGCCCGACACGAGATGCTGGGACCCGTTCCCTGTCCCCACTCCCAGGGACCCCAGAGCAGAGACGCTACCCACCCCCTCCAGTGCTCCCCGTCCTCCCACCCTCACCTCCTGTACACTCCAGCAGCTAATTACCGTTTCCTCCTGTCCTTGGGCAAAACCCCAGCGTCTCCTCCACGCCTCCCGGCACCTCGCCTCTCCGCCCACCCTGCGGAAGTGGGGTGCCCACACACTGGGAGCGGGGCTCACCCGCAGCCCTGCCCAGCCGGAGCCGGGGCCCTGCATGGGCAGCAGGAGGGCAGGCTGAAGCAGCAGCCGCTGCCCGCAAGGCAGGGATGCTTTTGACCAGCCTGTCTTACCCAGGGATGGGGGATTTGGGTGCTGTGAGGCGGCTGGTGCCCCACATCTGCTCCAAACCCCATCCCCTACCTTAGCAGAGGCACAGCTGGAGGCTATGGGACCGGTTATGGGGAGAACTGGTCCGTGAGCACTGGGGAAGGGGGTGCCAGGGCTGAGATGGGGCTGCCCAAGGCTCCCTCCCTCTCCAGGGCACTGCACTGCCTGCTCGGGCAGCACAGGCAGGAGCCCTCCCACGTGGCTGCAAGCCGAACCCAGCACAAATTGGAGCTGCGTTAGCTCCTGGCCTCGCAGTGGGGTAATTAGTGCATGAGCAAAGAGCGAGCAGAGCCTGGCGCGTTCGGCACTGCGTATTTACAGGCCTGAGCTTGCGAGGCTTTAATTAATTAACACGAGTCATCGGCAGCTGGAAACAGATCTATTTTCAGAGCCTTCGCCTGCTCTGCTGCCCCCGTGAGATTAACTGAAGGAATTTAGGGCCCCACGAGGTTGAAGGCCAGGGCCTTGCTCTTATTTGCACGGCTTTCCCAAGAGCCAGAGAGGGACGGATGCAGGCAGCAGCAGGCAAGAGCCAAACCAGAGCCAACCCTCTCCCACGCCTGCATCCCTCTGCCCGCAGAGTAGTAGTGCTGCCGAGCAGGGAGGTCTTGCTTGTGCTCCAACCTCAGCCCAGAACCAGCAAGGTGCTGGAAGGGGAATTTCTCATCGGAGCAGCCCTGCAGCCCCTGTCCTAGCCTAGGGGACAGCCCAGAGCAGGAGGCCCTCTGGGTCATGCCATGGGGCCTTGGGAAACCGCCCTCCCCATGGCCACGCGAGGAGATTTTATCTCTAATGCTCTCTCCCCGTTAATCCAAATGGCCTTTAGGAAAAGGAGATGCTTTAGTGCCCTTATCAACAGCCCACAGTCTGCTTACTGTTTAATTCCTTCTTCTTGTCACTTAAACACCGTGGCCCACAGAGAGAGGACTGGGCAGAGCAGGCTTGTCCCACACCACAGCCCCCTCCGTGCCAGGGTCAGCTGCCCGTTGCCTGTGCCAGCAGCTGCCCATCACAGCACAATCCCACCGCTCTGGCACATGGCAAAGCCAGGTGGATGCCCACATTGCCCGCGTTCGGCCAGCGTGTTTGCGTTCACCCATCTCTGCCAGATAACCCTACCCACTGCAGCAGGTAGAAATACCCACAGCCAGCCCCTTTCACCCCTCCGATGCCCAAGGAGCCAGGGCAAAGCCACGGCAGCTCTTGTGTTTCACTTGGCAATGCACCCCGTCCCAGCCAGCATCCCAGATGATGCGAGGAATTATAACAGGGCCACAGCGCCGTGAAATATTGATGGGATTAGCGCGGATCAGCTCTCCCAGCACACATGCTGCGCTTGCCCCGAGCCTGGGAGCCAGCGACCTGCGTGCACTCAGGTTGCAGCTCAGCGCCCGGGGAGGCAGCGCTGCCAGGTGCTCCCTGCCGGACCCCCAGCTGGAGATACTTCTCCAGCCACTGCCAGCCTGCAGCCTTTCTGGAGGGACATGGGGGACCCTGTCGCAGCACAAGAAGACATGCATTAAGTTGCTTAATGCACGACACCGCTGTGCCTCAGGCTCTGCTTGGGATGAAGCATTATCTGGCTTGGTTGTAGCTCAACGCCCACTGTCACTCTGGGCCCCAAGGGCCCCCCACCCTGCCTGCAGCCTCAAAACACGCCAGCCCCCAGGCTTCAGCCCCCTCTCCCCCTCTCAAGTTCATCCTGAATGGCCAGGACCTTGGGGGATGCCCCATGCACAGGAGCGTCCCAGGTGACTGGCAGGAGACCCCCACCCTCCCCACTGCTGTGCGTCCCCACTCCCACCACCGGGAACTAGGTTTGGCCGGGAAGAGGGTTTCGTTGTGGATCATAGCGGTGTAAATACAAACAACTTGGCAGGATCGAATAACAGCCAGCATTAAATTGGAAATACGCTGGCAGGGGTGCACACCAAGGCAGCAGCGTGTCACAAAGCCCCCAGTTTTGGGGTAGCAGTGCTGACAGGATGTTGGTATCTATCAAACCCATGGGGCTGACCAGGATCTGCAGCCTTTGGTAGGAAACTGCTTCCCAGGGCAGCTCTGGTTCCTCCTCAGCAGCGCCTACAGCCTGCCTTTCCCTTGCCCCGAGCAAGAAAAGCAAGATAAAAGCCCAGTGTCTGGGATTTGGTTTGCCAGCCTCTGTCGTCCAAGGGGCAGCAGGCAGCTGACCGTTTCAAGCTGTGCTCCAGACATGTTTGAAGGCCAGCTGGGCGTTACAAAATCACAGCACTCCAGCAGCTGGGGATTTATGAAACCCGCAAAAGAGTTGTGAAACTCATGCTAAAGCCATGCCAGCCCGCACCGTGACAAGAGGCGTTATAACATCAAAACCACGCGTGGAAAACCGAGTACCTTTCCCTTTTGACATGAGAAAGCAACAACGAGCAAACCAGCCTTTCTCCGCGCCCCTCCATCCCTCAACTACACGGCGAGTCCGGCATCACTGCTTTGCCTGCCTCTATGGAAGAAAAGCCCAGCGGGGAGCACACCAGCCCCACACCATGGGGTTGGTCTCACTGCTCCAGAATCTGCCATCTTGGCTCTCCCCTCTGCCCACCGCAGGACCAGCCTGACCAGGATCCCAGCCAGCAGCACTGCATGAAGCAGAGAAGCAGAAAAGACCTGCCAGCAATGCCTGGAGCCCGGCAGCGGCACTTGGGGCTTCCCAGCAGCTGAGTGCACACTCACCAGGCTTGGCTTTGTTTCTTGAGAGCGTCATGAACTCGTCAAGCCAAGCGTGATGCTCCGCAGATTAGCCCCGGGGAAAAAAAAATATTCCAGCGGGCACAGGGCATGAAAGGCACGGGAGCCTCTTCCCTTCGAGTCATTGAGCAAACTTTCCAAACCACTGTTTCTTCAGGCTGAGCGCCAGCAAGGAAAATTACAATCACAGAAGAATTTGTCTGAGAAAGTTATAACGAGCTAGAAAAAGGCAGGGACAGGCCAGAAGGCAGCCGAACAGCCAGCCCGTGCTGCAGCCGCTCCAGCCCAGTGCTCGGTTTTGGGTAGAGAGGGGACTTTTCCCCCCAGCTCAGTAGAGCAGCAGAGTTGCTGCCCCAACTTCCCACAAGATCAGATGCTGGATTTCTCCCCTATAAGTGTTTGTCGGTGGAAATTGGGATGTTTTGCCCAAGGCCATTTGTTGATGAAGGCTGCCAGGTGCCGGCAGCCCCAGCCGCAGAGCTGAGCGTGGTGCCAGCGTGGATTTTCTCAGGGGAGAAGCAGCTGAGTCACAGCAGCCTCCAATCTGTTCCCACAAGCCCGGCTGCGAGAGACGCGCGGGAGTTCACAGAGGACAGGCGCTTGAATGGGGAGCCAGTGGGGTTTGGTTTGCTCGTCTACAAACCTCTCCGAGCTGGTGGAAATCATCTCCCTGGCTTGGGATCTGTCGGCAGCGCACCTGCGGGGAAGGGCTGGCGAGACTGCAGGATGGCAGGCTACCGACCTGCCTTTCAACCGGGCAGGGCTGCTTCAGGATGCTCCTGCAGCACGGGGGGCAAACACCAGCAGCTGATGGGAATCCCATGGGAGAGGCAAGGGTGGCATTTCAGGGCTTGACGTGGGGTCTCATTCTGGCTCCGGGGCAAGAGGAGGTCCGAGGTGGCTGCAGGCAGGGAAGGGGCAGAGCCCACAGCTCCAGCCCCAGGACACCAGCAACCCCTCTGCCCATCATCCCAACTGCTCCCAGTAAAAGCAGGTGGGCTCCAGCCTGGCCAGGGACCACAGGGGTCTCTGTTTCTGTGCCTGGGGCACAGCCCACTGTGTGGCAGATTGGGTCCCTGCCACACACTGCTAAGAGCAGCAACACACGACCCTGGAGTTGCACAGGGCCTGGAACAACACCAGTGGCTTTTAGGAGCTGCCCTTTGGGGTGAGCTAACCCACACACCCCTAGAGGTAAAGCCAGGAGGGTATCATGGTCCCTGGCATCCACCCTCTGGGCCAAGCTGCCAGCCAGGATCCATGTCTCCATGGCTTCACCTTTTAGCCATCTGGCCCCCGTGCCCAAGCAACCTCTCCCCAGCCCTGCCTGCTCCAGCCCAAAGCTCAGCTGACCCGCGGGCAGCCTGCCTCTCCTTCCCATGCACCGAACCCCAACCCTGCCATCACTGCCACCGAAGAAGAAACAACCCGAGCAGCGCAGTAAATAACCTCCCGCACACAGGCAGAGCACTGGCAAGCAGAGCCAGGCGCATCCATCACTCTCACAGTTTTTCTTCAGCTCTGACACTTTGATAGGGGCGAGGGGGTGGGGGAAGGAGAGTAGCTTCCAAAATTTATGAGCTTGGATTTAAAAATACATCTCCTAGAAGCACTGCAAAACCCAGAGATGGTGAAGGCAAGTGGCTTAAAAGCTGCCTTTGGGAATGCACGTGAAAGCTGTGCCTGCCTTGGAAAGAGGGATTTGGGAGACCTGCGTTGCTGATGTCGCAAGCCGTGTCCCCATTGGGATCGTTTTGCAAGTCACAGCTCTTCGTGCCATGCATTACAAGTGAAATGAAAGGTAGGGGTAACAAATGATGGGTTAAAATCGCTCCAGCCCTATGATAACGTCAACCTTAGCACAGATAGGATTTGGACTGTCACCTTCAATCTGCCAAAGTTTCTCCTCTGCATCCCTGACCTCCTGCTGCTCTACACATAGCAAGCCTCCCAGCCCCATTTGGAAACAGATCCCCCTATGCAAAGAAAAGAGCTTGTAGCTGTAAATTTAGCTGAAAAAATCTCTACCTCAGGGAATGACATATCAAATAATAAAGCCACATGAATGTCAGGAAGAACAACCACGATATCCGAGTCCTTGGTCTTTACAGATGGACTGTCCCCTAGCAGGGTGCCGCAGAATGAACAGCTGAAAAATGTTACCCGGTCATTTAAAACATCTAAAAGTAATTTAGCCTGAGTGACAATGATGCTCAAAGCAAGTTATTTGTCTGCTGAGATAAAATGAGCTATTTCAAGCTTGCCTTTTGTTGTAGTTTTCTTTTAAAGTCGGAAAGGACTGAAAAACGCTGAGCCGACAGCCTTGCCGGCAGAGCCCTGGTGCTGCGGCAGTGGCACAGAGAGCATCACTGCGAGCTGCCCTGATCGCCCCTGCCTCGCACTCCCACCTTTCCTGGAAGGATGCTTGAATGGACCAGGATGATGGTCCCTGGGGCCACCGCCACATCTCTGCTGAGTTACAGTGCTATTTAGGATGATGGTTTTGCCATGGAAACATCTCCCTCCTAACAACAGATCTATCAGCACATGTCCCAAAAGCAGCCCGGCATTCATTACATGGTAATTTTTGCTTCCCTTTGACAGACACCAGAGTCTTACCCTTCCCATGTTTTTCTTTCCTTTTTTTTTTTTTTTTTAAGAACCCAAACTTCTGGGTTAACCCATTGAAAGCATGGCATGAGCCCAAGGTTCCTCTAAAATCTCCTTGTAAGCAGAGTTTTGGTGGGCTCTTTAGATACACAGAGCATTTCAAATGCCCAGTGTTAAATATTTCAGGTGAAACATAACTCTTCTAAGTGTAGCCAACCTTGCTCTGAAGCTCCAAGTCAGTGAAATTTCTCTGCAGCCTTCGGGAATTGATTTGCTTCTTGCTAGCACCTTCTTCTCCCTGACTGTTCAACTGAATTAATGTATTCCAAAACTTGATTATTTTTTTTTTACCCCCCCCCCCCCCATGTAATCAGATTTTGGGAAGCTGTGGTGAGATGCCTTACAAGCACTTTTTGTCCTCGGGTGTTTTCTGAGCAGGCTGCATCCATCACATCCTGGTGCTTTAGCACATCTCTGTACAAACGGTACGTTTGAGAGTCAGCTGAATTCCTTTGATTCATGTTCCTGCATATCCATATAGCTAATTCACCTTTATTAAAAAAAAAAAAAAAAAAGAAAGAAGGCGAGGGAGCTATTAAGAAAGACAGTGTCAAGGCCAGCAGAGCGAGGGCCGGAGGGCTGGGTTAATGAGCTGCGCCGTCACTGCCGTCCGAGTGCCCAGGCTGGCTGGAGCCAGGAGCTGCTGTCCCAGCAGGGCTGACTCAGTCCTTCATCGGGCAGAAACAAGCTGCAGCGTCCTGCACCCCTGTTTTGAGTAGTCCCTACTCTTTAGGGTCTGTGGTTAACCCTGCTCCCTCCAGCCTCCTCCACCGGTATTTTCCCAGGGGGGTTCCTGCGTGTCTTGGGCTTGGGCCAACCCCCCTACCCAGCCCCAGCTGCATCCCTGTGCTTCAGGGAGAAGGTGAAACAGGAGTAAGGATAAATCGATCTCCTCTCGCTTCTCACATGAAGGCCGCCCCGTTCGCCTCCCGCGGCCGGACAAGCACGCTGCCTCCCCCTCTGCCTGCGCCAGCAATGTCACCGAGCTGCTCCCTTGCAAGGACACTTCCAAGGCGAGGGAGTGGAGATTTGCAAGACACCCGTCATGATCGTTTATTCTTGTCATTTCTGACCCTCGGGGTAAGAACAACATCAGAGCACTGCAGGCACAAAACAACAAGCTTTGTAGGTCGTATCAGCATGTAAAGTACCATTAGGAACCACAGCACGAAGCATGAATAATACTCCCTTTATTCCACCGCATACCTCAATGTCCTTTCAATAAATGCAAATGGTTATTTATGGATGGGGTTTGTATGAGGTGCCTGCTCAGGAACACAGGGCTAAAACGGAGCTGGAGCAGTAAGTTTCTCTCTCCCCTATATACAAGTCAGAGCAACTGCAGTGCCGATAGGCTTAGTAATAGTCCAAGAGATCCCAGGCAAAAGAAGACCAGGGACATCGCTGTAAATCTGCCTCGCACAGATTTATGTTCCATCCATTAAACCAGAGCTGCAAAACACATGTCCTTCCATGCCACCCTCCTCTCTGTGAAGGACAGCAGGGCAGGAAAAACTTTGAAGGACTCCAAGCCTGGAAAGGGACCTTCAAGAACCGATCGCATCATTTCTGAAAAGCCGCGAACAGTCAGCCTCGACGGCTTTCCTTAAATCCTTTCAGCAAATAATGACCTCGATTGCCAAAAATGATCTGATAATGCAAAGGCAGTGAGAGATGTGCAGTGAGTCATCATCTCCCAAGCACGATGAACTAACTCCCTCTTGTCTTTGCAATGACAGAAGCCACGCTCCCAGCTGGAGCGGGGTGAGGTTGCCCCCAAGAGGCAAATCTGACACAGCAACTAGAGGGAAAATGCTGAATTCTGTTACGAAAGTACCACAGGGGAAGGATTTTTTAAAAAATCTCCTCAGCTGCTCTTGTTTTTACTTCTCCCTAGCTGAAAACATCTATGGATGGGGTGGGAGGGGAGAGGAAGGAGGTCACCTTTGGCGTGTGGTTGGTTGGGTGTTATTGCGTTCTACTGGAGCTCCTGAACCACACGACTTGTTTTCCTAGTCTTGCTTGCAGTGTCATTAGAAAGATCAAAAAAAGTCACTGGGTTTTCTTCAGCCACATGAGACATTTGATCCCATATACATCTTGCTAGGCTCCTTCAGAGCAATGGCTGGCAGCACCTTCAACAGCAACCTCTGTCTCAGGACTGAAAGGAGACGTGCTATCGTGGACATGACAGACAGTTTGGAAACTGTGAGATGACATGACATGAAATCCCACAGCCATTCACGTAAAGCACACAGGCAGCCCACCACGCTGGTCCAAAATCCTAGCATCCTGCAGGAGGTAGAGGAGCAGGAGAGATGCCTGGGGTCTCTCCCCAGCACACACTCCACCCTCCAGGGATCAGCAGCCTCAAGCTTTCTCAGCCAGGGATGGCTGCTTTGATTTCATAGACCCTGATGGATTTTTCTGCTGCAAAATGCTCTTTGAACCTCTAAGCTTTTAGCATCCACAACATCCTGAGGCAAGCAGATCCCCAGCTCCTGTCTCCTTTTGTTGGCTTTGAGCCTTCCTTCTAATAAAAGAACTACGGAGTCTGAAACCAAATTACAGAGCACCATTGAATAACTTGTATTTACCCTTTTTTAGGCCATTTGATTGTCAAGCTCTCAATCTTGCTTTCCGACATTACAACTATTTCCAAGATGGAGAGATGCAGCCGACTTAAGGCCACTGCAATTTTTTCCTGTCCTATACACACACATGCAGATTCCCTCCCAAAGGGCTAAACCTGTGATAAAACCTAGAATTTAACCATTCCTGGAGCTGCTTTTCAGGAGAACACAGTTTAAATACCCCAGCTGAGATGCACCCAGCATACTCACTGCTCCTGCGCTGGGCTCCTCGTGGGTCCCCCTGCCCCGGTCAGCCAGAGAACATCCCTGCATCCCCAGTGCCGAGCCCCTGCCACAGCACCCCAGCTTACTGTCAGCTCCAAACTGGAAGCGTCATCTCCAAAATGACTGTCGCGCTGGCTCCTGCCAGACTCTTAATTATGAGGAAGGCTGACACAGTTTCTCAGCAAACGGCGTTCATGTACTGCAGGGAAAAACAGAATGAGGGCAAGAGGAAAAATGGGCTAATAAGAGAAAATCAACGGAGGGAAAAACACATTGTGCTGTGCAAGCCTTACCATAACAATGCTGGAGCCCAAAATAATGAAAAAAATAAAATAAAAATAGGTTAGTACACAGGGGAGGCAGGCAGCGCTCCACAAACTTGGAGAGCTGATATGCAGAGCAGCATCTCAGCATCCTCATCTGCCAGGCCTCTCCCCACGGCTTGGGTTAAGGCAAAGGGGACAGGTTCAGTTTCTAGCACGCAGATCAATGTGTCTGAGAGCCTGAATGATGCTGTCTGAAGAGCCCATGGCCACCCTGCATGATTTACACTGCCTTTATAAAAGCCCGCAGCGTGAATAAAGCATGAAACTTAATACCTAGCCATCCTCTCCCCACCACCAAGCCTGGCAGCTTTAAGCTATTATTTTTACTCCAGCCGCAGCCTGGTGGCGAGCCTGGAAAGGAAAGGGACCCCCCTGCTCCTGCCTGCGCTCTGAGAGCCAGAACTTTCATCTCCAAGCAGGCTTTGAGAGAAGAGAGCCTGAGACCCAGAACCAAAGCCACGGAGCCTGCAAACTGAGCCCCAGCTCACAGCACTCACTGCTCGGATGAAGGATGCTCGCCCAGTAGCACAAAAGCAGCAAAAAAAAAATCTATTTACCCTTCCTGCTTTCCTCTGCAAAAAGGAAGGAGCATCGCTCGCCGGGCTTCAGGGAGCTGCAGTGGTGAATGCAAACCCAAAGGGAAGCACTGGGAGAAGGGTGCGTGAGAACGGCCCTGTATCCTGTGGCCAGGAGCCCTCCCCTACACACCATACAGGCCAAACCTGCCTTGAAAAGCTTTAGGTCTCCCCCCAGGCTGATGGCAAAGACACTTTGATGACAATGAAGGGAACAATTCCAGGTGAGTTTCCATCCCCTCCCCTATGAACTCCCTATAGGGAACTGGGAGGTGGCAGGGAAGCTGGAGATGAAACATTAGCAGCAGCTCACCACAGAGACAGGGGAGGCATTCAAAAAAGTACATATCCGAATGCCACTTAAAAGTAAGTCATCTGAAAACACATCTTAACCAGCAGCCTGCAAGCATGGTGACCAGCTTTCAGCATTCGGACCAAAATATCAAGATGGGAAGATGCGAATGTTGTTCTTCTCTCAGCACCCAGCCCTACTTTTGATACCAGGTAAAATATTCCCTTTCAAATTCCTTACTGCAAAGGTGAGGAAGTGCTGGCTGAAAAAAGCAGCAGCCAGGCAACACTAAAAGCACCTCTGCAAGGAGAAGCCCTTTGAGGAATTTACTTTCTCTAGGATCCTCCCCATGAGCAGCCCACACAGTTCCCCAGCACTGAAAGCCCTTTTCAACACTAGATAAGAAGGGGCCCCACCAGTAAAGCTGGCAAAACATCCACAAGGCAAAACATCTCAGTATTTCACAGCCCGGGGGGGGGGGTGGGGGGTGGGGGGTGGGTGGGTGGGGAGGGGGAGGGAAGATGGGAAAATGGCAATTTGAAATTAAAAGCATTCTGATAACTTAAACCACAAGGAATGAGCTAAATCCACTAATGCTTGTCTGACCTCTCTGGGCAGCTCCTTTGGAGCTCCAAGGGAGGATCCCACAGCAGCTGCCTAGGCTCCTACAAGCTCATCAAGCCTCTTCTCCCACCCACACCAGCCAGTCCCGAGAGCCTTTTCTCTTTTTCAGGATATAGAAACAAGCACCAAGATGTCGGTGCCAACAGCTGCCCCTGTGGTACAGTAGGTTGTTCCCCACTGGGGGAACCTTGGGCAAGAAGAAGTTTCTCAAGAGCTCATAAGCCCAAGGAATGAGCCCCCAGAAGAATTAGGAAGGTCATCTGCAGCAGCACCCTTTCTGACTTGCCCCTTCCAGTGGAATAGAAAGTCACACAAACTCTAGAAGCCAGTGGAAGGAAAACCAAACCAAACAACCAACAAACCAAACCACAAACCCAAGCCAGGGATACTATCCTATACAGACAGTTCTCCTGGGAAAGAAGAAAAAACAAACATGCAAGACCAGTGTTAATACTGTGGCTTGAAGTATTCTTGCTAGCAACAGGGTCAGCAGAAGAATCCTCTTTGTACCCAACTACCCAGAAGTACTTGCTTGAATCTCCCAAGAGACAGCGTAGTCTCTCTCGCAGCCCATGTGCCTAGTGTCCACCCCTGGGCTAGGCCATCGCTGAGACCCAGCGCTGGCTGCTAGAGGATGCTAAGCACAGGCACCTTTGATGGATACAGACCTGGCTTGCCTCTGCTCAGAAAATTAGCACCGCAGTATCCATCCCTCGTTATTAAAAAAAGGTCTTCCACACTGAAATGCCATATGATAGGACTTCAGAGGTAGCAATCTCACCAGCTGTTCTGCCAGCAATAATAGTGCACTTCACATGTTTGTTCCAGTCATCTGCTTTTCCCAAAGATATTATCAACTCAAGTATCAGCTTTGGGGACTTCAGAGAGTTCCTGCAGCCACTGCATCAATGAAGCACACATGTCCGACTGACCTTCAGCCAGACCTACCTGCAAGTCATTAATCACTTCTGAAATCCCCATCCATTACCAAGTTCCACAACAGAACGGTGAAAATATGAGATGTGCAAATAGTTTCTCTGGCAGGTTTCTTAAAAAAAGCTTCTAGCTTTAAGTTGAAGCCATAGAGAGGCTTGTCAGAAAATTTAAAAAACAAAGAGCCACAAATGTATATTTTATAGTCAGCCTTTAATTTTTTGTCTGTGATTACTGCAATAAAGTGCACCTAATTTCACACGAAATGAGATAACATAGCTCTTAATACAGCCAACATAATATCAAAAGATAAACCTCAGTGCAAAATGCTTATCTGAAGACACCCAAAGCAGTTAAGACATTTACCGTGCAAACAGCCTTTTCCAATGCACATAACTTCTGGCTGGGGGCCAGAAAATGAGTTGGCAAAACACAACAGCAGCAGGTTTGCTATTTCATTTCCAGGAGTCCTGAAGCAGTGCTCAGCTCAGCAGTCCCTTGTAAAGACTGCAGCGATGCTTTGGGTTCATCTCTGTAAGGATACTGATGAGCTCCAATTCAACCCACGTCTAGACTTAAGCAACTGGGGAATTACTACTCAGCTACAAAACAGATGGAAGAAAAGTCCAGACAAAGCAGGAGGGGGAGAGAGAGGGAAAACGTCAGAATGTATACACAGGCATTAAGCACGAATACACAGGACTGGCTGAGCTAAGAATGATTTCAAGACTTTCTCCATTTATAGTAAGCTAATCAGCTGTGAACCTAAGAATTACAACATGTGCTGTAAGACCAAAATAAGACCCACAGCCCTTTTTTTGTGAAACAGAGCTGAGGCATGCCCATTTTGTCCAGGGACATTTAATTAGAAAAGCATGTCTTGTTTTATTTTTTCATTGTTCTATTAAATAGCAGTAAGTATCAAAGTGGTTATTTAATCTGGAAAAAAACCTCAGCAGTTTCAATGTGTTTTGAACTGCAGTACAAAAGCTGTCTAAACCCCTCCCCTTTCCTTCTCCAAAATATACAGGACAGCAACTTCAACTTTACATAGTAAGAAAATATATACACATTACATACCATAAACATATTCTGCAATTTTTTTTAACTTTATACAACAGTGAGAAAAAATATAAACATTAATAAAATTAACATACAATATATTCAACACAGTAAGCAACTGCTACCAGAGGGAAGGTTGTATCAAACACTATCAAAGACAGGCAGCACAAAGGATGGCATTGCCATACCTATGTAACGCCACATTTTTTTTAATTTTTTTTTTTTTTTTTTTAGCCTAAAGCAGTTCTATTGCCAAAGATACCCATTTGAGGTAGATTCTTCCAATTCTTTAATAACACGTTGAGATTAAAAAAAGGGATTTTCTTTTTTTTTTTTTTTTCTCCCCTGAACAATGCCACGAGCATAACTTTTGTTTGAACAAAGATAAGCCGATTATCCTGTGAAGGGCACAGAGATGCTGCAGTCTTAGGCTAACTGTCTAACACTTGAAATGAAAGACAAAACATTTAACAGGAATTTGCAAATAAAATACCTTCCCTGTAAGACATGTGTCCATTCTCTAGCAGTTCCTTTATATGTAATACACATACTTAAATTTGAAGGGTGTTTACTGGTTTTTTTGATTGGGGCAGGGGTTTGAGCCTTATTTTACATTCTCATGTTGGAAAGTTGTACGGAATTTATCATACAAGACAGGATAATCTACAAAAATTAAAAGGAAACAGTATTATAAAATGGACATGTTATTAAAAATCTCACTTGTTAAGGGAATCCCAGTTGGTGCTTCTACCCAATACCCTAACTTTCTCTTCATATCCTACAGACAAACCACAGTGTAAGATTTAAATGACTGCACAGAGAACACAAAAGATGATCACATTTTTCCTTTGATTATTTAACAAACAACCCTTGGAGCTTTGAGCACATATTGTGTGTGGCAAGACTTCACACAAAGGAATTCAGGCTTTCTCAGTTTTTACATAGGTGGGCCAAATGCTCATCTCCTCAAATCTCCACTGAGCTGATATTTCAGGATTAGTATTTTCTCCATTTAGAGAAAGTTCTGAGGCCAGACAACAAATATAGATACATTGTTTCTTAAAGATCAGTACAACAATACTACTGGGTTAATAAGATCTCATTTATAACTTGGTTCTATAAAAACACTTCCTGTGCAGTCACATTCACTGCATAAATAAATTAATGCCTGAAGATGAGGAAGTTAAGCTAAAATGAATGCATCACTGTAATAACAAATTCCTTTTTGTTATTTGATAAAACACAACCACAGAGCAAAGAAGCATCCACTTAACTTCTTTGGGCACAACCACTCTTAAGCTCTGTTTCCACCCTGAACTGGACATGAGAGCATCCACTTGTTCACATGCAACTGCTGTATTTTGTAATTTTTAGAGACATTGGATGGTCATACCAATTTTGCTTTGCAGATTAACTTGTGCAGGCAATTCTGTTGTTCAGCCCCGTTCTGAGCCACTTCCTCACCTGTTCACAATAGAGGAGGTCTAACACTGTCTCTGAACTCACATTCCATGTCACAGGGCAGTTCTTTCCCAGCCACCCTAAAGCAATGCTTGCAGGTGTGTGCTGGTAAGGAAACGAACACATACAGTTTTCAAATATGTCTTGTGATTAACAATGGAAACAAGAAAACTTCCCTCAGCTTTCAATATGATAAAGTATTTCTAGCCAATTCAGACAGGGCTATAGAAATAGCCGGGTTTTTATCAGTTTACCCACTTCAATTTTTCAGAAGTAGTGTATTTGTAGTAAAAGCAACGTTAATCAAATTAGATCCTTGTGTTTCTAGTATTTGCTTGAATGAAGCTCAAGTTTTAACTCGTGTGACTGATGTCTTCTATTCCAACCAAGGTGAAGCTCCATTCATTCTACATCTTCCTTGGTTTCAGAGGTTTTCTGTTATTTTCCCTGAACTAGGCAAGATTTCATGAATCTGGCTCCCAGAAGTCATGCAGTTTTCCCTGAAGAGTAAAAGCAAAGTAGTAAACAAGTCAGAAAACCAATGATAGAAGAGTAGAGTAGGCAAGTGCTTAGCTTGAGATCACAACAATGAGTGGCAAGTCCCTAGAATTTTTTTCTGAAACACTTGCCAGTTTCTCCATATGTGAATCAACACCAAATATCTCTGAAAAAACAACTCTGAAAGAGCAGCATCACTACCAACTTCCAATTGCTAAGTAGCTTCTGCAGCCATGTGTTACTGTCCAATTCCCTTCCCCCTCTATAACAAGAAATGTCACACGTACTACAAACGATGTCTTTTTTGCACACTGCTGGGAGCGAATAGTAGTCTTTACAGACAAATGGTTGATTACACAATTTTTAACTCAAATCGATACTAAGCATGTATGTATAATTTAAATTTTATGTAAGTGATACACTACGTTACTGGAAAGACAAGCTTTTCCAAGACAGGTAGCTTTATATTCCAAGACAGGACTCAAACAGTTGGTCTGATCTCATTACAAAAGAAACCTTACAACCCTAGACTGAAAGAAACAGCTCTGAACTCTGGGTATCAGTAGAAATTATCCACCTGTTCCACCAAGGCCAGCTAGGTATCATGAAGGGAAATATTACCGAGAGACTAATTATGACATTATTTACTACGAGCATGAAAGGCTTTCCCTAATCATTGCATGAAATTCTACACATTCAAAGGGGGAGGAGTTATCAAGAGCCGTTAAACATATGTGGATAGAACCTTGGACTCAAGCAGTCTCGAAGTCACACACTGCCAGACCATGGCAGGAAGTGCATCACTGCATTCCTGCCCCATGGTCCTTTTCAAAGCATCTGGTAATAACTATAATCAGAGTCAGGCCCTGTGACTTGACTCAGTACTAATATTTTAGTGTATTATGCAAGCCATTTACAAAAGCAGCGCTTTTAAAGATAAAGATGAAATCTTGGTTTTACTGAAGCCAGCAAAGTAAGAATTTTAATTAAAATCCATTCTAATACATCTAAGTGTATTCCACAGCCATGCCATTTATGAAGAAAAAAAATCTCTTTAAAAGAATATGCTGTTTTCAAATGCTAAAAAAATGAGTTAAATGCACCCTGCAATATGAAAAAGAGAGAAGGTTTCATTACAGTACCTGAGTAGGCCGAGTGGTTTGTATCGAATCTTGCCATTTGCCATATATCCTAGCAACTAAGTCTTTTACCTGCAAACTCAGATTGATTAGTTTAGCCATTTATGTTAAAAAAACCCCAACAAAATCATAGCCCCTGTCTCCACCCTCCCACCCCTCCAAAACCCATAAAACCCCAGATAACCCAACACCCAAGGTTTACTGATAGGGAACAATTTTACAGCTGGCACAAAGTATCACCACTTCAACTCCAACCAGATCCCTGTAATTTGGGACTCTGAATTCAAAGTCATGTACTCTACACAAACATTTTACAGGCACTTGACTGCCCATGTTAAATGTTTGGAATCACCATACAAGCCTCTGGCCTCCCAAACACCCACCTCATCCTTCGGGTGAGTTAGGTTTGTTACACAAGTCTGATTGTACCTAGAAAAGTTGCCTGCAACTGCAGTCACAAAAGCCAACTATGCAGCACTGTCTGCTTCTGAAATGAATTCTTTATTCATAAAACTGTGCTTTTTTCATAACCAATCACATGCAGGTGTTTAATCCAAGCCATTCAGAACAGAGATTTGCTTCATATGCTGTGTTAAAACCCAGCACAGTGGCATCCTCTGGCAGTTACTGTACTATCACACAAATAAAGTGAGGGGGGAAAAACAGAGTAAGATTTTCCCCTCTCAGTGCAAGGGCAATAGAAACAAAAGTGAGTGTGACCCGAGATACAAAAATTCAAGGCAAGAGCAATTAACTTGTTAAAAGGATCCACGCTCTACTAATCTGGCTGAATAAAAAAAAAGAAAAATCTTCGAGAGCTAAGGATGCACACAACTGCAAAAGTTTGATTTAAAGCTGAAGAAGCCAAGGCTTTTCAAAGCTGGGGTTGGTCACTTTATCATCACTGATCTGATGTGGCTTGCTACGACAGCATGCAAAGCATTAAAGTCACAAAATTAGGACTATCATTAGTAAGCCCCGCACCACAATGCAAATGAAAGGCAATTATCCAAGCTTGATGCTATAGCACACGCAGTCGGCTTAAATCCACAACATTTTTAACTAACTCATTAATTTGAAAATAAAACAGAGACACATGCAAGATAGGCTGGTTTTTCAGTCCTCTGTATCCTGCCCTGCAGGTAGCCCTGCTCTTAAAAAGTTGAGTCAACTATCAACAACTGCCAGGAAAAGAAATAGAGCAACTCTGTGGGTTGCCTGGCTAAAAGGCAGGCAAGCTCGCATTTTACAGTTGTTAAGAGTCCTGTTGTTAGCAAAAAGAGTATTTTCAGTGCATTAGAATGAGCATATACTTATGTACTTGCAAAGACATGATGCAGACAGAGAAACCACCCCAGAACAAACAAAAACCCCCAAACTTATATGCCTTACCTTAGTTCGATAAAACAGCCTTGCATCTTCCCTAATATCACATTTTATGTGCTTATCTAAGGCACTGCAAAGCTTCAGTAAGTGTTGCTAAATAAAGACAAAAGTGTACAGCTATTTAAATCCTCGAATGTCAAAACCAAAAGCTTTCTTCAAATATTATTTCAATTTAAAAATTATATGCTTCAGTTTGAATTTTTCTTAGAAACATACAGTAAGGAGGGGGGAAAAGAAAGAACATAAGATCCTCTATCAGTTGTTTGTATGCACCTGGTAAACCAGGTCTAAGAGCTTTAAAAAGTAGTTTCAAGGATGACTCAGGTAATTTTCTTTTGTAGGAATTGGCTGAGCAGGTAAAACATATCCAAGGTTTATGCACTGATCTTTTAATTCTCTCTAAATTTCTGATTACTTTAATAAAGCAGTTTTGCAACTTCATAATCTCTTCATAATGGCTCCCAATATCTTCCACATTCTGTGAATTTCTTCATAAAATTCCTGTTTGCAATCCCTCACTAAACAGCTGCAAAGAGGCTCTGCTCTGCAGAACAGGTGAGACATGCTGAAATTCTACTCACAAACATTTGCTGGTGTCTCAAGGCCATGACAATTTACCCAATCTAACTGGAAGAGGACCAGAAATGGTTATATTGATTGTCTAGCCTGCACAATATTCAGCCACACCCCTCTTGCCACTTGATGGCTAACAGGTCAGTGAATAATGGACTCTTTCTTCATGAAGAAATACAGATACATTAAAAAAATATATAAAAAAAGATCAAGTTCTCCACAAATCTTCATGAAGGCAGTTGTAAAAAACAAGTCCCAAAAGATCATCACAATATAATTATTTTCTTTACCACATACAGTTTTGTTTCAGATTATACTCTGTGATTATCTTTTTGCATCGAGTAGGAAACTGAGACACTTAAGCCCTGAAGTGTAACCAAACATTACTGCTTTACTTCTCTCAAACAGTTCATGACAGATTTCTTAAAAGCCAACAGTGATTCCATGGGGCAGAAGGTATACGCAAACACCTTGCAGCAAATGATCACAGAAATCTGAATAGGATTACTGAAAGGCTAAGCAGAAGGTATTACTTAACAGATGTTCACATCACATGGCACAAAGGAACTATCACTACAGAGAACAGAAGAGATACGGTCCTAGCTTTCACTTGCTGCATGGCTGCACTCCAGCACAGAAAACTGTGATGTGTTTGAACATATTTTACTGGGTGTTTTCAAAGTGGTTTTCTTCTAGACTGAAAAATGTCAGCCTTACTTCAAGAGTTCATAGGCTCATTGAACTTCTTAGAATTTCTGTGTTGAGTTAGTCTCCTGTTACTTTCTGAGAAAGATTAACAAAATAAATGTCTGCTGATCCACAGCATTATGTTTTGAGGTAGTTCCATCTGCAGAAATGCAGAGAAAGCTCTTCTGCATTTACTTTGCCCCAGAACAAAAGTTTCCCCCAGTGCTATTATCCACTGGTGATCTTCCATCACATGACACCCTTACAAAAATAGACCAAGCGTGCATGATAAATAGTCTTTTAAAATCTAAAGATCTAGCCACTGAAGTTACTCACCCTTTGATTAGAATTTACAACATCAAAGAAACTAGCTTCATTGACTAGATGAAGGAGGATGTAGATTAGGTAGTATGCCTGGAGAGAAATTCAAAGAGCTTTAGTAGTCAATCATAACTCTTCACATCTAGATACAGCACTATCTTTGCTTTCTGGAATGATTCCTCTAATGGCCAGATCAATGGACAAGTATGTCTACACATTTGCCTAAATAACTAATTTGAAACACTACATTCATATATTAGAAACATTTTAAAACACTGGTTTAAGTTACCTAAGTAACCTACAAAACTTTCTGTAGTTTTAATTACTGAAAATTAAATTCAGCAGTTGGTTTTATTTTCCCTATCATCTACATCAAGGTCAAAAGCAAGGTCAAAATACTTACTAAGAGATCTCCATGATAGCCTCAAACCAATATTCAATTTTTGGATGGATGGAAATACAACATCTTTCTAATACTTGCTTTTGAGAAAAGATTCATAAATCTCTTTCTGAAGCCTGCAGGTGAAGGTCTGGCTCAGCCTCAAACAGTTTCCACTGATTACATCAGAAGGGAGGGAGGATGGCCTTCTGATTACAGAAGACAGGACTCAAGACATCCATGTGACTTAGCCATTCAGGAAATCTGATGATTTCCCTGTTTGTAAAACAGCCTAATACAGCTTCCTCTGTCACATGCTACTTCTTTCCTTCCACCATGACTATAACCAAAATTGAACACAAGTAGTATTTTAACGGATGAACAGCAACAAAATAGTGTATGTACAATTCCATGTACAGAACTGTCCTTAGGTAACAGAAATTAAAATAAAAATTCTCAAAATTGTAGAAGGCGCATAAAAAGACAAATGCAAAAAAGCACTATCAGCTATACACCTCCTGTTCTAGTTTTGTATGAAGGTGGTCTCCAGTGGCATTCTGCTGCTCCAGTCCTTCTCTCATCTTCTTTAGTAGATTAGAAGGTTTCATGTACACCACAAAATGATGCAGAAGAGACATCTACAGATACAAGCATTAACAAATTGGAGTGGTTTACTGGCAATAGAAAATTGGAAACCTAGTGCCACTACAATATTATTTGTCCACTAAGACAAGAACATAAAGGGGATTTTTAATTAAAATGGAAGTTTTCATGCTTTGGGTAATTTTTGACTATTCACAAACTGAAGTGTTTGTATGTTGCCTCAATAAAAAAAAAAAGAACCCTAGGAAAACAAAGAGTGACTCTACATGAACACAGAAGGAAGACTGAAAGAAGTGTAGGCCTCTTTCCAACGTCCAAAATGAATGTTTAGGCACATAAACAATAATGCACTTACAAGCTGCAGAACATGCAGGTTACACACATGTGCAAATATACTTCTAATACTAATCTAAACTAAAAATTACTAATTGGTCATTTTGCAAGGTTCCTGAAAATAGGCTTACAGTATTAAAACATAAAACACAAAAAATATACGTGTTTTCTAAACTTTCAAATTATACAAATACAACACACATATGCAGTACCTGCTTGTCACTGTCATCAGGTATTTCTATATGCTTTTTATTAAGAAGCTTTGAAATTATCAGTAGGCTAAGACGTCTTCTTACTTCCCTGAAAAACAAAAAAGTTTCTTTCCCAGAGAACTTCTTAAATCCACGCTGTTTCTACAAAGTATATGAGGCTATGCATGGCTTCCCTAGAAAAACTTGCCTACAACTATTAAATTGGATTTTCTCAATATCAGTGCTATTAAACTAGTAAAGAGGCTAGTAAAATGTAAGTACCCTTATCTGATTGCAGCTTTTCTTCTGCACAAATAAACACTGATAGATGCTTGCCTCCAAGCCTGAAATTGAGCATCCAATTCATTCTCCTCAGATACATTATAAATTTATTAATTTCAAAGATATAGAACGCCTAACAGATTAACACTTAAAAGCAGACATGAATCACCCAAAGAAAATTTCCCTATTGCATTTATCAGACTTTGTGCTTATACAAATAAATCAGCTGTTAAGAATACAAATAAATTAGCTGTTAATGATACTACATATTTCTGATGTTACAGTGTCATTACCGTCCGCGTATTATCCAGCCAGGCACCAGCTGAACTAGCCACAGGAGATTATGGTGATGAGTGGAGAGTTCACTCACTGCCAGGCAGAGCTCGGGCATCTTTAAAACAACAACAACAAAAGTCCCCATACTGAAGAATGGATATGGTGGGCATTTGTTTTATTTGCAAAGGAGTACACATCTACTCCCTAGAAACATACAGAGCATAAACGTTAAAAGGAATTGATCTAATAAGAGATGATGTGCATAAAGGTATTTCTACATTGCACCTGTAGTTAAGTCTACTAAATACTATTTTATAGTAGGATAGTTGAGATTAGATTGCTTTTAATGACATTTTATCAGCTTAGTGCAATCATTTCTTCAGAGAGCCATTTTAAACATACAGCTATTTTAGTAAATATAAGATTAAGTTCAATACAACAGTTCCCTTGCAGAAGAGGACAGGCAATCATAATGTTATGGGACAAAAACCCTCTCAGTATACCCAACCACCTCCTAAATCTCACACAAACCCAAAACTGCCAATTTGTTCATATTACATTTTCAAGCAGTATTTTTCTGATATGTCAAGAAAAAAAATTAAAACTTCAGATGTTTTTCTTGAAAATTAAGTTGCAGTTTCATAAATCTAGTACAAGAAAATTATTTATGAAGTTACCTTTGCATCCCAGTCTTTTATACTTATCAGAAGCTTTATGAAAAGGCACTGAAAATCCACCAAAGGAATTTGCTTTAACTGTTTCTCCAAGCTTATTTTAAATAGCAATAGAAGCAGCAGCAATATTTCTTGATCAGTATATCCACCTTGAATTACTGTTGTACAGAAACCTAGAAACTTTGAAAGAAATAAAAAGCATTAAAATCTGAAATTGGGTTAGCTTATTTTAAAGTGTGATGAGAACTTAAGTTTTCCACCCTCACATTAAAATGCACCTAAAATGATATATTGTTCTTGCAACACCTGCGTACTAACATCTCCCCATCTGCCAGTAACTGCACTCTTTTGGTTTTTTTTGGTTTGGTTTGGGGTTTTTTGGTTTTTTGGTTTTTTTAACAGACCTCCTGGAGGCTCATCTTTTGAACATGGCAATATTCCCTGGACATTACAGGAGTAGGGAAGATCTTTCTCCACTGCACAAATAATCCTCATCTAACTGAACAAAAGACTGACAGACTTTCTAAATACAGAAGTAATACTGAAAACGTAAATCAAGATATTTTCCTCACCCAAGCATTATCACATGGGTTACTTACAATATGGGATGTGTGTGTAAATGAGAACATACATTTATCAAGATATATGTATCCCGTCTCTAGTGGAGATGCTCTGACTGCTTTCTCTTGAACTAAGTGATTTTACAGTCAAAAATCTCTAAAGAAATGATGTCAGGAAGATTTCAGAGTTCCTTGTGGAAGTATTTGAATCAGTTATAAAGTCTGTATTTTCACCATACAACCTTTAATCAGAGAGAACTAGCCTGTGAGGTGCGACCAGCACTCATTCAGCCTACAGTCTTACAGGACACAGTGCATGGAACAGCTCACTTCCACAGCAGAGTCAGTCACAGCTCTACCTGCCTTCCAGGAGCTCCCACCTCATTCACCTTGTGCTGCACAGGGACTGATCACATACCTCTGAGAGCTGAACTAACACACTGAAGCAGCATAAAACATACCACCCAACATCAACTCCCCTTCCCATTTCCACTGGAACACAGAAATGGATAGTTTTTTTCTACACAAAGGAGCAGAGACATTTGATAAAGTGCCACAGCTGGAAAAGGGAGGCAGCAGAACTGTGCAGTTGTGAGTGAAGCTAATAGAAATCAGGAAACTTTAGAGATTGCAACAAGCCTGCAATAATATCCGATTCAGCAGAAACCCCAGTATAGCATCTACTCTCAAAACATGCCCAGGAGTAGATTAAGACACCAGGGTTTTTGCTAAAAAACAAAACAAAGCAACAACACACCCCACCCCCACCAAACCCTCCACAAAACCCCCTCCCACACTAACTAGAGTTTTCTCACCTTAATCACATTGATTAAATTGTTTTCTGGTAGACTGAAGAAGGCTGAATTGGCAGAGGTTAGGTCTTCTCTTGGCTGTTGTTTACTCACTGTTTCTTGCATCTGACTTCTAATAAAAGAGACACTAATCTGAGCAATAAATCAACAATTTAAAAGCCCACAAAGGCTTATTTGCATCAAACTGAAGAAAAAAAAACACAACAAACTCTGCATGTTTCAAAATGCCTTCAAATCAAAACAATCCTCAGTTACAGAGCACACACACCTATCTCAACTTGTAACCAATTACTTACAATTCTGCCCAGCTATTTAGGCAACAATTCTTGTAAACCTCTATTAGGAAGGTGCAGGACAAAGGACAAAGCTCTGGTTTGCTGAATCCTTACCTGTCAGGCATTGTCTGAAGTTCTTGTTTATGTACTCTTATGAAGACCTGAGCTGAGAATTTATAGAAGAGTATGGCTTGATGGAAGGGAGGGGAAATAAAGGAGAACCTTCTGATTCTACATTCTAAGCACAAGCCTTGCTTTCACAGGATCTAAGCAATAAATATCAAAAGGAAAACACTTACAAAATATCACACTCGTTAAAGTTGGGCTGAAGATGCTGCAATGGAAAGAGAGATCTAAACGCAACACCCATATTGACAAAAACAGCTGACACATCAGCTAGTGAAGGAATCCATGGTTTAGACTGTTCATCACTGATGGAAGCTACAAGTAAAAGACATGGAATGGATTAGTTTTAAATTTAGTTCTTAGCATTAGTTCCTTTTAAGGGAAAAAAGCTGAGCAGTCTGCATCAATTCTACCAGCTCTTATCTCAGAAGAGTTGGTACATTGAACAATATGCATATTTTCAGAATGCTGAGGGGAAAAAAAAAAGTCTAACATGGTATTTTATGCTAGAGAAACACCTTGCCTATGTAACAGGTGAATTATTTTAAAGTTGCACTCATTTTACCTCACAGGTCTCTTTCATCACAAACAGCAGAAAAATCAGGGAGGCAATATTTACTTTTAAGAGGATACATAAATTACCATTCTGTGTAGGTAGAGGCATGGGACTGCAGTAGAGCTAAATAAGATTTGAAAACAGGCAATGTTTCTAGAAAGAAGTGCTAAACAGATGGAATTCACTTATTTGATAGAAGTAAGAAACAATGCTCATTGCAAAGAGGCCTGATTTGTACGATGACTTGTATCTGAAAGTCTGCAACTGTACAGAGGATTCTCTATAGAACACTGAACTAGCAAGAAAACATCAAAGTAGACATAGTGTTTTCCAAACAATGACAGAAGTCACTAGAATTCTGAATTGGGTCAATTTTGTGTCTTAGAGCTAAGTTTGTAGGAAAAACCCCAAATATAATGGAACATAACACTCAAGACACTGCAGCTTCAGATCTTGATGTTCAATTCAGTAACAAAAAAACCCAAACCAAAACAAAAAAACAACAAAAAAGATGCATCCTTAGTTAAGCACTGGAACAGAACGTCTCAGAATGGTTTAAAGACTCCACAGTTGGCAATTTTAAAGTGGGTAGACTACTTTCCAGGAGCAACTGTAGCCTATTTGATCCTGTTCTAAAGTCAGAGATCTGCTGGGATCTCTCACAGCATTAATTCTTTGAATGCTCATTCATCAGTTTGAACTGTTCATTCAGAATCAAGCTTAGTATCAGCAAAGCACAAAATAAAGGAGGCTACGCTCCCTCTCATATCAGCTCACAGGCTGATTTCAAGCAAAATTCAAAATATGGGGTACAGTTTGGACAGACCTGAGCAAGTACTTCCAGAGAAACACATTACTTGAACAATGTTAACAGGCAGGCTTAAATGAATTAGTGACTTTTGATGGATCTGAATAAAGTGAAGACATGAAGAACATACAAAGGAACTTGTCCTGGAGAAGTATTTGAGAGTACAGATGAAGGCAGGAAAAACACACAAGACATGAGCAGCAGTGTGGGCTGAAGCAGATCCTTGAAAGTGTTTTTGTGCAGGTGTATGATTCTTTTCACTTTTGCCATTTATCTAGAAAGTAAACTATGCTACATACTAGGTATGACTACATGAAAAACATCTTGTAGTCCCTAAGCTATGAAATGAATGTCTGCATCTTCCAGAGTAAGAGATGGAAAGGAGAATAAACTTCTTGGCAGACTGGGCTCCTCTTCAGGTCAATTCTATTTGTGAAATAACAGAAGTGAGTTTAAAAGGTGCTATACCAGATGCACTGCTTTGCAAATACATGCCAGGACCACATCCTGTGCTACAGCTTGCACACACTCAGTGAAGACTAACTCCTAGCATTTGAGCATTACGTAAGTAACAGAAGAGCCTAAATTCATGCCAAAAATCACAGAACAGAGCTAGTGCCTTTTAATTCCTCCCCAATACCTTTCTATACTTAAAAAAAGGGAAATGCCTTCACTCAGGTGGTCGGTTTTCCATCCTTCAAATACTCACCATTTTTTAGTGTTATCTCCATCAATCTGTCTAAAATCTGGGTGGAAACAATATAGTCAGGATGAACAGACATCATCTGTGGAGAGAAAAGAAGCTACATGTCAAACACCAAGTTGCATGATGGCATCAGTTTTCTTTTAATTAAAAAAGAATAAACCAACTTCTTGGTAAAATAAAATAAGAAACAGTAACAGAAAAAAAATCCAACCCCAAAGCCTCTGTAAGCAAGATACACCAAGAATATTGTGAATATTGATTATTTCAAGCAGTGCACAGATGCTATGAATACTGTAAAGTTAATTATTTGCAATATGAGAATGCTGTAAACCCATGTTTAATCTGTTGGTTCATGAGAAGGTACTGAGGGTTAAGAGAATGGCAAGTATCATGTATCCCTTTGAAACCCATTTCCATCTGTTATCAAATTGGACTCCTTGATGGGTAGCAGGGGCAACAGAGTTAACTACAACCTTGCCCAGTCATGGGCAAGTTGAGCATAAGCGATACTAAACTGAAACAATGAATCCTCAGTTTGTCTTAGAACTCTTTAACTACAAAAACAGGACTATGAAGTACAGTTCAGGTTTCTTGAAGCACTTCACTAGCCCAGCAAAAAACCTCTTCTTTTTCTCCCCCAAGCGTTGTACAGTTTCCTGCTCTGTAAGTGAGCTGAATTGGCTCACACTTCCTCCTTATTAGAGGAACACCAGGGCTCACAGAAGGGGTGGAAGGCAATTTTTTACTGGCTGGAGGGAAGGACATGCAGGGGCAAAACATTTCGCTTTTGGCAAAAGCACAAAGCCAGTCAACAAGACCCAGGCTGCAATTTCACAGGCAGTCCAGTTTTTTTCAGGCACAGTTAGAATGTGGTAAATAATAATAGAATGGAGATTAGAAAGGGATGTTTTTATGAGCAACAGAACAAGGTAAATTCCTGGAGATTTAGACACGGACACAGACATCTACAAAACAGACAGAGACCGCATTTCCTTGAGAATGGCTCCAGACTTTTTCCTGAGTCATAATGCACATCGACCTTTTCCAAATGAGAATTATCTGATAATGCAGGTATCTCTGATGATTTAGAAGGTGATATTTTGCACTTGTGCATAATGCACCATGTACTTTAGGGGTGGTAGGAAATAAGATTAACATTTGCTTGTGATTTGGCTCACACTATTATATCCTGACGTCTCTTCTCACCTAGCATGTACTGTACCCTCTTCAAATGCAGTAATACGTATAAAGATGGACAGGGACGTGCAGCTTTGCAGTCACTCAAAGTGTGGAGAAAAAGTTACCCCTAGTGTTCTACCCCTAGTGACAATCTAAGTAGTTCAGACTGGAGAACAAATCGGAACTTAGAAAGAAAGATTTTTTGATGTAAAAGTTGTTAACCAACAGATTCACAAACTTCTTCCGATTATTCCGGCTACAACTGTCTTCCAGGAAGAATATACAGAGTAAAACTGCAGTTTAACTGCATGAATAGTATAGACTTACCTGGAAAAGCCACTTTAGAATTGGTACGGGACACAAGACACAACCATAAGCAGAACTTAGAAAACCATTAATAGCTAAAGAAAGCTGCTGTGTTACACTAGAACTGTAAGACAAAGATGGGGGTGGGGAAAGAGGAGAAAAATCAATTAGTGGTTGAACCAGCACTTTCACAAAAGTGTAAGAACTTCCCCACACCTCAGATCACCATCAACAGCAAACAAAGATCTGAACATCCAAACCAGATATTATTCTTACGCTCTCACCTATGTGAAATAATATAGTAATTTAACCTCCTTTGTTATTTACAACTACCTTTTTCTCCAGAATGCCATACAATATAATTTGGAAACATTTGTACTATTAGAGAATAACAACTTCAAACATTGATCTACACTATTGCACAATGAACCATCATGCCTGTCTACACAGATGGACTGCTATGCTCAATGAGACCAGTGAATAAGACTTTTTACTGTCCAATGACCTTTACGTACACTCTTAGAAGAAAAGAGAAAAATCTTTGTTTGATATTTTTAAAATAATATTTTAAATATATAGTCTGAAGGCAAACTAAAGCAATTAAAATCAAACAGTCTAATCTCACTGTGCAAATTTGTGAAGTGCAAAAAGTACCTGTTGGAAGAACAGAAAATATGTCATTTTTATTACTGAATTATTTTAGCGTTAGTCTTCTTTAGAAAGTCAGATATGTCATAAACAGCTGAATATGATATCCATTTTCTCCACATACCCTTCTTTAGTCTCTTCTATTCTCAGCATCTACTGAAACAGGTAGCTCTGTTGAGAGATCTGTGTCCTAACTTCTCCATATACCCTTTATCTGTCTGACTGAGCAAGTGGCTAGGAAGACATCCATGTGCCAACTGGACAGCCAGTACATACTAGCTGTGCCAACTGGGCAGAATGCACAAGCAATTATATCATAATTGCCTTCTGCAAGGGAAGATTCGTTTAATTCTCATTCCTCCAGTCACTTACTTACAAGATACTTTTGAAGCTTATATCCTTGTGATCTTCAAAACATTAATAAAGGCCTGAAGCCAAAGGAGTATATCACAAACATCACTTCCTCAAAAAGATGAGGAAAAGCCAGCCTCCTCCTCTTCACACCCACAATAGCAGATACACATGGATACAAAATACTTTAAGATTAAATGAATTCTCCCAGTTTCACTGATGCAAGTTTGGAATAAAATGCCAACTGAAATAACCAGAATTTTTCAAGATTTGCACTTGTGGTATTAGGCAAGAATTTGTCCAGCTATTTGTCATCCGACAGCCTCATAAATATAGTATACAAATCCCTATGAGTTACGGAACAGTTGTTTACATCCACACAGACACACTGCTAGCTCAGTGACTGAATCTAACAGATGTCAGAAATTGTGACTTTCTGCAACTCTCATTAAGTGGAGCCTTAAGTCGCAGGCCCATTCAGGACAAAAACATCTAAAAGTCTTTCAGCAAACATAATGCAACACCAGTAGGTCACAAATCAGTTCACCACAAAGGTCCTCTTTCTGTCTTGGGATAGCTAAGCTTTTGTTCATGATAACATTCCACTTCTGGATTTATCTTTCACAAACTGGTCAGATTATCAATAATAGCCCAACACAGTAGAAATATTGAAGAGGCCAGTACACCTATTTTTTTTCCTTGTGTCTTATCTAAGATGTTTTTCAAGAATTCCAGAGGAGGAAAGAAGGGAAGCTTCAAGTAACAATTCACTGTTCTGTAAAGCTAACCTGGAAAAGAGAATTCCAGGGAAAGGGAGTCAGTCTTGCCTACTTAGTAAGACAGAGCTCATTCGCAGGCAAAGATACTATTTTATCTTAAAAACTGCTAACACTGAAGAAAATTGTCCAAGTAAACACAACTGAGTGAAGAGGATATTCTTACCTAAAAAGGAGCTTTCCTATAGGATTTTGAGGGATGAAGTGAAAATTCCTCAAGTCTAGGTTATGTTGATTGAAGATTTTCCCAGAGGTTGATAAATCAAATATATCTTCTCCAGGGTGGTAGTCAGGTATGGCATGAGCTACTACTGAAAATCTCTTTATAAACGCCCTGTAAAATTAAAAATTTTATGAATTTAAACATGGAAAGGCTATTTGCTGGTTGAGACAGTTATTTTCAGATGATGTACACATCAGCCTTATGTGAAAGCTGAATTGTGAAAATACAATAATGTTGAAGAAAATCCACCCAACCCTGAAAGACGATAAAAATGGTTCATGTTAAACATATTGACAACAGATGGAAATAGAGAGAAAGATTAGAAAAAAAGGCTAGAAAAGTGAAGAATTAGATTTAATTGGTTTTGGAGTTGGAAGGACCTGTGTTCTTCTGAGAGATCTTCATCTCCACTGGCATTCTCCTCATCTTCTCCATCTGAAGAATCAGCTTCCCTTCCTTGTATGTCTTCCTGTAACCGCTTTTCTAGTTCATCTACCCTGAAATAACAGTAGCAGCAGAACATATCATCACCATTTAGTATTTACAACAGAAAACAACAAAATTTAAGCTCTGAATGTGAACCCAGGAGTCAGGAGCCAATTACATATGGCGAAAGCAGGCAAGACATTGCATCTGTGTAATAAGCATCTTGCTATTCCAAAATAAAAAGTGGATGTTTCCCAAAAGCTAATGAATTTCCAACAACACAATCAATCACTAGTTTGACAGAGACAAATACACTCAACCAACTTCTGATAGTTTTTTGTAATTACACAAAAGTTTCAACCTTCTGGTTGAATTTATTATTTTTTTTAAACTTCATACTAGTATTTTATTTGTTAAATAGTATCAGTTATAGGAGTATTCACTACTCCATAATCAGTCAGCCCATAGTTACTAGGGTCAGATTCTTTAATCAAAACAGTTAATCACACATATACCCATCACCACCATTTGCCATTAGTACATATACCACATTACACTTTCTACCCAAAAGATCTTTTGCAAGAACACTCATTAGTTCTGTTTGCTGAAATATGTTAACTACTCAAATACCAATAGTTTACACAACTTCGGAAACCAAAACTGAGTTACAAATGCCTTTGAAAAAAGTCAGTCTACATAAACACAATTTCATGACTGACCAGCAGCTGCTAGCTGGCTCAGTGACTTGTAAGAAGGCACCAGTAAATTTAGTCTGGCTCTTGAGGGGTAGACAGATGTATCACAAATCACTCTTTATTGCTTGTAAAGAGCCTGCCATTCAGCTTTTACAGTTAAGCCACACTTGTAGGTCCCATCAGACGTACGTTGGCGGCATCAGCAGGCAAAGTTTAGCTTGCTGCTACCCAAGCTCCAGCAGTTTCAGAGAGACCAGGTAAATCTAAGCGTCCACAACTCCATCACAAATTTTTCAAAGCAGCTTTAAGAAACAAACCTTTTAGATTCTTCTTTCTCCTTTAAAAGATGTTCTAAGCTGTTCACATATGACACCTGGCTAACAACAGAAGGCTTAGAAAGCTGTAAATGAAATAGTGAGAAATTAAAAAAATACCACAAGCTATCAATTCATTATTAGACAATAAACATAATAAAAATAGAAATCTCTTTCAATTTTAATGATATTTTATCTGAAAATAAAAACTCAAAGGAGACCCTGAAAAATAAGAGGATTAACAGTTTAGGTTTCTCAATTCCTTGACAATTTTATATAATGGTCAAGTCTCTCTCAGTGGTTAATTTAGAAATAACTGTGCTTCATGATGGATTAGAACAGCAAAGCAAGTCTCTGCTTCTCTCCCTGGGGCTGATCTCCAGCTAACCTTTACAAAGAGCATTAGCATCAGAAGCCTTTTACCTCACAGCTTTATTATTACCATCCACCAAGACCCTGGGAATGCCCATTCTCATGCACGAGACAAGAAACTCCAAAAACAATTCAGTACCTCTATGTTACTTACAGGAGTCCCTAGAGGACAAAGCACCAGTGTTTGCTAAATCACCTCCAAAATCATCAGTCAAAACAAGGCTTCCAATCAAAATCCTAATACAAAGCCAGATTAAGAAGCTAATAAATAGAATTAAAAACCAAAACAACACACAATGTCTTAACCACTAGCAAAATTAGTTTTTCAGTAGCCAGTGTTTCATTCAGCTAGTAGCAGACAACACAGATTTGAAATCTTTTATCACCATAATTCGGTTCTTTGGACAAGCAGTGCCCTTCTGACCACCTTCTTAAATTACAAGCTTCTTACTAGTGACAAAGCTTCTTCCTATGAGCTCCTTCATTTTAGGACAACACAATTCAGTAAGAGCATACCCTCTCATTAGGGATTTTCTATTACCCAAAAGTAAGAGAAGTTAGTTTAAGAAGTCAAGTGTCCACCTGCTAATAAAGAAGCCAGTTAATACAGCATTGATTTTTGGTATTCAAAGAGACCTTGCAAATGTAACAAGCAGCATGTCTCTGTGTGGAAAATCTTGTGGGAAAGCTAAAGACCTCTTACCTTATTTTGTATCTGGTGAATATGTCTAAAATTACTGTTTAACAACTGAAGAATCAAGACTTTATTCCAATGTGCACACATGCCCCTTTTTACAAGACAAGAATGTTAGTATATGCAAAAACCATGGTCATGGAAATTTTGGGACAGTTCTTAACTGTTTTGTCTTACTTGGCCATTAATTATGCAGAAACAGGATAGGCCAAATGTTGTGGCCACATACATGCCACAAATATTTGATCTAGGCTGCAACTGTTTATCAGTCTTAACCACTAATTACGTAGACATGTTGGTTAAGATTGCGGTATACGTATGTAACCACAGGAGTCTGATCTATAACATGCTTGCATAATGAATTATGAGGACAGATAAAATAATTATGGCTCTTCAACATCTGCCTACAAAGATAGTAACTCAGTCAATAAATAAACCATTTCAGAGATTTAAAAATGGGAGGAGATGAAGACAAGAGTATTTATACAGGTATTCTGCTGTTTGTTTTCTACTGTAGAAAATAGCCACGGGCTGACCCCAGCCAGCAGCTAAGCACCACACAGCTTGTTCATTTCCCCTCCCAGTGGTGCAGGGGAGTGAACAAGAAGAGCAAAAGCAAGAAAACTCATGGGTCAAGATAAAGACAGTTTAATAAGTGAAGGAAGAGGGGATAAGGGGGAAAAAAGAAAGCGATGCAAAGGCAATCACTCAGTACCTCCCACAAGCAGACTCCAAGTAGTGGCCACATGCCAGATCAACTCCCCCTGCTTGGTTTTGATGGCTGAGCATGACACTATGTGGCATGGCATACATCCCTTTGGTCTCCTGGGGTCAGCTGTCCAGGCTCTGTCCCTTCCCAACTTTTTGTCTACTCTGGCCTGCTTACTGTGAGGGCAGAGTGGGAAGAAGCCTTGATGCTGTACAAGTACTGCTCTGCAATAGCCAGAAGACTGGTCTCCCATTAACACCGCTTTTGTCGGAAACACACAACACCATACAGCTGTTATGAAGAAAATTAACTCCAACCCAGCCAGACTCAGTACAAAATCTTTTTATTTAAATGCAGCCATTTCCAACCTGTACCAACTTTGTCAGGTATGCCACACCAAGTCCTACTGCAGGACCTTCCTAATTAAAACATTATTTTACAATAAAACTTCAAAATCACTACTTATTTGACAAGCTGTTATTGAAAAAATAGGCTAACTTTTAAAAACACAGATCAATTCATCACCATAATACCCTGTAAACTGGGATTCAAACACTTAATCTATCCCTTCTGAGCAGGAGTAGTCATAGAGCTTTTTGAAATCCTTTCTAAAGTACTTCCAATTTCCATGAAATTCAACCTCAAAGAAAACATCACTTACAGATCAAGAACTCGTACACAGATTTCTGACAGTCACAGACTGTGACAAGGATATACGACTGGAGTCTAGCACACTGATCTCTCAACATCTAGATCAATTTCCTCTAGTTAACTTCAACTCATAAAAATCTTACCCAATTAGGAAAATGAAAATATTAGACCCCACACACCTTCTAAATGTAACCTCCTGCCTTTTTCTTTAGCAGAAAAAGGAAAACCAGAACTCCTAAAAACCACCAAAAGGCATACAGCTAACACAATCTGGCTACACAAACCATCTTTCAGCCATTCCAAGGACAAGCACAGTAACAAGCACACACTTTCTCTGACTACATTGCACTGTACAGCATAGAACCATTAAGCTGAGTAACCAGGCTTGCAGGCAAATAACTCTGCATTTTTGTGCATTATGAATAAAGGAAAAAATCATATTAAAAATACAATATAACAAAGCTAACACAACGCTTTTTTTGGTTTTTTTTTAGCCACTTACATGAAGCTTCAGCAACGCAGTCATTGTGTCCTGAGAAAAACTGTCAAGACTAGATTCTTCCGGAGTTCCTGCCTCTGCCCTGGGTCTTGAAGAGAGCATTTCTTGCAGTGGTATGAATACTTCTTCATCATCATCTAGACTGCATTCCAAACTCTCATCTTCACTGTCAAAGCTGCTTTTTGATTCTCCATTCAACATAGACTTAGCTGTACAGGTGCTTTCAACTTTTAACTCTCCTGAGAGTTGTGAAGACATATGGCCACTGTCCATGCACCCTTCTTTAAAGGGCAACAAATGGGGAACACTTTTACCAGTCTCTTCTGGGACTGCAAGTTTCCTAGAACCTTCCACTGAACAAGAATCGCAAACATTTTCTGGAGTCTTGTCTTTTGTTTTTGAAAAACTGTTGCTGGATTTAATACTGTAAGCTTTATTGTGTGCGCATCTTTCTGGTCTTTTCCCATCTTGCTCTTTCTTAGCATCCAATACCTGAGATAAGCCAGCATTCTGGAGATGAGATTTCACACCTTTTGTTTGTGTTAAGCGGTGGAGAGAAGGCAACACAGTACTTTTTTCCTGAGAAAAAGGAAGGGACTTTTCCAAGAAAAAACATGAGTTAGCCACCTGCAATTGATTCTCTTTGGTATCCACAACAGAAATGTGGTTATTTTTACCAGGACTGTGTGCAGAATATGAAGATGACAAACCTACAGAGGAGCAATTATTCTTCTCATTTTCATTGCTTGAGTTGAGGTATTCCTCTGGAAGGGTAGAATCATGTCCAGGTAGAGCAGCAGCCTCCATTAATTGCAGAACATCACTACAAGTAGACTTTAAAAGGATATTTTTTACAAAGTCAGACTTTCTATTTTTGCATTTTGCAGATGATCTACTAAAAGCAGGGTCATTCAAACTTGATACTTCAGATTGAATTGAACTGTCTGCATCCGCACTCACGGCAGCATGCTTTCTTTTCCCGGGAAAGTCTATTTGTTTGGATCGTCCAGAAGACATCTTTGATCTAAGGCAGCATGAAGGAACAGACTGGCTGTTTCGCATATCACCAGCCATCTCAGATGATGTTCTCAGTGCATTTGGAGAAGATGCCTCATGTTTTGAAACCTGCTTTGGCTTTGGTTGTGATGGGTCATCTATGAAGTGTTTAAGAAAAAAGTAAGCCACTGTTTTCATGTTTTAAAAAACAAAAAATAATCAAAACCGTAACAGCTGACCCTTTAAAAAACTAACTTCTATTTTTAAGTCAACTATGACTGAAATTTTTAGCAGAAACTACAATACTTCCATTCTGCTTGAACACAGCAGAACACAATTAAGATTTAGCTGATACTGTACTGTTATGTTATTATTGTAACTAACTTGGAAATTAAGTTAAATCCTTTTATTTTAAAGCAGCTCAGCAGCCACCGTAGAACAGTTTTCTTATACACTAGAATCAATCAGTCTTTGGAAACAGACAATAGCCCAGTTCAAGTATGAGACTGGAAGAAAGTTTCTGTTATTACATATTATGGTTATAAATAATGAACAGTGTGAAAAGTATTTTGAAAATACTGCAATAATTTTAACAGTGGTCATAACAAAAGTATTCAGAATATGAAGAAATCTGTTTTCAGGCTATAGTTCTATGGAACCAGAGCCCACTTTCCTACTATGCTTTTCTGCTTCCTGCCTTAAGCTGCCACCAGCACCTGGACACGTCATGGCAAGCTACTTCATGGAGCTGATGTGGCCCAGAACTTCCCAACTCCATTTTCAGCCAGATCAGCTCCTTGCACTGCTGGCCAAGTCCCAGTGCTAGTATAGGTGGAAAGTAAAGGACAGTGGCAGACAGTCTGATAGGTTTACACAGCCATGGACCCACAAGGTGGGAATACACTCCTTGTTTTGGGTTCCCCCCTCCATTTTTATTTTTTTTTTTTAAATCATCCTACTGACCTAGCTCAAGCTTCTATTCACGTGAGCTTTTTATATTCAGTTCTACCTACCATAGAACAGAATTATGTGGTTAAAAGGGACAAAAAGCAACAGGAATACCAGGTAAACTTTAGTGTTCAGTTCAACAAGAATGTTCTTTTTGCATTAAGCTGAAAGGCAAAATTTGTTAACCACCACAGTGAATGTGAATTTTCCAAAATGCAAGAGAAACCATAAAAATAATCAGAGATTAAGTGCTTAAGACAAAGAAATGATTTCTAATCAAGTTACAATCTGTTTTTCACTATAATCCCAAATTATTTTTAAACCTCTTCAAGCTTGCCATTAGAAATAACATTGACTACACAGCAGTAATTTTTTTTTTTTCAGAGAGAGAAAACAGAAAAACATAAATTCAAGGGAAAAAAGCCATTAAAAAGGGACACTGATGAACCTGTTTTTTTAATTTATTAAATTTTTATTTTTAAAGGTTTAATTAATTGTGTATTTTCAGCACTGCTTCTACCTGAGGCAGTCTCCCTTGAGCCAGAATGTTGTATTTTTCTTAAAGGACATCCATTTCCCTAAAAATAAAGACAGAGAAAAAAATGTTAATCACATACTTTTAAAAACCAGGGTGTTGACACCTTGAGCCAAGTGTTGAATCCAGCACAGGCCGAGTTCCACACACTCCCAGAAATATGGCAATATACTTCATTTCAAGACAAACTTAAGACACAGCTGCAAAGATCTCAACAAAAGGACTCTCCACAACCCAAATTTTACACCTTTTCTTCAGACTGGCCACGGGTTCTAAATTGCTCCACTTTTAGGGCCATTAGCCACTTGTGTCCCTGGGCTATATGGCAACACAATCCAGCTGGCTTTCCTCAAACAAGTCATAAGGAACTTAAACAACAAAATGACAGAAAGCACAGACAAGCAAAAACAGAGGGAGGGGTGCTAAGGAGAAAAGGAAACACAAGTTAACAGTCTTTTTTGTTCCATTCATAGCACATTATGGAAACACACATAGTGATCTTCCTTGCAAATAACCAGCAAACTTTTAAAGGGTTTTCTTGGTTGATACAAAAAGTTAATATAATTCAGCCTGTAATGAAATACTACATACTTAATAGGACCACTCCCACTCTATCTAAACATTGTGGCTTAAGTGCATAAATCTGAACTGCTATTAACTGCAACTTCTAAGCAGCAGAAATTTGCTAGGCCGTTCCCTACACTACATTGTAAGAAAACACAAGGTTATAAGACATTTAAGATAAATACATTTTTCTACAAAATACAATTTAAAATTACAATTTCCATTGCATTTCCATGCTTGCATCTAACCCAGATTATCTCCCCTGCTTTTAAACCAGGATTTCTCATTTATTGTAGAATAGTTAAAAACCAGCTTACCCAAGCATGACCTAAAATTTACAAAGAGATAGAAAATGAGCATAAACTTTTGTTACGTCTAAAAAAGGCAGCACCAAGAATCTCATCCTACATTGAAAAATAAAATAAAAAAATAACTAAAAAAAAAAATCGCATGCACAATGGGTCACTGATTTTCACCTTTAACAACTCTTTTAAACACACCTGATGTGATACACTTGTTCCTGAGAATGGCTTCACAGGATGTGGCTTAGACTGTTTCATTCTATGTTTCTTCCTCTTCCTTTCTCTGCGGAGAGCTTCCAGCGACAACCTAAATTCAGAGTCAGTTGGAGCGCAGGGCAATTTCATGGGAAGACCTGGGTTTTGGCACGGAGGCATGCTGTTTGCAGTGCCATTATTTCCAGCACAGGGTTTTCGGGTATCAGCTTCTGATGATGAAACCCATTTGTCAGAGTTTGAACTAGTGTCTTCTAGATCCATACAGTCAGTTTTCTGTTCCCAACTATTTCCAGAAGATAATGGTGCTCTTGTTATACCCAGACACTTCTCATTTCTTCCCTGTTCTGACTTGACAATTTTATCCTTTTTGGCCAAGAAAAAGCTCTGAGGCCCTGGGGTAACAAGGAGTTTTTGAATCACAACTTTTGGGTACAACGAACCCAGTGCCTTGCATGCTCTGCCATTCTCCAAAACGTTTACACTGTCCTTTTCCTCCTTAACTCCTCTCCGAAAGGCATCTACCATAGGACTTGTGTTTGGTGTTTGGTCTGGCATCTTTTTTCTTCTGACTTTCTTTGGAGGAGATATTTTCTTTCCAAAATGTTCAGTGCATAAAACTGACAGTCCAATTCCTGCATCTTTTACATTTCCTTTGTCCGGTGAACACAACACAGTTCTGTCTTTATGGCCAAGGTCTAAGAAAGAAAAGACAAGACAGATTATTCACAATCACAATATTGGAAACCCCCCCTCCCCAATCTTACTGGACTGTATTAGTTGATATTTTATCTCTCACACAATCCAAAATTAATTTACTTAATCATTTAGTTTTGCTAGTGCCATGCAATTTATTTCATATCAAAGAAATGCATTATCTATGTCACAGCTTCAGTTGTTATAAACAATCTAGCTTAAGCATGAGACAATAACTTAAAATCATAAGTGCATCACTATTTAAATGAATTAATTTTAATAGGAAATTTATGCTTTCAGTTACATTATTAGAAAAAATTTTAAATGTGCACATTTTGAGATATTTGGTAAGCTATACTCGTTATATTGCTGCTCCTATTTGGAATGAGATTTTACAATACTTCTGCATGTTTATATAATTAAAACTCATAGAAATATCTCCCATTTAAAAAAACCACATATTTACCTTTTTTTGAAACTGGTTCGAAGAACTCTGTAATGGTCTGGTTTCTGAAGAGAAAACATAACTTTATCTTTTTAAAAGAACAGTACCTAAATGCCCATACAGCGAATACTGGTAAAATTAAAATGCTGTAATTTATTTCTGCAGATATTTTTTCATGCCAGCAGCTCTTATTTCCGATAGATCAGAGAAAGCATCATCAGCCTCATAGTCTTCTAGCCTTCACTCGCTTGGCTAATGAAGCCAACGTGTCAGTTTCGTCGCTCAAAGTGTTTCCTTGATCATCCTAGTAAGTCTTAACTACCCTTCCAGCTTAAACTAAGCTGTCTTAAATGGGACTGACCTCACCTGTGTCCAGTAGTCTAGATGTGACCTCACCAGTACCTTATGTGATGGTGTTAACAACCTCCCCATCTCCAGCGTCAACACCTTGAGCTGCTAACTCCTACTGTAATATTTTTTAAGTGTTACAGTGGTAAGCAGCTGGCCTTATCAATACCATCAGTGACCAAACTCTCTTCAATGCATCATTAGTTGCAATCAAGTCTAATCACAAAGTTCTGTCTGCAAGTTGTAAAGTTCAACTAATCCTGTAACTTTCTTCTTGTCCAAAACCCTTTGTCCACCACAATTTGTTGCTTTTTTCCACACATCTGGTGCCAATGCAAATTCCTATCTGCACTGTTACCAGACTTCTCAGCAGAAACTAGTACCAGCACTGCTCCTTAACAAAATACACGTATCAGTGGTTTTTTTGTGCTCCCTCCCAGCACACATTACGGGCATCTTCTGGCTTCCAACAGAAACAGCAGTCTACAACCACCTTATTTTTACACATAAACAAGATAATTAATAGCTCTAAATGAGAAGTATTTTCTCTGGCAAGAATAAGTGGGACGTGAGAACACCAAGGCATTTCTCCATGAGAGAAGATCACTTCTAAAAACAGGCAGATTGTCTGAGTAACGTACAATTTGAACATTAAAATACATCAATGTATTCATCAGAAAATACTATGAACTTGCTATCTTCTCCCACATAGCAAGGAAGTTTAGTAATGACTTCAAGGCTATACTTATGCCTGTCTTGGAAGTGTCTCTTCAAGTTCCAACAAGATAGTGGTGTAAGAAAGCAAGAATAGCACAGATTTGTTTAAGACCTTCCATCTTTTGTAATCTTTCTGTACCTCCCAAAACAAAGCTACATCATTACTGTCTGTGTAACAGTGATTACAACGGCAAGAATTATTTACTCCAGATTCTAAGCTAACATTCAGGAATCCATACATGACTCTGCTTTCACAGACTCAATAATCATTTTTGAAGTTCAGGCCAGAAGAACCCACTGCTCACTTTTTTAAACTAAACTTGGATTTAATTTTGAATCTTTCCGTAAGCTTGTTACTTTCACTTTTGCATTTTCTAACATGGCTTCTGCATTTTTAGCACCTACACAAATACAAAAAGCTGTTTATAATGCACTGACACTTCTTTAAGCAGGCTACTGGCAAGCAGTGATGTTTGAGAATATTGCAATTCAATGAAGAGCCACCTGTAAACAGAATATGTGAGTACATAAAACTGTCTTTTTGGCCTACCAAAGAGAGCAGAAAAAAGTACTTGTCAGACTACTTGCCTCCAACATGTCCCAGCTTAATTTTATGTAGGCCAAAATATACTCATTCTTCCCACATGCTGAAGCAACAGGGTCCCCAAATTTCAGTTCAACAGAAGAATCAAAAGGCTAAATTGCAGGTTTATTCGCTGTTATTTCTGTTGCTGACTGATTTGTCTGTCTGCCCTAGACCACCTCCCACTCTGACACCCTGACTTCACCTTCTCTCCACCTTGCATTCCTCAGGACACTCCCAATGCTTGCTTGTGACTGCTCTCACAGCTGCAAAGTCATCCCGCGCCCACAGCTTTCTGCACTACCTATCTTTCCAAAACCCTTCTATTTTCTTAAGTAAGCAACTGTACTTCTTCCTTCCAGGTTAAAGCCCCATCTGGAATACCGACCACTGCTGGCAGTCCAAATCTCATCTTCAGTCACCTCTCAGATTCCTCTCTGCACTTGAAGACAAATCAAAACCAAAGCCTTCTGCTATCTTCTTCCTTCTTTCCACAGCCACCGATTTCAAATGACTGCTTATCGTCCTCCCACATCCACTATCTTATCGTTGTATCTTTTTGCTTTCTTTTATGCTAAATCCAAGAGCTTTGTAACAAAATTAATGTTTGTTCCATAATTATACAAAACCTTGTATAACATAACTGAGTGAACAGACACACTGTGGCTAAAAAAAGGGCCCTCCTCTTTTTTTTTTGTGCCTGGGATAAAAGTTTTAACTTGAATGGAGAGTGGTTTGTCTTAGACTATTTGTTTTAAAGTGCTTATCGATTGACGTATTCTACTTTGCAATTGTAATTCTGGTTTTTAGAAGTGCAAGGGATAGGAACTGTCCAACTAAAACAAAATAATAATTTCTCAAGTGCTGTATTGTATCTCAGACAAGGAAGTGTACCTCAAACAAAACCAAAGGGTGGGGGAAAAAACAAAAGAAAGTATGTGATAGAGTACAAGGAATAACATGAGAAAGCACTGGGCTTTCCAACCTGCTTGTCATATATATTAAACTACAAAAAGAACATGTGATTTTCTACGTGAACAAGACCATAACTGTTCACAAACTCTTTACAGGAGAATTTCCACTATTGTTTTAAAAGGAGATCAAATAAGCAGCCCTAAAAGAATGAAGAACTGATGAAGCAACCACAATTACTGATTTTCACTCTTTTTTACCTGACATGAAAGTCACAGTTATTTAATGTCTTGTCCTGGTTTAACCCCAGCCAGCAGCTAAGGAACACATAGCCACTCACTCCCTCCCCACCCCACCCAGTGGGATGGGGGAAAGAATCGCAAAGAAAAAGGTAAAACTCATGGGTTGAGATACGAACAGTTTAATAGAACAGAAAGGAAGAAAATAATAGTGACAATAATAATAAAAGGATTAGAATATAAAAAACAAGTGATGCACAATGCAATTGCTCACCACTCGCCGACCAGGGCCCAGTTAGTTCCTGAGCAGCGATCCCCTCCAGGCCAACTTCCACCAGTTTCTATCCTGGGCTGGGCATGACATCACATGGTATGGAATACACCTTTAGCCAGTTTGGGTCAGCTGTCCCGGCTGTGTCCCCTCCTCACTTCTTGTGCCCCTCCAGCCTTCTTGCTGGCTGGGCATGAGAAACTGAAAAGTCTTTGACTTAGCCTAAACATCACTTAGCAACAACTGAAAACATCAGTGTGTTATCAACATTCTTCTCATACTGAATCCAATACGTAACACTATACCAGCTACTAGAAAGAAAATTAACTCTAACCAGCTGAAACCAGGACATGTATCTTTGTCAACAACTGCATACCTCTGGTTAACACTTTTCAGCATAATATATAAATTCAGCAAAACATATTTATCCCCACTAAAAATTATTCCACCATTTTTTGTGAAATCTCACCTTAACTAAGACACCAGGGAGGCCACTAAAAAAACCCCGATAAGAAAAGGCAAACCCCATAAATACATGATCTCACTCGACAAAGAAAAAAAGCTACACAGCCAGGAGATGCACCTAACAGACCTTTCAGGTCTTTCAAAATTAAGGGCACAACCTGCATGAAAGAGGGAAGGAGGAAATTCTTTCACTTGTTTAAAAAAGATAACCCCCTGCAAATTCTTTGAAAATAATTAGTGTTTACAGCCATATCAGTGGTTATCTCTGATCGGATAAAAACTGTACTTTTAAAAATCTGTGCTGGAAACACTAGCAATAGCTCAGAGAAAGCAAAGCCACACAACACAGGAATAAACTACAAAATGTTACTATGTCTTTGATGACATGAAGCATCTTGAAAAGCCCTGTAGAAGTAACAACAAAAAAAGAAACCAGAAAAGAAAGTCGCACAGAAAACCTCACGATGACAGTCTTTCAGATGACCACAGCAAAACCAAAACACAGACCAGTTTCATTTTCTTGGGCAAGAAGCAACACAGAAGAGAAACTGAACTTTCATCTTCTTCCTGTCCTCCAAATGTCAGGGCTTTCAAAAAAGAGGATTAGCCAAAATGAACAAATTAAGGTGCCGCAAATGACATAAGAAAATTATGACTTGCCTCATACTGCAAGACACAAAACTTAATTTAACTTGGCAGCCTCTGAAGCTTTGTCATGTCTATAAACTGTCAACTGACGGCCACTGCCTTCATTGGAGACCTTGTCCTCCAGCACTGTCAGCAGTACATTTCACAGCTGGAATGGGCTCAAAAGCTCAATAAATGACAACTGAAATCCTCTCTTTAGAGCTGAACTGCTGAAGCCTACCTAGCTCTACAGGTAGACTTGCTAACAGACAACAAGACACAAGATAGGAGGACAGATGGGTAACACACGCGGGAAGACTCAAATATTTTGAATGATATGCTGAAGATGCTAGTCAGTACTTAGCCAGACATTTTCTTCAGTTTCTCTGTAAGCTATCAGGTTGCCTGGCTATCAGACCCCTTTCACCTCGACCAACAAACCACCATCACCACAGGAAAACAAGGGCCAGCGCCTGAGGGCTGGAGCTCCCAGTGGTGCGAGTACAGATGAGGAGGGCACCGGCCACCCCTCGCAGCCGGCACACCGCCATTGCTCCCTGACAGTCTCACTGTCCTCCATCTGCCAAGCTCGGCCGGGACTGAAAGGCTGGCGCTGGGGCAGCACCGTGAGTCTCCCGCAGCCGCCGGCCCCTCACGGAGCGGCCGCAGCCTCGGCCTCGGCCCCGGCCCCGTGCCCCTCCGCCCGCGCCCGGCGCGGTGCACGCCGGGAGCCTCCCGCTGGGGCGCCCCCTGCCGGAGGCGCGGTGCACATCGGGAGCGCCCCGCCGCCACCGTCAGGCGCCCCGCTGGGCGGGCACGGTACCTGCCGGCTGCCGGCGGCCGCCTCCCGCGCTCCCGTCCGCCCCTCAGCCGCTCCCCGCCCGTACCTGACGTCTTGGGCCGTCTTTCTGGCCGCGGCCGTCGGCGTAAAATGGCGTCGGGACCTGGTGACGGGCGGACCCGGCGGCGGCACGCCCATGCCGAGCGGCCGGGTCATGGCGTGGATTGCCCCGCTGACCCCGAGCGGCGGACGGGAACGGGGAGACGGGCCGCTCCCGGCACCATAGCACAGGTCGCCAGCCGGAGCAACCCTCACCTCCGGGGGCTGCGGGAGGGAGGCGATGCGGGTGGGGGGGGGGGGGGTTGGGGGTTTTTTTGGTGGGTTTTTTTAGGCTCGGTCGCTGATTGGCTGAGCCCGTGAAGAAGTAGCGTCTCCCGTTGGTTCTTTGCCGCCAGGGGCGGGACGGGGAGACGGAGCGCGGTTGCGATTGGCCGCGAAGAGAGCGGGAGCGTCCTTCCGCGGCCGAAAGAGGAAGGGCTGTTTGGCGCCATGGTCTCGTGCCACTGACCACCCCACCCCCCCCCACCGTTCCCGCTCTCTGATTGGTGCGTGCAAGGGGGCCCCACCCCCGGCGCGAGCGCGGGGCGCCGCGCTGCCGGGCTCCATCCCCCACCCCCCCTCCCCGAGGGAGGGCGAACCTCGGCCTGGGGCACGCGTGGGGGGATTCTTTTAGAAGCAGAAGCGTCCTGTGAGGAAAGCGGCCAGGGACAGCCAGTGAGCTGCAGGCCACGGGACTTGCGCTACACCTGCGAGAAAATCCGGACTGTGCATCCATCTCCAGAGCCACTTGACAAAGTTGCAGCCGTTAGGAGGCTAAAAAGCTGGGAAGGGAGTAACTTTCCTGAAATCACCCACGTCTCCACCAAACAGCGTGCAGGGCCGTGCCTTCCCCATCACAGCCTGCTGTGCAAGCTTCACTCTGTACCTTACTTTACAACCCCCCCCACCCCCTGCTTAAAACACATGCTTTGTGTGATTGGCCTATGTGCTGCACTGCCGCGTTTCAAACACTTTGGCCTGGGGTCAAAAACGTGGACTAGAAAACCTGAAGAACTAGATTTGCAAGCTTAGAGAGACCTAGTACTGCCATCTGTAGTGTTACGTGCAAGTTCACGTAATTAGTCTCTATAAAAATTAGCAGTATCAAAACATCTCCACAGTAGTAGTGATACAGAGAATGAACTGCTTATTGTTTCATGATCTATCTCTCTGTAACTTTACATTCCAAGGACTGGTGTTTGTCAAGGATTAAGCCTGTCAGAGACTGGTACTTGGGAGTGACGAGCAAGAGGGAGCCATGAGCAATCACAAAACTTAATTAAATGTTTGATGAATTTACGACCTTGTTGAGAAGGCACAAGCGGAGGCCTTGCTTGAATAGATAGGGCCGGAAAAGATAAGAACTCCTGCATTTGTTCTTGTCCTTGTAAGTAATTTAGCTTAAACTAGCCATATGGGTTTACATCACTAATGAAAACTTAGATAATAAGAGCACTAACAAGCTTTTTTTTTAGGGACTAACGTCTGTTCTTTAGGATAAGTTGTATCAAAACATGTAAAGGACCATGCTGCACAGAATGACCTGAGGAGGGTCAAGTAGCAGACAAATGAGGAAGACTATGGAAGACCACCAGAGGACTCCTGAAGACCACCAGAGACCTTCAGTGCGCCTGTGTAAAGGACATTTGCATATACTAGTAGTTTCCTGGAAAACTAATGAATATGTATAATATTTCTCAGAAATCTAGTGAATATGTATGCAGAACATGTACTTAACCTGCACAATTAGACCCACGGTGTGCACAATAGGTGGAGCGATCCCCCATGCACCCAGCGCTGCCAATAAAGAATACCTACTTAATTCTTAATCAAGCTATTGAGTTAGATTCTTTGAATCAATCTTTTCTCGCTGAGAACAGGACTACCTAGAGTACCACAGGGATTTCATGGAGCGACTCCTCGCCTCAATCGGATCACTGCGTGAGCAGACAAGGACCATCTAAAGGAGTAAAGCTATTCTTCATGCTTCTATGTTTATTTTATTTTGGGACTGATCATTTGAAAAGCTGTCCATAAGTCATACGGTAAACTTATGCAGGATGGCATATACCAGGTAGCTAGCACCCTTGGTATACATTTGGTGTGGTATACGTTTGGGTGCTTTTATTTCGGTACAGTCTGCATGCTTTTGTATACTCCATGTGCTTCAAGTTTGGTACCCACTCGTGTGCTTTTGTTTATGTTTTGGATTTAGTTTTGACGTTTTTGGTTACCGAACGTGGTAAACGCTACTGGAACTGAATTACGGATATCGTTTGTGGATTTTGGTCTTTGGATTGCAAATTGAAACGATAACTAAAATTGTGGGTTGAGTGTTTGAGTAAATGAGATGCAGCGCAGCTGCAAAGCAAGTGTGGAGTTCTGATCTGCAGTTTTACAGCTCTGCGAGGGGTACAGCCAGAGCCAAACAAAGTGTGACTCACTGATTATTTGGAACTTGAATTTATATGTTAGCATTATAATTGCAAGTTTAAGTTTGATTGTTTTAATCATTTTATGTTGTCGGTGTAAGAAAGTCCCTGTGTAGTGCATCATATAAATGTGGGTATTTGAATGGTGTCTTTTACATCCAGGAAACAAGTGTATGCCCTTGTATATCTCGGAATGCATATGGTGCAAACAGGGGTTGCAAACAGATTGTGGGGAGGATATTGAATGCCCTGAGTGTTGGGTTTGGACTCCCTGGGAGAAGAGGGAACGGGCTACATATACAGTTAAGTAAGTTTGTGATTGGAAAGGTAAAAATCAAAATGAGTAATATGGGAGGTAAACAAAGTGGTGGAATATTGAAAAAGAGCCCCTTAGGCTGTATTTTGTATCACTGGAAGGAGATAGGGGGACTGCCAGGTAGAAGTGTGGATAGGAAAACTTTAATAAAATATTGCAATCAGTGGTGGCCTTCATATAAGTTAGACAATGATGAGAAATGGCCCTTTAATGGGACATTGAATTATAACACTTTGTTACAATTGATGTTGTTTTTGAGACGAGAAGGAAAATGGGATGAGGTGATGTACGCGGATATGTTTTTCCACTTTAAGAAATCATTCAGAATGGCAGAAAGAATGTGGCATTAATTTGGCCCCACAAGATCTCTTGTGTTAGCAATGGAAAAGGATCAGAAAAGGACTAGAGGGAAGATGAAGAGATGTTGTTCGGCATGTAGTATAGGACAAAGATGCGTAAAACTAAAGGAAGCTGAGGAAAGAATAGAAGATTTTGGTTTTCCACCACTCTTACTACCTCCAACACCCATAGAAGGTAATTTTACTGACGATACAGGTGCGAAAGAACCTGATGAAAGTACAAGCACAAGAGATTTAGGTTTTACTCCTATTACAGCTTGCACTCAGAGTAAGGTTGGTCCAATAATCCAGGCTCCCTTAAGACAAGCAATAGGAGCTACTGGTCCTGCGAGGATTTACGATGTGGAAGCAGAGGCATTATACTTAATGCCAGATAGTAAAATCCAAACTGTAAGTACAAATCAGAAACCAAATTATTCAAAGGAAGACTTAAAATTAATTGAAGATCTGGATGGTAAAGTAGCGTCAGATGGATGGGTTCATTTAGCAGATAATCGTATAGTAATACCATCCAATTTAATATGGACAACAGTTTTAACTGAACATAATAAGACTCATTGGGGAGCGGATGCCCTGTACAACAGCTTAAATCAGAAATTAATAGGACGCAATCTGTATACAATGGTGAAACAAATATCTCAACAGTGTGAAATTTGTTTGCGTAATAACCCTAATGTGGCAAATAAAGTAAAGTTGGGGATAATTGGCCAAGGAAATTATCCAAGACAACAGCGGCAAATTGATTTTTCAGACCTCTCAAGAAAAGGGGGTACTGATACTTGTTAGTCATGACTGACACATTTTCAGGCTGGCCAGAGACCTTCCCCTGCTGAACAAACAAAGCAAGAGAAGTAATTAAGATATTGTTGAATGAAATCATTCATCATTTCAGAATTCCAGCAACAATATCTTCCGATCAATGTTCTCATTTTTGTGCCAAAGTAGTACAGTAGGTGAGCAAAATTTTGAGGATAGACTGGCAGTTACATACCCCATATAGACCTCAAGCAAGTGGGCAAGTTGAAAAGATGAATCATTTAATTAAGCAACAGATAGCAAAAATTGGTCAAAAGACTAATCTAACTTGGCCCCAATCTCTTCCCTTGGCATTGCTCAGAATGAGTGTGAAACCAAAAACAAAGGAAAATTTAAGTCCCTTTGAAATACTTTATGGGAGACCATATCAATTTCAATTTACAGGAGAAGATTTAACCCAATTGGGTACAGGGTATTTGTGTGACTACATGGTATCCCTCCAGAAGCAGTTGGAAAATATAAATAAGTTTTAGGAACTAGGGCTATAGGGTTAGATCAACCGATCCATCCCTTTAAACCGGGTGATTATGTATATGTAAAGATTTTTTTCAGGGCAACCTCTGGAGGAGAAGTGGGACAGACCCTATCAAGTGTTGCTGATGACCTTCACTACAATTAAGATCAAGGAACAGCCAGCCTGGTTTCACTATTCAAGAGTAAAGAGAGCACCTGAGAGGCCATGGACGGTCATCCCTACAGGACCCACGGGTCTGCGATTCTCCAGATCACGATGGGCATGGTAGAAAATTACGGAAGTTGGAAACGAAATAAAATCAGACATCAAGTAGAAAGTGGAAAATATTTTACACAGTCTCTCGGAAGTAGTGGAATCCTATAGTTGCAAAAGAATTTGCAAAGGTTTAAAGAAAAGGGGGGATTGATATAGAGAATTAACTGCTTATTGTTTAATGGTCTAGCTCATCTTGATTATCTCTCTGTAGCTTTACATTCCAAGAACTGGTGTTTGTCAAGGATTAAGCCTGTCAGAGACTGGTACTTGGGAGTGACGAGCAAGAGGGAGCCATGAGCAATCACAAAACTTAATTAAATGTTTGATGAATTTACAACCTTGTTGAGAAGGCACAAGCGGAGGCCTTGCTTGAATAGATAGGGCCGGAAAAGATAAGAACTCCTGCATTTGTTCTCGTCCTTGTAAGTAATTTAGCTTAAACTAGCCATATGGTTTTACATCACTAATGAAAACTTAGATAATAAGAGCACTAACAAGCTTTTTTTTTTAGGGACTAACGTCTATTCTTTAGGATAAGTTGTACCAAAACATGTAAAGGACCATGCTGCACAGAATGACCTGAGGAGGGTCAAGTAGCAGACAAATGAGGAAGACCACCAGAGGACTCCTGAAGACCACCAGAGACCTTCAATGTGCCTGTGTAAAGGACATTTGCATATACTAGTAGTTTCCTGGAAAACTAATGAATATGTATAATATTTCTCAGAAATCTAGTGAATATGTATGCAGAACATGTACTTAACCTGCACAATTAGACCCACGGTGTGCACAATAGGTGGAGCGATCCCCCATGCACCCAGCGCTGCCAATAAAGAATACCTACTTAATTCTTAATCAAGCTATTGAGTTAGATTCTTCGAATCAGTAGCTTTAATAGTTCAAAGCAGGCACTGCACAGGTACAAGCTAATCTCTGCCCTTGGTCTGCAGAAATAAAGAGAGAACATGAACAGAGCTTCCTTCATCACAACAGTGCCCTGAAGGTTATCTGGGGCAGTCTGTGGTGAAACTGGTTTTGGTTTTGTTTATTTTAGCACTCTCTGAGAGTGGAGATGCCAAAGCCACTCTTTTCCTAATGTTTTTCTTGGATCCAGAAACACCAGGAGACAGTTCACCCAAATGGAAGGGAGCGACCCACCTGAGGTCTCTTTCCGCACTTTACCCGAGGTAGGCTGGCCTAGGGCAAGTCTGCAAAGGAGAAGTAACAGTAATGCAAAACTGAAAGCACAAGTCGAAATAGGAAACTGGTCTTTTAGCATCTGGAGTGTCCATGTCTGCCATGTACTATGCACTCCAACCCGCAGCCTTTCATCCTGCCCCATCCCTCAGTCCGTTTTACAAAGGCTTTCATCCATGTAATTTACCATGTCTTAACCCCACCTCAAAGGAGTAAGACACTGGCTGCCATCACATCGTGTACCTTGCTCCTTTCTTGCTTTAACCCACCCTACACACACTCGGTCTTCATCTGCAAGCTCTCTGCCCCAGGGACCATCTATGACTATTATGTTTGTAAGAAACCTACCAGGAGGGGATCCCACTGTTTGACAACACACTTCAAGACCCACCATACAAAACAGTACAACCAATCTATGTTTATGTTTGGTGTAACTTCCTTGAGCAACAAATAAAGAACAGTTAGACTTGCTGTAGTATAGATTTGCTTGAGAAGACAATAGTGTGTATTTGAATTACTGTCTAATAAAGCGTTAAAGCAAAGTTTCATGCCCAGTGTTAGTCAGGAATTCCAGAAATATTTTTATTTCACATTGAAGGAGCAGATGCAATTGAATTAATATAAACATTTGCTTTTCCTTTCAGTTTAATACCTTAACCCTGCAAAATTGCAATAGACCTAGAGACATTTTCACAGTTACACAACCTGGAGATGTAAACAGTTACAAAAGACAACAAAGGAGTCAGATACAGAATGCATTGGTAAGTTTGCAGGAAATGCAGAGACACCAAGCAGAAAGTCCAATTCCAGAATTGGTGATGGCAAGGTGAAGCTGTTTCTTGTAAGGAGCAGACAGCAAGGATACAAAAAAAAGTAATTGCCTAAATAATAACTTGGCTTATAATAACCTGCTTATGGCAAGTGTCTGAAATGCAGTCACTGCAGAAGGTAGGGTATTGTGGCACTGAGAACAGCGGGGGAAGTAAGAAAAAGGTGCAACCGCTGTAATGGTATCAGCTTGGCTGGGTTTGGGTATTATTTTTTTCCCCCCAAGCAGGAGACTTGTGTACGCACACACACACACACACAGTTTAAACTAATACACACCCCACAGCAGGCTCTGATTCCAAATAAATAGGCAACAGCAGTCATTAGGCACACAAGTATAGCTATCAGTAAGTAATCGTAATACTCAAACTACTTTTTAAACTTATTTTAATTAGAATAACTCTTATCACTATAGATACTAATTATTCCCAAGAAAGAAGGAATCTTACTTTACCTGACAATTTGGGAGCACTTCACTGCTTACAATTCCTTCCTCCAAATTAAATAAAAGTTAGAAGACACTTACCTCATGCCTTGCTTTGAATTTGGAAAATCATTTGCCTCCTGCCCAAGCCCGTGCTATTGATTTTCCTTTCTATTAGCCCTTCCCATAACGCAGTCTGAACACACACAAATAATCAGAAACTTTGGAAAAGGACAAATCAGAGAAACTTGATAAGGTTTTACAAGTAGATCTGGAAGTACACTGGGGGTATTATGCAAGTCATTCTTTGCTATTCGTTTCATCTGTTCCTTAACTGCCTTCCAGAATGACTCATGCTTTTATTTTCAAGCAAAAGCAGGAAGTATCCCAGAGTGCAGAGGCTTTAAGCGGTATCCACAGGGAAATGGGTTGCCCACAGCACAGCTACATCATGATGAAGAACTGTGATTTGGGGACAGCTCATTAACATCTGAAACTTATAATAAAGATTACATGGTTGTGACTGATAACATCTTAATGTAAGTGTGCTAAATAGAGTTAAAAGCCCTGAATCTGAAAGGGCACATATGCTTTGTCAAAGAAACAAAGGTGGCAAAATCAAAGCACCATTTCTAGCGTGTGAAGAAATTGCCTTTAGGCTTTTGAAAGCATACCTGGACTTCAGGATTGTCCAATTTTCGTTTAAATACATCAGTACTTTCAGCCTTCTAGGGAACAACCAATCACTGCAAAATTACCATACTTTAACAATAGAAACTATATATTTCTGTAATCTTGGAATGGTAGCTGAAATCATACTGTAAAAAAAACCACATCAGTTTCCTGAACCATTTTTGTTTGCTTTCAATTTCAGAAACCACAGATACAGTTCATACCTCGAATTTATTTGCAGAAAAGGAAGAAAGTTGTTCTTTCCCCCTGTAGGTCCCTCACCCAAGGGGTTCTGTGGAGACACCTGCTCCTCTGGCAGAAGAAACCTTTTTAGACACATACTCTGCCTTCTATCCCTCCCAACAACTGCAGCCACCACCTGTGTTAGGCTCTTCTGCATTGTTGCATTGCTCACATGGCCAATGCACAGAGAGCCAGCAGGTCACTCATGGAAGAGTATCTTGTTGTGGTTTAACCCCAGCCGGTAACTAAGCACCATGCAACCGCTCACTCCCCCCACCCAGTGGTATGGGGGAGAGAATCGGAAGGAAAAAGATAAAACTCATGGGTTGAGATAAGAACAGTTTAATAGAACAGAAAGGAAGAAACTAACAATGATAACAACAATAATAAAATTACAATAATAATAAAAGGATTGGAATATACATACAAAATAAATTATGCACAATGCAATTGCTCACCACTCGCCAACCGATGCCCAGTTAGTTCCCCAGCCACCCCACCAGGCCAACTCTCCTCAGTTTATATACTGGGCATGATGTCCCATGATATAGAATATCCCTTTAGCCAGTTTGGATCAGCTGTCCCGGCTGTGTCCCCTCCCCACTTCTTGTGCCCCTCCAGCCTTCTTGCTGGCTGGGCACGAGAAGCTGAAAAATCCTTGACTTTAGACTAAACACTACTTAGCAACAACTGAAAACAGTGTGTTACCAACATTCTTCTCCTACTGAACCCAAAACATAACACCATACCAGCTACTAGAAAGAAAATTAACTCTATCCCAGCCAAAATCAGGTCAGATGTTTAGGTACATGGGCCATCAGACATTCACAGCCATGGGGCCACCCTCAGCGGTCAGAAGAGGCTATAACCTGTATTCAAGAATTAACTCAAACTTCCTGTTCAAACAATTTGTGAGAAGAATACAGTTTTCCAGGGGGTGATTTGCAGCCCTGATCTAAACGAAGGAGGAGGTGCTGCAGGTTGCAAAGTCACATAGCGTATGACATGTAGGGCATTGCACATGGATTGCCATCTTAAGCCATGAACCTGTATCCTCTTTATGACTGTTTCAAAGCTCAGTATGAAATACTTAACCTAACCTCATTCTTTGAAATTCCAGGTACCTCCTCTCTCATTAATGTGTCTGTTCATTTCCACCTTGTTCTAATACACCTGACCTCAAAGTCACAGCAAAGTGTAAGTCATTCAAATCATTGACCTTGTGCTACCTCAAGGGAATCAAAGTGAACAGAGAAGACATTTTCTGAAGTGGCAGAGGACCGTGAAACTCTCCTAGAACATTAAGTACAAGAACAGAAGCAAACAAGCAGTGAGGCTGCAAAAGGAAGATTTCTCTAAGGAACCATGGGGAGTGACAGGTAAAGGCAAAGATAGGTATCATCATAAGTCTTCTGCCCTTGGAGTGTAAGTGTTGTAAATTGCCTTTTCCCTTGATACAGGATCAAGTTTGTGGAGAAACAGATCAACCAATATTTATTAGCATACCTTTTATTAAGCTGTTATAGTAGACTTATTAATAGCAGGTAACTATCCAGACAGTAAATTCAGTTATTCTTTCATGATTCACACACCTGCAATCACACATTGCTACCCAGTAGGGAAGGGGAAGCTGACCACAGTGAGTTTCTAGGATACTGAGGCTCATACTGATGTGCCAGTGGCTTCAGGGTCAATGCTCAGAAAGTCCATCTATTTCTGCAGATGCATATGTAATCCTGTACTCTTTTTCAGCATATAGACACCACCCCCTTCTCTGATGTGGCCCGAGTGATACGACCCATTGTTGATGGCATGTGTGCTGGTGGTCTTGCATAGATTCATCTGACTATGTCCTGGGATCATCAGTTCCTGTGGATTCAGCAAGACCTCTTGGCTCTGAAGCTTGTATCTTCCTCAGACACTTTCACACACTGCCTCTCAGCATGTATTTTTCCTCTCTTCAGCTTCCTGTTTTCTGGTAACTATTTCTTCATCCACACGCATCTAGATGTACCTATAGAAACTGTTCAAACTCAGAAGGGCATTTTGAGACACAAGGGCTCCAGGTGCACCATAGGCTTTTCCTCCCAGGCACAGCACAGACAACTCTCTCCCACCAGCCACTGTGAACACAATTGGTCACAACTTGCAGCACAGATTCCCAAATCAGTCTCCAAATCTGGATCTTCCAGAACACTGCTCACCCACAAAGCTCAGCATGCCACCACTCCAGCCATGCATTTCCTTTATTTCAGTAGCAGGAATCACTACATTGTGTGTTGGCAATATAATGATGCATTTTGGGGGGAGGTCATCTCTCCAGCACCCCAAACACAAAGATTCTCATTGATCATTCTCCTTTATAGACAAATAATTTCTTACACATTGCTTAATGCATTTTCCTGCTTGTGATTATCTTCTAGCATGCATTTTTTCCATCAATTATTTTCATTACACATGCATTAATCATGCTTCCAATCTGTATCTAATGCTTAGCTACTAGCAGTTCATGTGCTATATTCAGACACTATCATGTACTACTACAGGTATTCTCTGACAGCATTATGTTTGATGGCTGCAGATACCGGCATGTTAGTCTGTTACTTAGGTGCTTATTAGTCATGCTTTCAAGGTTCCCCTTATTTCAGGTAAACAGCTATTATAATGAGGTTTCCTATCCTTCACAGCATTGCTTTGGTTTACCCATACAATAGCAGAGAGAGGGAGGCACAGGAGGCAAAGGCCAGCTCTGTCTCAGCTTCCATTTATATATCATTTTATTTAGCATATATGAGGAAAGATAGGAAGTAAGAGAAAACAGGTGACAGGTTTGAATGTGTATATGGCAAGGAATGGATAGAGACAGGAAACATTTACAAGATTTTAATTGTTTTTCCTGGGAGAACACATGCTGAAGAAAAGTTGTGGAGCTGGTAGAAAGGATAAAACCCACACATGTGGAAGTGTTCTGATATAGGCAGCCATTCCTCTTTGCACTGCAAACGTAAAGGGGACTGCTGAGTGCTACACAGTTTGTTGGGGTTTGGGGTTAAGTAGAAAAACATTCATGAAAACAGAATAAGAATGTTTTCTTTAGACTTAGGCTGGCTTCCTCTGACTGAAACGTGTACCATGAGCGTATAGCTAGAAGCTTAGCTGCAGCTCACACAAAAGTGTCTGAGCTAAGCCTGTGCAAACTCATTGAGTTGATGTACCTCTTCTCCAGGCACCTCCACCAGACCCAGCTTCCTGGCTGTGCCTGCCTCCGCTGCTCGTTGTTCCCTTCACCACCAGTTTGCTGTGTGGTTTCAGCACAGCCACAAATTACAGTACAGTTCAGATACAGACATTCCCTGGCATTCCCAGTTTCCTTGTCTTCTATCTTTCTGGAGAACCTCTCCCCTTCCAACTAATTCCCAAATGTTATCAGATCAGATGCTGAGCAGAATCCTTACTGAGCATTCCAGGAACCAATTTACACCTCCTTTATCAAGCAGACACCGATATACTGGCATGCAGCTCATGAGCAGAAGACTGCACTTTCGTTTAAGTGAACATCTGGTGAGAATATTTATGGTACCAGTTTCAACTGCAGTAATAGTTTCATCAGTGGCGAGTTCTTGTATCTCAAGATTGTGAAGTATTTGCTCTTCTTTCAGAGCCCACTTCACCCAAGGAATTGGCATCTCTAGCTAGTAACTCAACTAGCACACCAATTTCCTTTTTTTTGACTGGACAAAAAGCTGGCAGCATTGCACTGATGTGTCAAGGGGACACATTGTGTAGAAAATATCATCTGTCATGGCTTTGTGTACCATAATAATTCTGCTACATTAAAATACATTTACTAATCACTACATAGTTTGCTCGCATCTTTAACACACACTAATTCTCCTGACATGCATACCCATTCTCACAATCATTTTAATGGAAAACTTCAATCTAGGTTAGTTAAATTCCACCTATTCTGCTTCTCCTATACCCTAACTTTTAATTATTCAAGCCTTTCAAAGTTGTGAGTGCAGGGACTCTCAATACTTCAATAGGCAAGAGCCATATAACCACATACACAAAATTCCTTTGTCATGACCACTAGAAACAGCCTGGTTTACAGGTTAAGCAAATTAAAAATGGAAATGGCCTTCACCTGTGGCTTATTCAGCAGACATCTATCACATTAACACTCACCAAAGCCAATTCCTGTACTTGCTGATCCCTTTCTATGGAGGCTGTCTCTTGGAGAAAAGCAGTGCTATATTCTTGGTAAACATCCTGTTAATCACTGATTGTTTCTGCAAGGATTAATAACTTGACACAAAGGTCAAACAAACAAAAAAAATAACGAGGGGCAATCTACTGCTAGCAGTCAATGAAAAGGGTTTTCCTTCGGCAGCTTATCAATGTTTCTGTCTTTTTCTCCATAACATGAACACATTGCTTTCAGCATAACATGCAACAGAAATTTTACCTGGTAAGTTCAGTTTGCTAATCAAGTTGCCAGACTTCTCTCCTCTTCTTACACTTACATGTTATGCTGTGATCAAACTCTTAAAAAAAAAAATCTCTTTTGCAAAGATTGAGGGAAGCCCTGCATCAGTCCCACATATTATCTGTCTTTTCCAATCAGAGACCTAATGAAGTTGGGGGCCTGCTCAGTCTTCAAAATAATTAATTGGGAAATGCCTGCTAGGACAGAAGAGTAAGAGTCACAGCCTCCATCAAAAGTAAGCAGAGACAGGACATTTGATCTCTAGCCAAAGTGAGCAAACACTGTTATATTTCAAAACCAAGACATGCAATCAGTCACTAAAACACCTTACACTGCCTTACTACTATTTTTACCCAAGTTCCACATCTGTGAGTGAACAAATGGAAGGCTGATAGATCAAAAGTGGCAAGTACTAGCGAATCTTTAAATTACTTTTTCTTTAGTAATCAGCTAAGTCTGCAGGACCAGCCATTTCACCTAGAAGCCAGGGACTGCACTGTTGTCACTTCAGTGACGAGAAAGCCTAGTGTGTGGCATCATCGCAGCTTGGTGAGAAAGGAACAGGCTTTGAAAAAGCAGAAAAGAGTTAGGTGTTAATAGAAAGAGAGTTTAGGCGTTAATAGAAAAAGAGTTTAGGCCAGCAAGTTAACCAGCTGGGCTGTTGAGAACTATGCTGGTAACAAGGAATTGTTGTTGGGTGTTGTTTTTTTTTATTTCTGTTGCTGATATCACAAATATGCCTGGGATACCTGCTGGCTTTCAAAAAGCAGACATAATTACTTTAGCAGAATGATTGTTAGGAACACTTAACGAACTGGCAAAGCCAATATTCTGCTTAGCACTTACAGCTTGCATTTGTATTAATCTGGGGTCTCAGTTTTATGATCTATACTGGGGTGACAGCAAGCTTTGTGGACAGCCTGTAAAGGGACTGCTTCCTCCTGCACCAGTTCTAAGAGTCATCTCTCACCTACAAAATGCCACAATCAAAACATACCACATCCATCTACCTGTTCCAAGAAGGCTGGCATGCAGATAGAAACACAGATTCGTAGCAGCAATACTAATGTTGATATGAAGGAAAGCACCAGCAAAAACTATTAATTGAGCAAGGCCCATGTTCTGGTTTCAGCTGGGATAGAGTTAACTGTCTTCCTAGTAGCTGGTACAGTGCTATGTTTTGAGTTCAGTATGTGAAGAATGTTGATAACGCTGATGTTTTCAGTTGTTGCTAAGTAGTGTTTAGACCAAAGTCAAGGATTTTTCAGCTTCTCATGCCCAGCCAGCGAGAAAGCTGGAGGGGCACAAGAAGTTGGCACAGGACACAGCCAGGGCAGCTGACCCAAACTGGCCAACGGGGTATTCCACACCATGGGATGTCACATCCAGTATAGGAGCTGGGGGGAGTGGGGGTGGGGAATCGCCACTGGGGGACTAGCTGGGTGTCGGTCAGCAGGTGGTGAGCAATTGCCCTGCGCATCATTTGTACATTCCAATCCTTTCGTTATTGCTGTTGTCATTTTATTAGTGTTATCATTATTAGTTTCTTCTTTTCTGTTCTATTAAACCATTCTTATCTCAGCCCACGAGTTTTACTTCTTTTCCCGATTTTCTCCCCCATCCCATGGGGGGGTGGGGGGGTGGTGGTGAGCGAGTAGCTGCGTGTTGCTTAGTTGCTGGCTGGGGTTAAACCACAACAGCCTAGAAGAGTGGCTTATATTCACAACTGAGAACACGATCAACAATGATCAGTCTGAAACATTGACAGATGAGAAGTTTACATCATGAAGCCTGTGCTCTGATAAGGCCACAGCAGAAACAACTCATCAGGAGACCCAGGCTCCAATAACAGTAGGATGGTGACAAGGTTGTGTCACTTTGCATGTGCCACTGTTTTCTGATGTCCTAGCAGGAAAGCAAACTGGCCATAAGGATACTCAAAACGAGACAAAGACAATGGGCAGCCACCTTGTCCAAGACATATGGAGGAAGAAGCAAGATTCTTAGGGGAAAAAATTCACTGCAATAACTTTCTGACTTCTTAAGGGAGTAAAAGACCTTCCAAAAATTGGTTAAACCAGCTCAAAAACTAGATCTAGCATGATGAAGAGGAACCCAAAAGATGGAGCAAGGATTTGACAGGCAACATCTCATCCTTTGTTACACAAGTGATCGTTTGAGCTTTGACACTTGTCTTGGAGCCCATGAGTACGTGGGTGTGAAAATGCGAGTGAAATGTGTGATGAGTGAAATAAGTTTTCTTTAAACTAAAATTCCCCTTTCATAAAGATTCACATTAAATCTTGTTACAGTAATTTTTTTTACAGGCATAGGGCAGCAAGTGCAGCATACATCTCATCTTCCTAGAGTCTTGTACGTTTTTCTACACCCTACCAGTCTAGCACTCCAGCAAGCTCCCCCACACTGGCCCCTATCAGATAGCTGAGATGAGTCATAAGCTTTTTCTTGGCTCTAAAGCCAAATCACTGCTAGAAATGCATAAAACTGGGCAGCATACAGGGTTGGCTAGAACACTTTCCACCTAAGAAAGATCAGTGCATCACTAATTGCTTTCCTCCGAATTCCCTTGAGCGATTCACAGCTTTCCTGAAGAACAAAGTGCAAACCTGCATGCAGTACTCCCGTGGCTGCCCCGTGTAGAGCAGAAGCATCTATCCCCATACCTGCAGGATAAACTCCTGCTCATACAGGAGGGGGGATTCACCCCCCCCCCCCCCCCCACACACACACACACAGTTGTTATTTGCTATAACCTGCAGATCATTTCTGGCAGAGCTGTTGCTGAACAATCGCTCTCCATCTGACAGTCTTGCAGCTCATTGTTTTAAATCACTGCAATCCTTTGTACCATTCCTTATTGCATTCCTGAGACTATTTTTTAAGGTAACTTTTAACTCCAGTCCTGTTCTCCAGTGCTCACCATCCCTCTCAATTTCAAAACAGTTTAACAAACATACTCTGCAAAGGTTGTAAGTATACCTTTTATACCATTACATGGACTCTGAATGAAAACATTAAATGCCCTTGGACACTGAACAGGGTCCTGCAAACTTTAGCCAATCAATCCTTCTCTTCTGGCAAGAAGCCCCTAGTAACTCACCTAAGTACAAGTGAGCACAGCATATATACAGATGGCCAGGAACTGGTGCAATTTAGGCAAAAACCCTCATGTCAGTTTTGCAAGCTGCTTGTCAAGACAGACAGGTACCTAAATGTACATGGTACGTGCTCATATAGGCAAATACACCTTGCCAAATTCTGTTCTGCAGGACTACATTGTTAGGGATTTCTGAGCTTGGTAGTTTGAAAGAGATTTCAGATATACTTATGCTAGTTGGAGTCACACTTTATAGTGATTATGTGTAACTATACTCCTAGTGTCCCAGTCACAGGGTAATCAGGAAGCTAAATACAACACAGCATTCAAAGAAATCAGTCTGCTTTTTGCAAGCGTTAGATATCTGCAGGCATAGTGAAAACTAATTAAATAAGCCAAACAGTGGAAGAATATAGGCATGCTTAAATCTCATGTGACACCTATCAGAGGCAGGATTTGGAAGAAATATGGAGGCAGCTGCCTCCATGAAGACACCTAGCAAACAGAATATAGGCCCAGAACTGCTTTTAGTACGTTCTCCTAGAAATCTGGTATTCTGTAGGTGATAAAATAAAAATAAAAAATATCCCAAAGCTCTGATACAAACCAAGTATGCCTTGAGGAGCTGAAGTAATGAAGCCTCACTTCCTTTATCATTGTAATTATTGTCCCTAATTTGTTCATAACTCCTTTATATCTTACGTTTCACCCTCCCATTGGGCAGGACTCAGTGTGTGCTCAAGCCAAGTGCATGCTGATAAGCAAGTGCAGACATGTGGTTGCAACTGAATATACATATATCCATTAGGGAATTAGAGATCACTGTGACAGGAATACTTAGACTGATAAAGCATAGCAGTTTTAAGCTTTAAAACAACTTTGCTGTATTGGCATTCATTCACAACACTCTCCATGCCAATAATTCTCACACTATTGAACATTATCACTACATGTTAGTTCTTAAACATAAAATCATACAATGGGTTGGAAGGGACCTTTGAAGATCATCTAGTCCAAGTCCCAATGATGATCCACATAATCATCATCTATTCAAATCAGCCAGTCCTTTATCCTAAATTATCTGCGAGCATTCAGTACCATGGAGCTGACACTGTACAGTCAGTACTGGCAACTATAACCTGTGATCATCTAAGTCATAGATGTTTTCAGGCCCCAGAGCTCTTCAGCAAGGACAGAAAAAACTGAAGTAGGCACCCTCTTTCTTCCCCAGCCCAAACTGGAGATCTTATCCCTCTAAGCCTGTTGAATTTCTAGCTAGTGGCCAGCCCTGGGTCTCTGCTTCTGGACAGAGTTCTGCAAGGCTCCCAGGTAAGCAAGGCTACTTTCCCAGGCTCTGGCACATGCTTTTATCACATCCCTGCCTCTGTTTATTCCCCCCTCCTATTTGCTAAGCAGTTTCTTCCTTCCTTAAGGCAAAAGCAGTCTTTTCCCAGCTTTCAAGGCTACACTTTTTCAACAATCAATCATGAATAAGCTGTTTATCCCTCTCTCACTCTCTCTGATTTCAACCCATTACTGTATTTTCAAAGCCTTTGCTGCCATCTCACACTTAAACTGGGAATCATAACAGCACCTGGTCCCAAGCTCCAATTCACACAGGCAGTTCTCCTAACAAGCCAATAACTAGCCTAACAAGCCAATAACTAGCCTAACAAGCCAGGACCAGGGCCTTGCACCATCATCTGTCTGGGCTGAAAACAAACTAATATTGAAGTTTTAGTATGTTTCTTTTATGGGTGCAGCAGGCATCCTCTTTGGCTGCAGCAGCAGTTGGGTAGCTGGCTGCAGTTCTGCCTCCCTCTGGGACCTAGATTTGGAAGAATTGTCAATGGTCTTGCAAGAAGTCATTTCTCCACAAGGACCTTTAGGTATATTGTCTCATGAAATGAACAAAATAAAAATCACCTGTTGGATTATTCCTCACCTGCTTCTCTTTACTGTTCAATTTCTATATTCAGTATGCCCAGCGTGGCTAAAGAGGAGAGATGATTGGTGTGTGTCCCCATGCTCTACTTGATGTTTTCACCACTCCAAGCATTACTAAAACAGGCTCCCTCCACTACAGCATCCTGCTCCTAACCAAAACTGGTTCTGTCTAATTCCAGAGTTACACTGGAGAGCCACACAGGGATACCCATAGGTGTTTTTCTCAGTAGCTTATCTGCCACATAATGATGAACTGTTCAGTCTGGCATCTACACAAACAGTCTGTGCTGATCCACAGGTCAAACCCTGAGCTAAGACAAACTGGTACAGTTTCAAAATTAACCTTGGGAAATATGAGTGACCTTCTAAGGCCTCCATTGACATTTTAATCCTTAGAAACTCCTTTACTACGTACAAGGTTAATATTTTCAACAGGCTAGCTGAGTTTGATTATCTGAGTATCATCTCTGGTAATGAAATGGTTTGGAGCTCAGCTATACCTTTATATTGAGTGACAGCCCCAGTTTATAATTGACTTGTAATTATTAACATTTTAATTACCTTGTTTATTGAAAAGTCATAGATGCTCTTTACTCCAAAACCTTTGTTTTCATGTAATAGCCTTAAAGAAATTGAGGATTTTTTAAATATACAAAAGCATGATATGGCATGAACTCACCTAGAAAGCATTTCCTATGTTAAAACTCTGAGATGGTAGAGTTGAGTCATACAAAGCATGAAATGTTTACAGCTTCATTAAATGGACCACAAAAGTGTAAGAAACAGTTATAACTTAGTAGGTATTCTTACACTTCCCTCGGCTGGGCCAAAGGAATTCCCTTTAATTCCTTCTTAGGGAAGAGTTTAACTTGTAAAGATAAGACTCTAATCAATTCAATCAATTAGTTTCATCCATGTTCCCTATCAGCCACAGCTGTGCAAGCATTCATTGCTGTCTGTCCACTGCCTCAAGCTCTCCTATCCCCGTTCTGTAAGCGCACCCATTTTCATCAAAGTAGCTTTTCCTGGTTTATTAAATAGACTTTTTGCTAACCCAGATTGTTTTGACTGAGAGTGAGAGTGTGTGTGCGTGCACGCACCCACCAATAGCTCCAGCTCATACGTGCTTTAATTTAACTGAGTTTCCATAAGTTAATTCACCTTTGTCTCAGCTGGGTTGATCCTGGCAGAAATATTTATCTCAAACTGTTTGTGCATGTTCCCTCTCCCTATCAGCCAAGCCCTTCAAGAGGAACAAGGTGTACATTTGCAGTATGTGCTTGCTGTTCCCATATTTCTGCCCTCAGAGTGAGCAGCTGTGGCCCTTCAAAGGCAAGGATGCAAAACCATTTTCTTGTCAGGCAAGGAAGGCATTTTTCATTCTCATACACTTGAGAAAGCTCAGTTGCTTCACTATTATCAATAACTAACTGTTTTGTTATAGTTTCTTATGTAGCATTGCAGACAAGGCTGGTTGTGTTAGGCACTGGCCAAACACAGCAACCTTTTGCTTTTCTTTTAATTTGAGGATTGGAAAAAGCATCCCTCAGCAAAAGGCTTTGGTGGCAGTTTGATCCCTGAAAGGGGGCTGCATGTATGGGGGTGTGAGGGAAGGGATGGGATTTGCTTTTTCCCCAGCAGCAACAGTACTAAACCCCAGCCTTGTGCAAAAAACAAGACAAACTGAAGAGGAGATTCAATTACCCTAGCCCACATACTGCAAAGAAAGCAGGTACTATTCTACAGGGCATTTTGATTTACTCCTGATATCTATAACAGGAACGAATGTTTAGGATCAGAAACCAGACAGACTGAAATGAGAAATAAGAAACAGGAAGAGAGTGCCAGTGGTTAACTAGTAGAACAAAATACCAGGGGAAATGTTGGTTTTCTCATTTCCTGATGTCTTCAGATCTGTCTTTTTGAAAAAAACACACATCTACTTTAGTTTAGCATAAATCAGTGGGCTAACGTCAAGAGAAACATGAAGAAATTGCATGGCCTGTGAAAGATGGGAGGTCAGTCGATGGGGTCTAATGGTCTCTGCCTGTTCTGCAGAGCTGAACTCCAGAATAAGAAATAAAGGGTTTCTTTTGCATCTGCAGGCACACTCATCCTGTGTCCACAGAGCAGAGTACCTGCATGCAGCTGGTATTCAGTCCCACATGGGGTGTTTTACTGCTGATCACCATGTCCACACACAGCACTTTGCTGCCTGTTCAAAGCCACATGACAGCTTGTTTCACATCTAGTTCCCAGCCTTTCTGCTTTTCTCATTCCAGGATGTGAAACAAATTCAAGTTCTTCTCCTTCCTGCTCCACACCAACAATCATCCCACACAAACAGATCCTGGGCATCCTAACATGTCCCCTTATCCGTTTTACTACAATACAACTTTTCTGTAGTTTCTTCTGTAGTTTGACAGTCAGATTAGACAAGGAACCACAAGCACTTGTCACTTTTTGGGGTCCCACTTAGACCACCACCCAAACCCAAGAATGTTTCCTTTGGCAGAGAAATACTAACTTTGCCTCTTATTTCTCAATAGAATCAGTGAGAAGCTCTTGCAAAGCAAAACCTGACTAGCCATTTTCTCCCACTATTCTCCAGTCGCTCAGCTGGTGGGACAAGGTAACCAACAGGCAGCAGGTACAGGCAACTTGGGAAAGGTCTAAACAGCCTCTTGACAAATGTGTTTTTTCTGAATTCCAGCATGCCTAACATATGTATTTCCTTTATAGGCCCACATAGCAATCTTCCCAATAGTACCTTTGGGTACCCTATTCCAGCAGCTAAGCCTCAGTTATACACTGCTAATTTTTACTGTTAACAGCCTCTTTTGAACCACAGTGATCTTCCAGGATGTCTTAGCAAAATACTCTCATCACAAACATTGTTAGAACTCCTTCCGCTTCAACTATTGCACGCAAATTTAGGCAGTAGAGCCGAGTTTTTACCTAGCAAAATCAAATGCCTTCTATATGAAAGGATAATTACGTCTCATACCACTCCCATTATTATTATATCAGCTAGCCCATCTCCCAGGCAGCTTAGCTCTGGGGGATGTGCACGGATTCCCTTCTGCTCACCAACACCAGCATTGCCAAGTAAATACGGTCATCATGTCACAGGAAAACAGAGGTCAAGTACTTCTATAAAGACACATTGCAATTCATCTACCAAGCAGTAAAAAAATACCACTCTTAAACATCCACTCTCACCTGACACAGCTACACTCTCCCCAGACTCTCCCAGCATGAGCAACTCAAGCAATCACACCTGCAGTGACCCACCATTTGCTTGCATGGGCTTCAGGGTACTTTCTCTTACACTTCTGCCATCACTCCACTTTCTTGAAGGCTCTGTAACAACCAAAAAGGATGGGTTTATTCCCATCAGAAATTGATACAAGGTAAACACTGCTAAGAGAAAGCAATTAAGCTCAGAAGAGTCTTTGCAAGTGTAGCAATGCTCAAGATTTATTTTCAGGTGAGAGGAAAATGATGCTAATCCAAAGGATTCAGTGTACAACAAATGGTTTTTAAAGCAACTGGCCTGCTTTTCCCAGGTACCATTTACTGAAGTGTAGATCAGAGATGACAAGTCCTTAATCTGGACTGAAACTGAAAGCTTCAGTTTTCAAAGAGGCAATAAATATGATTATCCAGTCTGACGTGATATCAAGCAAATCTAATTTAGGATTCCTTGTGCACTCATCAATGAGCCTGTGCTGACAGTACAATGAAATTGAAAATATTCTTTTACTGGAGGAACACAAACACTCAGTAGTGCTGTGAAAACTGTAGGGTTTAACTCACAAAAGTATTAATGAATCCTCCCAAATACATGAGCCGAGGATGGGCAGGTTGATTTTTACCTTATCTCCCAAGTAAGTGCTGGCTTTTTCTTCCCTTACCTTTATGGTCTATCAGTGCTCTTCACAGTAGCAGCAGACATTCCCTCATCCTCAAGCTGTTCCTGTAGTTCTTCCCCCCCCCCCCCCTCCATTTATATCAGGCTTCTGGGGACAAAACCATTGATTCCCCACCCCCCGGCCAACCAGGTTATTACAAGGTAGGATGAGGCAGGACTCAAAGCCTGATGAGCTCATATGGACACCATCTCTGACAAATGCCTTCCTCCCATGCTGCTGACACCTCTGAGGACACAGGTTTTACTTCATCCTCCCCCTCCAGGGTACAAACATGTGCAGAGTACATCAGTTCAGGCTGTTGCTGCTGTATACTTGAGGCTAGCCCACATCACTCACAAGGGACCCAAAGATTTATCCATGTGCTATGTGAAAGAAGCCAGCCATACTCCCAAAACAGCGTTGGCAGAGGGGGATCTGGTCAGAAATGCAGTGCTGTTCTCCCTAGGTTTGGTGCCTCCAGCAGGTCTCAGAAGTGTTTTACAGCACAGACCTCAGCTTCAAAATGAGCTGATTCACTACAGCAAGGCAAACAGAGGAAAGGAAAGCAGGCCAAATTTGCTGCTGTTCTTGCCATATGACACAGTACCCTGGCCAGGACACTTGACAGGAGACAAGAAGCAAGATCTTGAACAGCTCTGCTTAAGGAAGGCGGGCTGTGAGATGCTGTCAGTACTTACCACACCGCTGAGGGCAAGAGCAGGCACCAAGGGGAACAGTTTCATTCTCTGCTCTCAGCAATGCAGCTAAAAGCAAACACCTCGCATACCTTGAGGTGCATTGATCAAAACACCAGGATTTCCATGATCTGCTCCTGGCCAGGGACAGCACTTGATGGGGGCATGGGGCTCTTCTGAAGATGGGGTGAGGGCTGCATGGTCCCAAGCTTGCTAATGTCATCTCCACATCCTGCGTGATAGCCCGCTTCTCACAACCCAAGGACCCCACTGCTTCTGCCAAGGATGCAGCTTTCCTGGGAGCAAGGGCTCTGCTGGAGCAGCTTCCAAGGGCTAAGGTAACTGGGCAAGCTCGGCACACACGCCTCAGCATCAAGCCCACACACAACTTGCTTCTTTTCACCTTGTAAATTTGCCTAGGCAGCAGCAGAGCTTGGGAAGAGTGCAATTAAAATAAAGAAAAATCACCACCTTGGCCTTGTAGTGGGTAATTGCTATTTCTTCAAAGTTATTCACGTCTTTCTATTGGGTCACTGAGTCTAGCAGAAGTTAATCAGCGTTTCCAGACCAGGCTGTGCAGTTTGAGACACCTCTGACAGCAATAATGTGAGTGTGCAGCCCTCTAGTGCCCACTCCCAGCTATGTTTCAGCATGACCATGTTCCTAACAACAGTGGCTGTGTCCCTGCAGAGCCGTCACATCTTTCTGCCTCGGTGCCATGGGGAAGACCTGTCACTCCTGAAACCATTCCTGATGGGCAGCAGGTCACTAGCTTTGCAACCTGAGGCCCACAGCATCTTCTTTTTTTTTTTTAAATTCTAATTTTGCGCCTTTCAGCTGCACTCTTCACATGCAGGATCTGTCCAGGAGCTCTCTTCTCCTGCACCTTCTGCTGTTCCAGCCCCATCCAGCCACAAACCTTCCCTCAGCGTGCAGGGCTGATACACCTGCATTTGTATTGAAGGGTAACATCTCCATCAGCTCGCAATTTTTTCTGATTCCTCTAACTTAGCCACAAGTGCTGAGCATTTCCCTGAACCCCAGGGCATCAACTCTGACTTGGGATGCAAAGAACCCCAGGCTTCCTTGGGGTCTCTGCTCCAGCTTCACTACTGCTGTACTTCAACACCCTGCACATGATCCAGCTGCTCCTGTTCTCTCTGGCAGGTGTAACCTCACTAACCCCAAAGGGGCCCAAAGCTGGGTTAGCAGCCAGGATGGCATCAAGGCTGCAGCCCCCCCGTGCCAGGTCAGCCCTTTGCCACCCACTCAGCACATGCAGCAGCTGTTACCACCCCCACCCAGGGTCCCAGCCGGCCTTTAGGGGTCTTCTCCCCTTGTATCCCCCACTTACCTCCACCGTCTGCTCCTGACAACTTTCTGAAGACCGTAGAACATACATCTGGGGGGGGATTCAGCTTTCCCCGGAGCCATACCAGGGATCCAACAGCAAGCTGCCAGGTTTGCCTGCCATGACCTTTATTTGCTGACCACAAGTGCCTGCAGCCTGCCCTACCCATCTCCTGCTGGCGGATCCTAACGAGGCCCAGACCCCATCCCAAATGCTCTCCAGGTGCTAAATGAATCTAGCATCACCTTCCCCTTCTGCTGCAGCCCTGGAGGCACAGCACACAGGTCTCAGCACTGGGCAGCTTGGTTTAAGGCCACATCCATGGAGAGAGTGGTTGCTCTGGCTGCTGCAGCTCTTTGTGGACACAAAAACCTTTCCTCATCTGTCAGTTATTGCAGATAGAAGTAACCTTTTCTTGTGTGTGAGGGCTCAGCTTAGGTGCTTGAGCATCTGCCTAGCACCAGCGGGCACCTGAGAGAGCCCAGGGGGGTGGCAGAGATCTCAGAGGACCCCAGCAGACCCACGTCCTTTTGGAGGCCAGATGGAGCACCGCAGGTCACCTCCAAGGGCTCTGCGCCCCTGTGCTCAGGCAGCTGTAGCAGCCTGGTCCTTGCTATAGCAAACCCATATGCAGACTGATCTTTCCTACTCCGGTGTCTAGAGAAAAGCATTTGTTTCCAAGTGTCACCTCTTCCCTGCCAGCCAGAACATCTGCCTGGCAAACTGCACTTTGGGAGCCCCCCGGGCTGCCCTGTGGGGACCAAAGCTGCTGCCGGCTGTGATAGGTTTAGCCACCCATATTTATTGGGCTGGGGTAGAAACAGGTGCCCTGTCCCAGGACACAGACCCCTCCATGCAGAGCCCTCGCACCTATCCCTGGGGCATCCGGGCTGCTGAGCCAGGTCTGCTCCCAGTCAGGTGCTCTCCCGGCAGCTTTCACTTGCCTGGAAAGCTTAAAAAGGCCCAAGTTTGGTGTGTTTTCCTTCCCCACACAGATGATTCACTGCACTTTCCTCTGTAAACAGTGGGTGGATCCCAGTTGGATTTCCGGTAGCGACACGGGACTGATTCCTGGCTTAGGGAGCCACAGCTCTGCGCCTCCTTCTTCACGTCCTTCCAACCTGTCCTGCAGCAAAGCACAAGTACAGGAGCAAACCTGTGGTCCACGCACACCTGTACAATGCTTATGGAGTGCAGAGGGCAAGGAAAGCCCCAGCGTGCCCTGAACCAGGTCTCTGGATGCAGGCAAGCTGCTGTGCATCGTGCACCCCTTGCTGCCCTGCACCTCTCGCCACCCACTCGGCCTCTGCAGGCTCCTTTGCCCACCGCAGCAGGAGAGCAGCCAGCCTGGGGAGCAGCCCGCCATCACAACAGGCTCATCGCATCCACCTCATGCTGTCTGCAAGAAACCTTGATGCTAGCTAACAGGCTTTCACCTCCCACTGTGCCCTAGTTACAAGATGAGGGCACCATTCGCAAAGAGAAGCACTGGCTAAGCCCAAAATCTTTTTTTTTTTTTTTCCCAAGGGACCAAACTAGCAATGCTAGCTGAAAGGAATTACTTAGAGATGAGCTGATATTTCCCTTGGCGCTCCTCATTGGGCATTTGTGGGCATGGAGCAGTGTGGGGACCAGCATGATGCCTGCCCTGGCACCAGGCAAAAGCTTCCTGTCATGTGTAACATGGTCCCTAATCCAAAATCCCTCTGCAAAGCTCCATGTCCTCTCAGATGACACCTGGGGCAGGCAGGAGCATCCCTGTCAGGAAGGCTGGCAGGGACTGGTGTCACCCACCCAATGTCCCAGTGTGGGGGCAACTGGGAAGAGAAGGGTCCCCCTGCACCCCCATGCCTCAGGCCCAGGCCATGCCAGGATTTTAGCTGGTAGAGGGAGGAGCGGGAGGTGGGATGCTGCCAAGATGGTACACACAGCTCTGGCACTGTGTGATGGGTCCCAGATCCGGACACGGGCACTGATCTCACCCTGAGATGCCTGAGCCCCACCCTGGGCTGGGACCCATCCTGGGACCCATCCTGCTCCAGCCGTGCACAGCGCCTGACCTTGGCAAGGCTCTTTTCAGGCAGGAACATGGTTTTGCCCATCAGGAGGATTTAAACCTTTGGGAAATGTCAGCCCTAGGTGCAGAGTGTAGGGAGAAGCCCCCCAAGACATTTCTGAGGGGGAAAACACACCAAGCCCTTAGCTGCTCTTTTGTGGTCCTTTCATTCCTGGAGAAGCTGTTTCCACCCTGTGACCTTTGGGGTGGCCAGTGGGAGACTCCAGCCCTGCCGCCTTTCCTCCAACCCCTCTTCTGCCCCTGCCAAAACCACAGGCTTCTGCGGGTGCTGGGGCAGGGTTCGGGGTGCTCCCAGCCTTGCATCCTTCTCGTAAGCTGCTCCTCCACTAGCCTAAATCCCCAGAGCAGCATCCGCTGGGCTGGGGCCACCACCTGCAGACCGTCACCCCAAATTCTGCCCTGTTTGCTAATGCAAAGCTCGGAGGGGGCCACCCCCAGCCTGCCTGCTTATTGGAGATGCTGAAAGGCAGCACTCCACTTTCCCGATTCTGGTAAGAGGCTCGGCTTCCCCGCAGCCCCGTTCACCTTCACTCTCGTTTCTGCTTCGCCAGTGCAGCTTTCCCTGCTGGAAAGCCTTCCTGCCTTTTGATGGAAACCCACTGGAGCCAGTGGCAGATGCTGCCTGGCCACTGGCCAAGCGTGACCAGCCAGGGAGGCTCTGTCCTAGGGGGAAAGGATGCGGCCGTTCCTGTAAGCTACCCGTGACGGCCCGCACAGAGGTGGCGGGAGGGGGGCTCGACTGGAACTTGCCTAGATGCAAATGCCTTCGTAGGAGTGACTCAGCCCTGCGGTTTTCCTCCCTTCTGCGCCAGCAGATTTGGCTCCCAAAGAGCTTCAGGGCTGCTGGCAGGCAGGGCTCTGCTGGCAGCAGGGCAAGGGGGCACCCCTGCCTCCCTGTGCCCCCCTCCCCTTAGCCCTCCTCCATCTCCCAGGCTCCTTCAGCCCCAACTATCCATTTTGGTCCCTCTGCAAAGCTACATGGGGATAGGGAGGGCTGCCGGCATCCATGGACCAGGGCTGGAGGGGAAACAGGAACCTTGAGGGGAAAAACAACCTGAGAAACTCCCTTCCCCCCCCCCCCGGCCACGCTTCCTCCGGGGCTGCCAGTGTGGAGGGGACTGGTTTGTGTTGCCGGAGCACTCTTAGTGAGGAGCTGCATGGGGTACGTGCTGCCTTCAGCATCTCTTCGGGGGCAGAAGATGTTGCTCCAGAGGGGTAAATGCCACATGACCACCAGCCAAACTCCCATGCACGTCCCCTGTTATTTCCATTTCTCCCCTGTCCTGGTAATTTACGAAATCTCACCCAATTTCTGTCCACCTGGCAGAAGGCCTCAAAGGATGCAAAAATCTGACATGGGATAAAAATAGCCAGGCAGGTGGAAGGGGAGCCTGAGCTCAGAGAGACACAGCCTGAGTGAAACCCTGGCTGTGTACAGAAAGCTCTGCAGGGAGAGAGGCAGAGCGAGTTTCTGCGGCAGGAAAATACCCACTGCTGGCCATGCCATTGCAGCGGGAGGTTTCTTGCAAGACATTACTGATGGTTATAGCCACAGCTGAGCTCCTCTGCAGCTGTGCAAATGCTTGGTGCAGGGCTTGGTGAGCAGGAGTCATTCACAGTGGCATCCCCAGGGCTGTGGGGTCTGAGTGCATCTGCAAACGCTGCAGAAACAGCCTGTCCTGCAGGACACCTCGGTGTGACAGGGGCTGTGCACGGGACCCTCCGTCCCTCTCCATGCACAAGGGGGGGCTGGCATCCGGAACGGAGGGGCCGAGAGCAGGCTGACCACCAGCTGAGCCGCCTGTCCTGCTACCCCGGCTCTGTAGCCACTGGTGCGGCCCCTCAAACAGAGTTTTGAGGGATCAGGCTCCATAGACAAGCCAAGGCTACTCAGCTCTTTCAGTGAGGGCATCTCTGGCCTTGTGCTGTCACAGTTTCACAGTGAAAAAAGCACCTGCTGAGCCCAAACTACCCCCCCAAACACCACATCTTTAATCCCAAGGGCAAGGCTGAAAGATGTGGTTTGCCCCGCATATTGCATTTCTCAGTGGAGGAATGAGGGCTTGCAGGCAGTTTGCTGGCTTAGAGGAGAGAGAAAAGGAGAGAAGCACAAGAGCCAGACATGGAATCACACAAAGCCTGATGTTTGTAGATTTAGGTCTGGAGATGGACTGAGCCTCAGCTAAGGCTGAAGCATGGGATTAGCTCTGTATTAGACATCCGCGAGTCTATGCTGGAGAGAAACTTTGCCTGGGGAGGCATCCCAGAGTAGCCTCCCGGAAAGGGACTGCATCTCCTGGGAAGGGACTGAATCTCAGCTGGCAGTGGAGCTGGGAAAGCCCTTGTGCCCCTCCAGCCCCAGAGGCTGTGGCTGGCCACTGGGACAGTCCCGCAGGCTGCAGCCCTTTCTCTGGTTCCCTTTCCAGGCATCTTCCCTGCGGCACTGGGCAGCTGCACCAGCTTTTGTCCAAAACCCCGCAGTACTGTGGGGCTCAGGCACTTAGAAACCACAGGTCAGCCCTTCCCTTAAGGCCACTTGCTGCTTCAAGTCGTACCACTGTAAGGTGTTTTAATTGCCAGCTAACTTCTGAGCCCTAAAATGCACCTTGGTCCTGCTGGCTGGCTTTCTCTGCAGTCGTGGGAGCTGGAAGGTGTGGGGGGGTTTTAACTGGCTTTCTTTGAGTGGGCAGGAAAATCCAGTTGCCATCTCTTCCTCTGCCACCTCCCCAGACCTGGAAGGTGGATTTCCTTCCCCCAGGGTGAAGCCCCAGCCTTGGGGTGGGCTGTTCCCCCTGCTTCCCCTCCCATGGACCCCCCAAGGGTGAAGCCCCCATACCCACCCGTGTTCCTGGCCCAGCAAGGTTACAGGAAGTTCCCACTTCCTCCCCCCCCCCCCCCCCCCCAATAAACACCGAGCTGCCGCGCTTCCGCAGGGAGCTGGGCCAGGCTGCTCCTCGCTCATACTTGCTGCCCTCAGCCAAGAGGAAAACCAGGGGGAATCTGGAGAAACACAGCCTGGGGAGGGCATCGAGTCTCGGCTCCTCTAATGTCATGGGGAAGGAACAGGTCCCATGCACTGAAGGGTGAGCCTCGGGGTCTGCTCCCGCTCACCCACCTCTGCCCAGGAGACCCACAAAAACTGGGAGCCAGGTGGTCACCCCAACTCCAATCACATTTCTTCTCTTCTTCCTCCCTCTCTTCTTCCTCCCATGACCTGCATCAAGCCGGCGAGCCAGTGAAGCTGTACACCTCCTTCCTGCCACCCATGCGGGGTCAGAGCTGCCCTGCTACCTTGCTCACAGCCCATCTCCCTGGCATCAGGCCTGCAGTGGCTTCCCTGTTTGCCCCACGTGTGCCTCTCTCCTGCCTGCTTCTCCCCTCATTACCGTGCGGCTTTCCAACTCAGGAGCGCACCAGACCATTCCCAGAAGACAGAGACTTGTGGAGCCGTGCTGGCTGGGGCATGCAGGTGGGTGGGAGACTCGTGTGCTAAGGGGGACAGTGCAAGGCAGTGGCTGTGGTCAGCTGTGGTACTGGGAAGGGGGAAAACCCTTCTGGGAGCAAGCTTTGTCCCGGGGAAGGCATCAAGAGCAGCGGTCAGAGGGATGTCTGATGCTGTTATCTTAATGTGCTTCTAACCTCAGCAAGGAGGAGTAAGACAGACAGCGCCAGAGAGGGCAGGGATGTGGCCAGACCCTGTCCCCAATGGCCGTGATGCTGCAGTGCTGCTGTGGGAAGGGCTGAGCAGCCAGCTGGGCCAGCAGCTCATGAGGAAGGAGCAGGGAGACACCCAGCCCTCCGGCATGGGACCCAGAGCTGCTGGGGCAATGGCTGTGGGGAGGGAGCGGTGGGTGCTCTTAAACCATGTCACGCCCGGGTGCGACCTGCTGTGGGCAGGAGGGCAGCCCAGCCTTGAGAAATAGGAGGTATTTCAGCTCACTGATTCACATGCCAAAGTTCCCGTCCAGCCCCGCTGTGATGGAGATGCAGGGCAGAGAGCGGTGGCCACACAAAGCTGGGGCACCCAGCCGAGCCCACTCCTGGCCACTCAAAAATATACCCTGAGGCCCCGAATTGGTGATGCCAGCTGTTTTTAGGATGGATAAATCTGTGGCTCCAGCTCGGTCACCTCCACGGCACAGGCTTCCAGGTGCTCCCCACCCCAGAAATGCATGGCAGCCCCCAAAAGACAAAACCACTCTGTAAATGTTATCTAAACCCTGTCGAAAGACAGAGGCGGTGCAGGCAGACAGGCCTGCTGAGGCATCTCGCCATCCCCTTATCGATTTATTTGCCAATTTATTTATTGATTTGTTCACTGTGGCGCAGGAGGCGCAGCAGTGCTCACCCCACCATCAGCTCAGTGCCGCAGCCTGCGCCGGGGCCCCAGACTCCCGTTTCCAAACTGCCGGCAGAGGGGAACCCTGGGGGACCTGACGTCATTTCTGAGCAAAAACAATGGTCGGGCATTCGACGGCACCCGGGGGAAAGGACGGGAAGAGGACGCTGGCCAATGGGACCTTACGGAAAAGGAGTCTCACCAGGCACACGCGCTCACTCCGCCAGAGCTGTCGGAACCGGCGGGGGGTACCTGCCCGGCCATAATGTCCCAGAGGACATCAGCTATCGATGTCCCAGGGGAGGGCAACGAGCCCCCTGCGGTGCCAACAGGCACGCTGCTGGATTGAATGCTGGCCGGTGCATTGCCGGACCCATGGCAGTGGCTGCTGCTGGCAGGGCTCTGCAGGCTGAGGACAGACACCGCTCACCACAGGTGTCAGCGATGTGGAGGTGACCCCCACCCTGGCGCTGCCACCACTTGCAGAGGCACTGTGTTAAAGGAGGAGGTGGACGGGCTTTGTCAGGGTGAGGCCAGGAGGCATCTGAGTCCTGGGGGGGAGGATTTTCACTCCCAAAGGGGGAAGCTGAGCCGGCCGGGCAGCCACCCTTGAGCTTGTGCCAGGGAGGCAGCACTCAGGCACCCCCTCCGCTTAGCCAGGGAGGAAAATCTCCCCAACCCAGGAGGGTCATGGGGTGCTGGGCAGCCCAGCACGAGCACAGGGTGCTCCCGGCCATGCCACAGCTTCCCGAGAAAGCAGCCCCCTCTCCGGCATCCACCCCTTCCCGGGAAGCAGAGGCTGCTGGAGGCCACGGCCCTGGCACGGGGATGCCGGTTGCTCCCTCCCACGGCTTCCCCTTTTCTCAGAAAGCCTGGAAACCAAAGGTGAAAGAAGTGGGTGGAAACTCTGCACGCTGCCGTCCAGGAAGAGCAGTGAGTAAGTCGGCTGCAATATTTAACAGTGCCTCCGGCCCCGCCGCTCGCAGAATCGCCTCGACGGGAGCCGGAGCTGCCGGGTGAGTGCCGGGGTCACGCTGCTGCGGGAGGGTCTGCACCAGACTGGGGGGGGCTGGTGCCCCTGGGTGCGGGGTGATCTCTTTGCTGCTGCTCTCCCCAAGGAGCCACAGGCCGGGTGCTGCGGAGGGCGGCTCTCCCCGCACCGAGCAGCAGGGACACGGTGACGTCTCGCGGCCGATGGCAATGCGCTCGCTCCCGGCTGCAGGAAGCAGGAGAGGAGGTGCCAGACCCCGCGCGTGGGGCACAAGCATCTCCACCTCTATCCCTGGCTTTTTTGGTGATCTGTGAAACCGGACCCGTTCTGCTAATATTTTAAAGGGTGGGAAGTGGGAGGCACGTAACTGTTCCTGCAGACTTCCTGGGAAGACAAAGTGAAACCCCTGGGATTAACGCCCCAGCCACCATGTCAGCGTGGCGCCGGTGGCTGTGCAGCACCCACACGACTCCGCTGCTTGGCTCCAGGCATGTCCTGGCTAATCGAGTAACTCCTGGGCTAATTAGCTGGCAACACCAAAAGGAGGGCGCTGCTGCTTTCTTTAACACGTAGTGCAATAAATCATTAACGGCCGAGCACTGGCAGTACCTGGGGAGTCCTGGCAAGGCTGCCACGTCCCTCCTGGAGCAGCCGCTCACGTTCGGTCTCCCCTAGGAGCGAGGGAGAGGGGAGCCCTCCAGCCTGCCCCGTGTCCCCCACGGGAGTGAGGGAGGGTGAGAGCCAGAAAGGGCTAAAAGTGACTGGCAGCTCAGGGCTGAACCGGTGCAGCACTGATCTCCGGGTGGCAGGGTTGGCCGTGCACGAGCGTTTGCTTCCCCATGCCCTCCCATCACCTCCAACATGGCTTGCCGTGGGGAAGCGTGCTTGTGTGGCCACCTCTGCTGTGCTCCAAGGGCCGGGCTGGGCTGGGCTGCTCAGCTGGGGTATTTCACTTTTGCCGATAGTATTTCCCCTACTCGTTGCAGAGAAAGAAAACGTGGGGTTTGCAGGGAAGGCAAAGTGTACCTCACACAGCCCCGTGGAGAGGTGGGTGCTGGACACATGGGGCTGGGGGGATCTCTCCCTGGGGTGGCTCTCATGGTACCTTGATGCACCCATGGGTGCTGCCGTGGGTTCCCTCCAGAGCCCAGCTGCCCACAGCTCCCAGCTGGCCATTTCCAATCACTGCTGCCCTGGGGCCTCAGAGCCTCCTGCCCCAGGAGCAGGGGCTGTGAGGGGCTGCAGGTTAACTCAGTGCAACACAGAAAACCCCACTGCAGCAGCAGCCTGCTGGGCACCTGCTTGCCTGGGGCGTCTCTTGACCAACCAGTATTTTCAGGCCGAGGTCAGGAGCCTTGAGGAGCTCTTGACTTTTTGGCTCATGCGCTGGAGCTCATCTTTTCCCTGGTGCCCGCTCCTGGGCACATCTGTCAGCTTCAACAAGCTGTCACCCGGCTGCTAAGATCAACATCAGGATCTCAAATCCAGACCTCTCCCAGAGGTAGGACAAGCCCAGGACAGCCAGCACAAGAAGGGGATGTGTACCAGAACCAACAAGGGGACCCCACACATCCCAAGCCAGGCAGAGAGCAGGATTTAAGCAGTGCAGGGTCCCAAGGGCTCCTACCCCAGCATTAGGGGAGACAGATTACAGTGGGGCTGTGAAACCCTCACCTGCATGGCAGGCAGCTGGGCTGATGCAATCCTCCCCAGGGCTGAACTGGGGCAATGGGCTCAGCACGTGCTGGTCACCCCGTAGCTCAGTGCTGCATCCTGACATGTCATCAAGAAAATGCGAGGTCAAGCTGGGGCAGGGCACCTCCACACCAACAAAATACCCAGCACCCACATGGCTCCCACATCTCCATTCATCCCTGCCCTCCCTGGTGTTGTCCAATGCCCTGCTCTGGTGCAGGAACACAGGGCAAAGCTGGAGACTGGAACACCAAGGAGCAAAGGCAGAGCCCAGAGGAGGAGACGTGCCCGGCACATGCAGCGCATAGGAACCTGCACAAGCATCCTGAAAACACCACGGAAGCACCTGCTCTCACGAGAAGGGATCGGTCTGGAAGCAGGAGGTTGGGTAGAACTGTCCCTTTGCCTGGAACTGTGCAGGAACAGGAGCCCAGCACTGCTGGAGGGGTAGGCACAGCATCCTGCACCCCGTGGCTGCCTGTGGTGCCGTGCCCCAGGGAGAGTCCACATCATTCCCTGCTCCTGGGGCCCCTTGGTCCCAGGGGTGCCGTGGTTGCCATATCATGGGGACATTGCTTGCAGGAACAGCCAGGAGTGAAAGAGACGAGTTGGAGCTTGTTTGAGATTGCATTTTGACCCCTCCTTTCCCAGCTTGGCCCCTGTGGGCTTCCATTGCACCTGGGTCAAACTGCCTCTGGTGCCTTTTGGAGATGGGGTGCCCCAGCCCCAGCACCCACAGGCAAGACACCAAAAGTAGCTTGCTGGAGCTGTCCCTGCCCCATCCCAGGGAGGGTAGGGGCACAGGGCATGGCAGGATGCATGCCAGGCAGCTGCTGAGCTGACCCATGCAGCCCCAGTACCCATGTCACCTCCCTGGGGCCACGGAGCAAGGGAAGGGGACAACTACCAGAGCACCATCAGGGAGGGCTTTTTGGGGTCAACCCCCCATCCTGCTCACCCGCCTGCCTGCTTGAAACCCTTCCCCTTTCCTTGCAAACCAGCCCATGGAGGAAGATGGGGAGGAGGGCTTTTCCCTCACCTCCACCTTTCGGTTCCTGAAAGCAGCGGTTGCTCAGAGCAGCTGAGGGCTTAAGGTGGGTGGCCAGCCTTTTGAACAGCAGCGATCCTTCAACCCTTTTGGGGTAAATGCCTCGGAGAGGAGTTTTACAGCTTAAAAAATACAGCACAAAGGCTTTCCATGTGTTTAAGTAGCTAGGGACTGCAGGGTGACCACCCCATGGCGTGAGCTGGCCAAGAAGCAGCCCCAAAGCACCCCATCCCTACCAGCCATTGCAGGCTGGCAGGTCTGCTCCCACCCGGCTGTAGTGTCTCTGGCAGGCTGCCTTCCTGCCCCGCTGCCTTGCACAGGCGCCTGCCTGCAGAGTGGGGGAAGGAGGAGGAAGGGAGAGATCACCCCACTTCTCTGAGCCTGGGGGGCTCAGAGCTTTTGAAAACTCTCTGCCATACCACGGTGGTCTGAGAAACAGTGTGGTGCACAGCCAGGTCCCTGAGCCGCCTCTTTCACCCTGACCACCTGTGGCAGGGCAGGGGGACCCTGGTGTAAGGCTCTGCTTTACCCCATCTCCCTCCACTGCCATCCCTCCAGGTAGCCCCTGCAGTACTGCTGCATGTGGTCCCCAGGATGTGCCGGGGCTGGGACCGGCAGCCTGGGACCCCACGGCTTTTGCAACAGGGCTTGGGTCCTTTGGGACCCTTGTTAGAACGGTGAGTGGTGAGTTCACGCCGCCCCAGCTGAACTCGGATTCCCCACAGATGAATTAAAATAGAGCCCCGGGCAGGGTGTTGAGCAATTGTGGAGTCGGCTCCTCACGCTGACAGTTGCTTGGTGCTTCCCCCATCAGAATTTTTGCCCGTGCTCCAAAGCAGTGTGTGTCATTTCCCGTCTCTTCCGCTGATCCGTCAGACCCGAGGGCTCCCCTCCTGCACTGCTGGCATACAGGCAAAGGGCTGTAACTCTCTCCCAGGGGTTACTCCTGCCCGAGCCACCCTCGGCCACTGTCATCACGAGCGTGTCGAACTATTGCCAAGCCCCAAAAAAGCCTCTCCCTGCCTTTCAGCTATCAGCTCAGTCCCTGGGTTTGAAAATTAACATCTGTTGAGGACCGAGGCTGCCCAAACCTGCCAGCAGCATCAGCACCTCCACGGCTGTTCACGGAGGTCCCCACGTGTCCCCTGAGTGTGTCCCTCCATGCATGTGATCTTTGCAGCCCAAACTGGAGGGTGGGGGCAGCGGGCAGCACGTGCGTAGTTGTGGAGTGCACCAGCACGTCCCAGCTTGGCCCAGACCGAGACCGATCCCTCCCTGGATCCACTCTTTATGCTGCCTTGAAAAGGCCTTTCACTGCTTCATTTTAAGCTGCAGAATTACCCTTTATCGCTTTCCAGTCCCAAAAGGGCAGGCTCCCCTGCCTCATGGTCCACTTGCGGCATCACCTGCTGCACAAACCACCTCCATCCATCAGCTGGCACATCCCAGTTCCAGAGGTTCCTGCGAGTGCTGGTTTCGGTATGAGCAGAGCAGAGGGCTGGCGCCCAGGAGTGCTAGGCTGCTCCTGCAGTGCTGAGCATCCCCCCACTGCCCCCGGCATGGTTGCACCCCGTTTTCAGACACACTCGCAGAGGAACAGTTTAGACTGAGGGATGTATTACCACCCACACGCAGGGCAAACGTGTAGGCAGGATTCCCAACGCACCTGCGAATATCAGCCCCATCTGGAGAAATGGTATTTCTCTCACAGCTCCAGCAAGTTTACAGAGCTCAGGGCTGACCTGAAGCTCTGCAGCAGCTCCGAACGACAGGACAACACGTGGAAGCAGCGGAAAAAAACAGCAGCCGACTTGAACAAAGTTTCCAAAGAAAGCCATGGCTGCGTGTGCTGCTTCTGGGGTGAGAGTGAGAGGTGCCAGAGTCGTCTCCTTGCAGCAGCTTCCAGTTGCAAAAATCTGTGTCAGCTCAGTGCCTGCTCTGTGTCAGCAACATGATGAGCTCTTTGCTATTTTTTCCCCCCTTGCAGATGGAGACGGAGCTGGCTGGGGCCAGGGGAAGCTGACTCGCACTGGCTGCTTGGCTCTGAGAACTGAATTCCATAGGCGTTAAAGCCTCAAAAAATGCCCTATGGATTCAGTTCTGCAGCTGGGCAGCAAATGAGCCTCAAACCTTCATCAAGCGAATATAACCGTGAGCTGTTCCTGCAAGAAATGTGCAAATCTTTGCTCCCACAGAGACCAGAGTAGGGATGGAGGTGAGTTACAGCTACCACGTGAAAGCCTACGTTCAGAGACCCGCTCTAGGCAGTCCCCATTTGTGGCAAGCTTTCCCTCAAGGGAAAAAAAGCCCAACTAGAAAATGTTTTCTTCCTTCTGGAAGTGAAATGGCACTTGAGAAAATAAATACGTTGCTGCCTCCTGATGTACTGCATGTGATTGTAAGCCTCTGCTAAAAATACACAGTCAGAACAACAGCCTGGGTGTGCCCAGCAATCTCCTGTTCAGAGTCCGGGCAGCGAAACCAAACAAAACTTGGAGAAAATAAACAGGACAGGACAGGTAAAGTTAAGGGTTGTGCCTGCTCTCTCCCTGTGGGCCCCAGAGATGTCCCCAGCAGGAACAGGTATTTGGAGAAAGCTTTTATAGCGGCAACAGGCTCTCCTTCCACCCATCCATCATATACTTCTGGGAGACCTTGGCTGCCCACCTTGAGTTTTGGGGACATTTTCCACCATAACACTGTGCAAAGCTGCCACCAGGAATTTATTGGCTGAAGGAGTAGCATTTAAGATAAATTATGTAAGTCCCAGTAATTTATGTAGCATCTGATCATCACCATAGGGCAAACCTCATGCTCCCTCTCACCTCACCTAGAAGAGCTCGTTTGCACCTGCTCCAGGATCTCACCTAAAGCAGCCCCTTCCCAACACACTTCCCACAACAGGCAGCATCCAGCTCCAACAGCCCAGTTGTGCCCTGCACCAGCTATAAGGGATAGGGAAGAAACCCCTTCCAGCACCCCCTCAGAGAGCTGCACTGCCCACATCAGGATCCAATGCATGAACTTCGGGTTCACTGCTTAAGCTGCTGGAAGGACAGGGAGTGCAACACCAGCACTGCAGCAAGGCTGCCAGACCTGGACAGCAGACATCTAACTGCACATCTCTAATCAGGATGCCCTGCTTAGCCAAGGAAGAGTAAAATAAGACAGGAATTGCTGCATTTTTCCTATATTGGGTAGCTAAAGGCATATCTGATGAGCCACCGGTCATTAGTGGAGGGCTTTTCTGGCGCATTCAGTAAGCCCCACAGCCACCACCACTTGCAACACAGCCAAGGAGCATCAGCTTGGTCTGAGGTTTCTGCAGCAGTTTTCTGGTTCAGCCCTCTTGCAGCTTTAACTGGCAGCAGAGTTAACCCATTTCCAAGAAGCTGATTAGGGAAGGGGAAATCCAGATAGTTGCTGAGACAGTCTGGCAATTACTTAAAAACTGTTGCATTAATTTAAAAAAAATCCACTTGCTTTGACTTTATAGCCATTCAGGGCCACCAGGTTCAGCCTCACAGGCTTTCTCCTTTGCTATGCAAAAGGGGAGCACCCAGTTGCCTCCTGCATAGAAGGCCTTTCTCCCCTGTGGCATGTCAGGGGGAGGCTACAGGAGGACAGAGCAGGTCTCCTGTATGCTCAGAAAGTCCCTGCTTGTCCCCAAAGGGAAAGCTGTCAGGCAACAAAAGGGGCAAGGCAGGGTACTGCTAAGTAGAGCAAGCAGAATAACCCACCACAGCTGGGCAAGAGCCACATCAGAAGTCATCCCTAACTTTGCAAAAAGGTGTCAGATCAGGTTGCAAGCTGTTCACAGGAGAGACTGCTGTCAAGTAGCTAAAAACCCAGAAATATAAGCATTTGCATTTGGGGTTTTTTTTGTTGTTGTTTATTTATAATCATTTAAAAGGTACAGAAGTTTGCAAGCAAGTCAGACCCAGCCCCCCACAACCCTCCAGGTTTCCAGCACAACTCTGAAGTCCACCCTTCCAAAAGGCCAAGCTGTGGAAGTGCTGTAGTTCACACAACTCCAGTAATCTTGCTGGAGAGCCAGCACCTCCAACCAGAGCTGAGTCAGACCCAGAGCAGGGCCTCAAGCAGCAATTTCAACAGGTACACATGGCCAGGAGAACTTGAGCACTAGGTTACCAAGTGTGAGAAGATGGGACACAAAGATCTTCCACCAGCATATAGGGAAGTGCTGTGTACAGGCATCACATGGTGATTAAGCACAACAGTATGGTCATAAACAGCAGTGACAAGATATGCAGTCAATTGCTCTTCACAGTGTTCAAGAACCCCTCTGTCCCCTGGGACATACACTGCCCCCAGCCTGGAAGAAATCCCATTTATGTCCTTAACCAAGTGCCAGGAAGGGAGCCAGCTTCCAGGACCTTCCCTTGGGCTGGGTAGGAAGAGGTCCACCTTCTAATCAAGGGCTGCTGTCTGCAAATCCCCCCACCAGACCATGACCACTCAAGCAAACCCGTGGAAATCAAACTTTCACTTCAAAATCAGGACCGAAGAGCTGATCCGGCAGACAATCAAGTGCCATGTGGTTTCTTCACAGGGTGGGCATTGTGCATCAAACAGGGTAAAGCTGCCATAAGCTTGTGGAAGATGGGAAGCAATTAAAAGCCAATGGGAATGGTGGCATTCATTGCTTGTACTACTTGCCAGCTGCACCAAGAACAGCTGCTAACTGGCTCTCAAGTGCTCTGGAGCATCTGTCCATCAGGTGACTGATCACATCAATGTCTCAGTTTCTTTTTCTTCTTACGGTTCCGGTCCTCGCTGCTGTCATCTGCCTCGCTAGCACTGGGTGTCACAGCCTGCTGGATGACTTTTTTTTCCACTGCATATACCTGCTCTCCTGCCTTGGGGTCTCCCTTGACCAAGAACTCCCCTTTCCGGTAGGTTATGGAGACACTGGTCCGTGGGTAGGTGCCATAAACCCTCCGGAGATCATCCTTCACAAATTCTGGGAGGTCTTTCCTTGGTCCAAACACCTTTCCAAGCTTGCCCCATTGAAGCTCCCCTCTCATCGTGAAGCCTTCTGGCCACATGTCTCGATACTGATCTGACCTCTGGTAGGCAGCATAGGGATTGTAGCTTGCATAGGGATTATAGAGAGGTATTGGGACCACAGGAGGGAAGTGCCAGGTGTAGTAAGGACGAAAGTAGGGATTGGAGGCACTGTAGAGATGATGATACTCCACCGTCTGACCTCCCAGATAGTCAGGGTAGCTGTTCCGGTCCACCACAAAGGCAATGGGTTGGCTGTAGTAGCTGTGCATGTGGATGGGAGGGAACATCATGGAGCTGGTCATGTCTTCTGGTCTCCCAGTCCGCAGCGGTGGGTGGGTGTAGGCAGAAGGTGGGATGATGGTTGGGTAATACTCCCGTGGCACAAAGCCAGACTGGTACATGGTACAGGAGCTGGGGTTCTACACAGGGGACGTTTCTCCAGAGCAGTTGCCGAGTCTCAAAAGCTGTGAGGACAAGAAGGGAATAGAAATAATTTACATTGGTTATATACATTCCAGAACCACGCTGAATAAGAAGATATGCCTAGCACTGTAAGCACACCAACTAGTTAATAAAACAAGCTCTCTGCATCTGCAGCTTGCAGGAGCAGTAACATGCCAAGAACAAGCAGAACCACGCTGCCAGCAACTGCCCATTAGCTGCTCAGCAAGACTCATCATTTAACACACCCAGATCTTGGAGTTACAAGGACAGGAATAAGCTGGCATAAAAGCCACTGTGGGCAGAAGAGATGGCCTCACATCTTCGTGACATGGCTCTGCACTGCTGGGAGACAGCAGACAGATTGCAAGCAGCTAGAGACTCTTGAGCAGGCATAAAAATGGGGAAGGCAAATGCAAGTGAAAGAAGCCCCAAAATAAAGAAAGCCCGCAAAGAGAGGAAAGAGGACGCAGCCCAGCCCTGCCGCAATCATTTCAGCTGCCATCCTGCCCAGACAAGGAGATCTTAAACAAATAAAAAAAACAACACCAAAACCAAACACAACTGTCCTTGACTCTCTCCCCCATCCTCCCAAAGCCCTGCTTCTATTCTGATAAGCAAACAAGAGCTGAGCCTACTATTTGTTTCTAGAGCAAAATCCAGGCACATCTACATTTCCTCTAACAAGTTCTCATGTGAAGGCATCTTGTTTTGGTCTCAGTAGTTATCATTCACATTCAAGTGTGCATTTATCTTGAGCAACTCTGACCCACAACTGAATTTGTTCCTGCCTGAACCAGACAATCCAAGCACCTCCAGGGCATTAAGCAATGTCCTCCCATGACTCATTATCCTCTCCCCAAGGACAGGAAGGGAAGCTGTACATAGCAGGGGTTTTTAAAAAAAGTTTGCTACCAGAGACAGGAAAAGACCATACACAGAACTAAAGGCTGCAAGATTTTTTTTATTATTTTTTTTCCCCGAGTTCAGATCCTGCAGGCTCTTTTTGCTTCAGTCTTAACTACAGAGTTGCCTGTCACACAGGTGTTAATCAAGAAGGTAAGATGAAACTCATCCCTCAGTTCAGTGCTTTCCTCCAGCCTAACAGGAAATTTGGCAGTCCCCTAAAAACCTGCTTGCTGCAAGCAACGCTGGGTACTACACTATGGAGGTGTTTCTTTTTTCAACCACCACAATTTGTTCCTGTCCCTTGAGGTTTGTAATCTGCACTAGCTCAAGCCTGCTTTTGCCATGGATGCCAAGCTAGAATCTACCCCCTGCAGAGGGGAACAGCACTAGGTAATTTAGACAAGACCAGGCAGTACCCTTAAACAAGACCTGCAGCCTAGGAGCCAAAGCCCATCATAACCATCACATCCTCAGATAAAAAAAAAAAAAAAAGAAAGAAAAAGAGAATTCACAACATACTCCATTTAAAGCCATTACAAACAAAACAAAAAAAAAAAGAAAAGGGCTCAAATAGCTTCAAGCAAAGTAGAGAAAGCAAGCTTGAATAGCTTTGACTGAGGTCTGCCCAGCTCACTAGCAGGTGTTGAGGAGGAGAGTAAGCACTGTGATGTTTTCTGCATGTAGCCCAGTTAGAACAGACCACAGCTCAGGCACTCACCAGGCAAGGACAGGGCTGGATGCATCTCTGCTTGAGGGCTCCTGTAAGTCTCTTCCTGAGTTTGCCTGACCACTCTGAAGAGGTTTAGAGCTGAGCCTCCTGCAGCAAAGAGCTCCACTGCACACTGTTTGAGCACACTTCATTAGAGCTTTATTGAAAGGACACCATTAGCTAGCTCCCAAACACCTTGCCTGCCTAACTTGCTCAGAACCACCACAAAAATCCAGAGGGGTATTGTATGTCAATGGCAGCACAAGGTGGGTAAATGGAATAAATAGTCTCCTCTTAAAAACAGTCTCAGTGCCTCCTTTAATCCAGTTCAGCCCTGCATCCCCAGTGAGATTCACAGAATCATTTCCACAGATCCGTTGCGTTTCAGAGCAGGCAGTCTGCACTGAGAGCACACAGCTTTTGCATCCACTGAGTGAAACAATGCAAGCCCAGCTTACCCCTCCTGCTGGATCAGTGTGCTGCTTCATGCCAGTTTAGGACAGCTCTGGAGAAGCTGTTCTCATCTAGCTGATAACCAGCTCTTGGTCAAAAGCTACAGACAGCCCATCTACCACCCACTATAGCACCTTGCATTTTGGCTGGCAGCATCAGTACTCCCAGGTCTTCCCTGCAGCTGCAGGAGAAGGGGGTGACAGGCCATCTAAATCGCTCAGGTTTTAGCACTGAGGCAGCCCAAGCACAGATGTTGCTTTTATTTTGCACTGGAAAAAGATAAGGGGAACAAGCTGGCAGCTCAACTATGCAGGATAGCCCACAAGCAGCAGCTAACTGGAGAGAAAAGAGAGAGAATGAGATGAGGATTAAGCAGGGCTGGGAGTGCTCCAGGGCAGCATTGCCACATGCCCGACCACAGAAGTGAAGACGTTTCCCTGGAACCAGATCACGCAGGAGGAAGGTGTTGACAGCTGACACAGCGTGGACAATACTTCACAGCCCCGGAGGAAGTTTGCAAACCCATCAGGGCAAGCCTTGGCTCAGCGACTGGGGCTCTGGCTGGCTTTGCCTTTCCTGGGCTCCACTGTGCAGCTGCCTGGCTCTGCCCTGTCCCTGTCTGCTCCGTAGTACAGAGCTCTCAGGATTGCCCTGACACAGGCTCACCTTCGCAAGCACAAGGCGCCAAGTCCCAGCTCCTGGCTTGCAGGGCACAGTGCTGCTCTGATTCATTAGGTGTGTTGCAACAAGGTTTTGATATGCAGGAGGCAGAAAGCTCCTGCCCTCCCCCTCCAGAGCTGCAGCCTTGCGCTCCCAGGGGCTGACATCATGGTTTACTCCACCATTACAGCAGTGCCTATTGTTCCATATTGACCTTCAGGCTGCTTCAGCTTCCAGAGGTAGGTTTTGGGAGACCAGTGCTGGAGCAAAGGACTCTGCAGGGCTGAGCTAGGGTGTGACAAATCCATGCATATGGGAGGAGAGAGGGCTTTGAGAGTGCCAGTACCAGCTTGCCTGACCCTGTCTCACACTCACTGGGAAGCGAGAGCTGGTAGTGTTTCAGGGAAAACAGGGTTTGCCAGGAAGGGGATCTTTTGTTAGACCATCTGATGGCCAGAAGGCATCAAAAGTCAGATGCTTAAAAACCCCAACCCCCAAATACCAGCATTACCTAGTGGCACACCTTAAGAAAAGGGTCCAACCCCCATTCAGCCTCTCCTCCCCTTCTTCAGCTACTCCCCACTTCCCTTGTTTCTCAGGTACCAGCAGCCAGAATCTGCCCTGGCTTTGGAAGTAAATATCCAACAACCTCCAGCTCTTGAAAAGCAGGGGGAGAGAGCTGGAGGCTGAATATAGGACCAGAAGGAGAGAAGGGATCCTGGCTGACCTATTACTTCAGGCTACCATCCACTTTCTTCCCTTGCTCCAATTTCAAGCTCTGCTATGCATTGGGAAAAATCACTACATCCATTGCCTGGCACCTGCATGTCCCGAGCAGGAAAAGTGCAGAACAGCCCTTAAAGCTTGAGCTGAGCTCCGCTCAATGCCTTGGTCCCGAGAGCCACTAACAGCCATAAATATACACCAGCTCCTTGGTGGTACAGACTGAAAAGGCTGGATGGGCAGGCACCATGCTGAGCCTGGGAGCCAAGCCTCTGCAGCCAGGGCACTGGGAGCTGTGGTTGCCAGCCTGGAGCAACAAAGGACCAACCCAGTAAGAAAGGCCACAGTAAGAGACAGGGCAGCCTCTCCCTTCAAGCTTTTCCAGCAGTTTTGACCTTGCTGGAAAAGGGTTCAGCCCCACTTGGCTGAAGCTGAATGAGAAGCCAGGCACAAAAAAAAAAAGGAGAGAAAACTCCCAAAAATGTCACTGCCAGCTGAAATAAAATCTTAATTTCTCTGCTTGGTGAGAATATGATACTTCAGACTCTTCCCAAGCTTGCCAGAGCTGACTCGAGCAATTCCCTCAGCCACCCACTGCCCAGCCATCTGGCAGGGCCTCTCCTTCACACATCTTGGTGCAGGTGAAGGAGACTGACACCACAGCTCCCAAAATACTTGATCTGCCAAGCAAAGCCTGCTTCAGTACCAGCTGACCCAGACAGAGTTGCTATGGAGCAATCAAGCAATGCCTGCAATACAAAACCAGAGAGTACACTTGATAGTTCAAGTACAGAGAAAATTTTGTTTCACCACTCTATTACACAGTTACAACAGGTGATGAATCCACCACTAGTTAATACAAAAATGCTCAAGGCTGGTAGGGTTTTTCTAGTATCTAAAGGAGCAGAAGTTACTCCCTAACAGTTTTGCTTGACATGTCTCAAGGTAGTAGAGTTTCACTGTCACCCAAGCTAGCTTTGAATTTCGGAAACTTTCCGTTTAGGTAGTTGTGGAGCATGAAAACCACTGTGAGCTGCAGAAAACAGAGGAAAGTGTAAACATTCAGGCCCATGCCAAACTGCACGTTCTCTAGGAGAGAGATTAAAGTGAGCCTGACTGTAGCATGGGCATAGATCAACATACATGGTGTGCCACAGTATCCAACACATGAAACTTCATACAAGTATCTCACGAATCTGGAGAGATTGGTTTCACCAAGACCAACAGTTCAAAGAGTGTCACCAAGTCTTCTCTCCACCTGAAGCAGCAACCAAAGTTAGCTGGGTCCTCAGGTCAGGCTGGCAGTTTGAACAGGTTAGAGGCTTCCTCAGCATAAGCATACTGCAAGCCAGCAGAACTGTAGAGACATTCAGACCACAGGAGAGGACACAGCCATCTATTTTACTTTAAGTCTCAAGCAAGACTATTCTTGCCTCATGCCGTTGCGCTGTGATCAGCTCCCAAACAAAGAGAATGGGGGATCCCATTAAGTTACCTTTTACTCTCCACTGTTCTAGCACCCAAACTTTCAGACTGTTCTTTCAGGCTTTCTTCCTGCCCTATTCTTCTCTCCACCCCACAGAAACCACAGATCTGTTGCCATTGCTCTGTAGCAACTCCCAAGAGTACAAGCATGAATACTGCAAAAGCAATGTTTTCCCCTAATCAAGGGGATGAAGAAGTCATGAGTTATTTCCAGTTAGTCTCCCCATTTTGAGCAGACTCTGCAAAATTGTTGCCATCTGACAAAGCTTTGCCAAACGTCTGCCTTGGAGAGAAAAAAAAACCCAAACAAAAACAAAACAAAAAACCCCCACCAACCCAAAACTTCAAGGACTGTTCTGGAAGGGAAAAGTTAAAATAAAACCTACTCAAACCTAAGGTTTGTCCTCCATAGCTCTGGTGTCAGAGTCCCACACACTCATCCAGCATTCTAGTAGCTGGAAACAGTGCATGGGAGAGCATTACAACAAAGAAGTTTATTTTTTTTTTTTCCTTGTCACTTCCACCTCCCCATTGCCAACATAAGATCATGCTCTGTGAGTTCTCTGAAGAAAGACTCACCCAGGAAAAGACTCCCAAGTACTTCTTGGGGAGGTGGGAGAGCAGCACAACACTATAGCTTTGCTTCTCCATCACCAGTACTAATCCGTAGGACAGAGCCACTTGGCTGCCTTCCTAAAAGGGATGCTCTTGGCAGCAACACAGGAATTCAAGGCAAGTGCAATAGCTCATTACAAGCTGGGTCTTTTCAGGCCTTAATTTTCACCTAGGGGAGCAGATTCCCACACTAGTGCTGCTTAATCATGGAAGCACTTTTGGGTTTTGCACCCCCGTCTTCCTAAAGGTAAAAAAGCACCACATATGCTACACTCTCCAAGAGAAAAGCAAACCCACACTGTCCCAGCAAAGCACTCCAAGGAGTGTTAAATAATTCCACAGTAGGTTACTACATCATGCCTAGTACAAGGTGCTATAAGGCAGGGGCTGGTTAACAGCAGTACGAACCAGGGCTGCAGAGAACAGGTCTTGCCTCCCATTTGTCCGGCAAAGCCCACCACAACCTGAGAGGAAGGTTGACTTCTTGGAAGAGACAAGCTCTCACTGCATCTAGAAAGGGAGAAAGATGCTGTGTGGTGGGGTGAGATGAAATGGGGCCATTTCTGCCCCACTGCTGCTCACACACTGCATGCCTACGGCCTCTTGGCAGCACAGAGCACAACCTCAATGAGGGCAGCAGCCTGCCAGCTCCCATACTCAGGCAGCACAGCAGGCCAGCTCAGGAGGAGCTCTCTGCTTCAGACTTTAGCCCCGACTGCCGCCATGGTCACAGGTTTCTGCACGCAATTCATTTTCTGTAAAGCCACAGCACATGTAGCAATAACCTGCTTCCTGCAGGCAGAGCTGGCCCTGCATACCAGGAGCTGGGCAGCTATTACACACCAGTGTCTCCTTACACAAAGCCTCTCAAATATTCCTAGATGAAAGGTTTGGTGAGGCAGAACACACAGCCTCTGCTTCTCAGAAAAGGGGTAAGGTTATATGCCGTGGTCTCTTGTGTGGTCTAGTGGTAACATGTAAAGGAAGATAACTGATACTGAAAGCAGCTTGAAAACAGCCCACGAAAAAAGAAAAGGGCTTTGCAGAGAAGAGCAGGTACTTTGAATGAAAGCTTAATGACTCCCCAAAGAGCAGTAAAGCTACAAGGTGGAAAGGGTTTGAGAGAGAATATAAACAGAGATTAGTAGAAACTGGAGAAAGCCACCAATCCAGACAGTTTTTAATGCTTTCACTAAAAGGTAAATACAAAAGCTATTTTGGTAGAATCAAAGAAAACAGCAACACAGGGCAGCAGACAGATGGAGATGGCTGTGGGCCCCCCTGCTTGCCCCCAGGGTACAGAGCTGGACAGGAGCAGCAGCTGAGAGGTGACACCCTCAGCCTGGCAGCGGGCCAAGCAGCCCAGGTTTCCAGACTGGACCAGTTCCTTCACCCACTCATCTCTGAAGCCGTCTAACAAAAATTTGGCTTTGTGAGCACAGCTGAGGAGCCTGCAACACCCCTGAGCAGCAGGGTACTGGTGCATAGGCTTTGTAGAGTGCAAAAAATGCTGGTCTACAAGACTCTTCAGCCAGGAAGAAGCCTGTTTGCTCCTCTGGCACTTTGAATGGTAAAACTGGCACTGGAGGAAGGCCTAAAAGCAGCCTCAACTCCTTCCCCTCCCCACACCACTCACCCAGTCCAAGAAACTTCCCCAGCAACACTGGGGATCTGACCCTGCTTCCCACCACACCACAGGAGGGACCTTTCCGTCAGGAACTACTTCACTGTCCAAATTCTTACAGCTGCCCAAGCCAACTGAAAAGATACCATGCGAACAGCTGATACAAGAGCTCCTTTTGGGATGAACAGCCTAGAGGACCCCAGACACACCAACTCCCTCCTCCAGGAGGAGCAAGCTGCTACCCTCCCAAAAGGGCATCCATGCAAAACACACTGCACTTGATGCTCCCCTCCAAGAAATAGGCTCAGAACCACTCCTTGCTCTTGCACCACAAGTAATCCCTTCAGCTCAGCCAAGAGGGATGATTTAACTTCTGAAGCCAGAAGACCCCAGTCCTCGCCCTGCTCCCTCTGAACTCTGCTGTTATAGTGCACCATGAAGAAAAGAGCTCTAGCTGGCACTGGTAACTGCAGAAACAGGAGTTAATACATAATACAGTTAGTCACCCCTTATATAGGCCCTTTGAAGAGGGAGTAGATCTGTTTCAGCTATTTGAAGCAGCATTCCCAGAAAGCACGGAAATCCAGCATGGGTCTGGCATTTATTTCTGAGGTCTGTGCAAAGCCCAGACTCTGTATGAGGTCAAAACACCAGGAAAAGCCCTAGTCATCACAGAACAAGTCTTTACTCGACTCTGATGATCTAAAAACCACCCCCCTTGCATAACTGTGCTCAAATAGCAGTCAAAACGCAACTTGCTGCTGACAGAGAGGTTTGGAGCAGTCACTCCTCCTACTCTTACTGCAGCTGCTGGATAATACAGCAGGTCTGAAACAGCTGCACTGCCAAGAATAAAACACAGTGAGTGTTACCAAAGGGTCACTGCATCAGCAGGCAAGGCTCTGGAAGCCACACCTGCCTGCTACCAAGGCAGTCCTGACACCATCACCCCTTCAGCCTCTCCCTGGGTAGAGAGGTCTGCTGCACCAAGGTCTAGATTTTGGATACACTCCAAGCTTTCTCCTTTCTTGACATGTCCTACTTTCAGCATAGCCTAACTTTTGTGTTATTAAAGCTCCCACCACTACCAGTCTCATCTTCCTAGTAACCACTGCAGGCATCCTTTGTATCAGGCACCCTTCCTCACCCAAAGTTCAAATCTCTGTACCTTATGTCTCAGGATCCCAGTCAGCCCTACCAAAAGCCACCACCTTTTTCCTCATCTAAACCCTTTCCCAGACACAGCTCTGTATCTAGACAATACTTTTTTTCTTTAATTGAGCGTCTGCACTCCATAGTGTTTAGTCCCAGTGATGCCCTCTATGTTCAAACACAGCCTGCACAAAGAGAGCCACTCCTCCTCTCACTCAAGAGTTCATCTGATAACCATCATCTCCATCCACAAACTCTCTTCTTCAGTGAAAAGATCTCAGTATCAGCTCAAGCTTCCAAATCAGGATATCCTGGACAAGGTCCCAGCTGTCACTTCTGCCCAGCTGTTGCCCTTCAGATTGCAGTCTTGAGACAACTGACTCAGGAGACTTAACTTTTATCAATCACACCAATAGGTCAACTGAATGATCAATAGCCTCATTAACACACCACCAGTACCTCATGGTTATTTGTATCATTTTGCACACAACTATGAGGCTACTAATCAAGTCTTATGAACCCCACAAGACTGCTATTGAGTTACAGGTGTGTCACCCTTCCCTCCCACACCACTTAGTACTAGGGTGCAACTTTACACCTCTTTGCTCTGCCCTCCCACACCAAGTCTTTCCAACATAAACCTGATGGTGAGTCCAGCAGGTTGTCCAAGGAGCATCACTCCAGCATCCCACTGGGTTCAAGTCCTCAGGCTTCACTACCATCTGTAGGTGTCTGCACTCCTACAGCCAGCTGCTCCTGCCTTCATTCTTTCATCTCATTTTATACCTTATTCTCTTATTTCAGGATCTACTTTTCTGCTATGCTCATCCCTCCTTTCCTCCAGTCTCCTCCCAAATAGGCAAAGCGCCCCCAATTACTTCTTCCCCATTGGTCTCAGTTTTCCTACATCCGTAACCAAGTCTGACATTTCCACTATGGTTACCTAGGCAATCTCAGCCTCACATGGTATTACTGATATGCTGTGGGTGGCCTTGCAAGGCTCTACCCTGCAAGAGTTGCTTCAGACACTCCTAAAATTATCTGGTTCCTCCTAGTTATACATTGTTTACTTCACACACTCCAAGACAAATCATTCTACTTTAGCCTTGATTCTCTGCCTAGCTCCAGTTACCTACAGACACTTTCTTATCTCACACACAGACAGTTTGGATACCAGAGCAACACGTTTTCCACACTGTTTTTGTGCTGTTGCAGCATCCCACTCTGTCAGCTGCTTGATTACAAGGCTTTGCCCTTGAGGTGTTCTTGGGAGAGTCTCCTGATGTCCTGCAAAGGCCTTAGCCAGTTACACAGCCTGGTTCTCCAGAGGGACTTCAGGCCCACAGTGGATTTCCTCTGTTGACACACACATATCATACGCATCCCTTTAGTGTATATAAGCGCCTTCTGTTACAACAGCAATACACACTATATTTCTAGCCTAAGTTCAAACATCTGAGCCAGAATTACCCATGGGAATAGTGCTCTTATTGCACCCCCCCAAGGCAAACAGCTGCAGCATCTGCTGATCTACAACTCTGTAATAGGGTTTTTTTAAAAAAAAATAATCTAACTACCTTCTGTTATGGTCTTTAGACAATACAGAACATAGCTCACAAGTAACATTATTGATTTTTTAATGGGAATCAAAAGGCAATCTTGTGTTTCCAAGAACACAATCACTCAGAGAAGCCCTTCTATGTCATTTTTTCTAAACTAAAGTGTTTAAAGCCTATCATCACACAACAATAACAATTTACATTAGTATCTTTCATAAGCAGGAGATACTAGGAAAGTTACAGGCTAGAGCACTAGCACAAAACGATGCTCCAACCAAGTTATGCTACTATATGTGGACTTCCATCTACTAGATAGAACAACAGATGTACTGGGGTGAAAGAGACATCACCACCAAAGGGATTTAAGCATTTGTGTTTTCAAAAAGCCAAGCAAAGTACAGAACACCTCAGTTGTACACTAATACTACAACCATTTAAGCTAGCACTAGTACTGTTTTACCATTGTAACTGGTAAAACATTGCAACATAAACCAGTCTTTAATCATAAGTGCAGAAAACAGAGACAGACATTTGTTTGGTGTACATGTACTTACATCCTGAGAAAAAACAGTCAAGATGATGCCTTCACTTAACTGAGGAGCAAGAAACAGTAGGATACACAACCTGATCTTAAGAAGGTAGCTTGCTTTCTACAGTCTCTTTTCACCAATGTACGTTAACGACACATATAGAGCCAGGAGATACACTAAGATACCACATCACACCTTGCAGAAGCTTTCCTGTAGTAACCAGGGCTGCAATACCTGTCTGAACATGCCCTTGTAGCTAAGGAAAACAACAGGAAACTCATTCCTTCAGCAATTACATTACATGCTCAGACAGGGAACTTTAAACTTGTCTATAGACAAGACTACTAAAGCTAATGCAAGGTTCATATCTTAGCTAGTGAGATGCCTTACAGAAAAAAAAAGTAGAACTTGAACGTAAAAACTCAGACATAGCAAGGATAGAGGGCACAGGTAAAGGAACAGCTAAAGTCAGCACATGAAGCCAGCATGGAAAACCTCAAAAGCACTCACCAGAACTTCAGGTTCTTTCTCAAAGCAGCAAAATACTATTAGCAACACTAAAAGAAGAACTATAAACTTTAAAGTAACAGCCTAAATAACATAGAAAAGAGCCCACCAGAAAGTACTTTGGAAATGAACCTTACTTTTTCTTTATTTTGGTCCCCAAGATTCTTGCTCACAGACAGCTATAGACAGCTAAGCTGGTATTTGTACTCACTGCTCATTCAGTAGGTTGTAATTAAGTAAGAAGCCACACAAATGGCTCCCATCAGCACTACCTTATTGTAAGCACCTGCACCTGTCCAGGGCCTTTACAGATACAAATCCCCACACAGGTTTAAAAAGGGTGACTTGGTCTGCAAGGTCAGCTCATCGTTGCTCAGCACAACTACTGCAGCAGAGCATGCTCCTCAAGGATGCTTACTGCCTTGCTTTGCTGCAGGTAGTCCCAACAGCTGAAATTAAATACCTGCAAATCACTCTTTAATTACAAAATCTGTTGACTGCAATTAATTGCCTGGCTTCTGTAAATTTATAAAAATAACCTGTTCAGGAAGCCTCTAGTAAATCTAATATACAAGCATGTTGGGATGCAATGATACTTTTCTGACCATAGCAATTGGCTTTTGCCTCAATTTTCCCTGATGAAATTTGTGAATAGTTGGATGGGAGCAACTGTTGTGGTGAGAGGTGGAAGGTGATGTGTATGCCAAAAACGGGAGTTGCTTCTTTGAGAGAAATCTCCAAAGAGAGATATTAAATAATAAAAGGGCAACGATAGTCTCTATTTTCTGAAATATATGGGACACAATGTAAACGGATCTTGGGACAGAAGCGCAAGTAGCTGATGACTAAGACCAGAGACAAGTAGGGCATTTGATGCGTTACAGGGAAGGCTACCTGCCCCCTGAGCTGCCACGTCCGTTGCTTTGTTTCCACTTTGTCATTTTGCAGCTCGGCACAACGCTTTTTTGAGGCGTTTAAGGTGAAAAGGCCCCACGAGCCCAGCTGCCTTCACCAGGAGGCATCCTGTGCTTCCCAGCCCCGTTTCTCCTCCAGCCCCGTGATGCTGGGGAGAGGGACGGAAGGCCCCAGGGGACCAGGCCTAGGGCCACCCCGCCTCTGCTGCCCCCCTTGGCGCTGGTGGCAGGGCCCCTGCCCGCGCCGCCCGGTCCGCCCGGCCCGGCAACGTTTCCATGGCGACAGGCGCCGCGCGAGCCGGAGGGATCATAGAGGAGCCGTCCCGTCCCCGCCCCCCCCCCGGCTCCGGCTAGAAAGGCCCCGGGGAGCCCTTCCCTGCTGTGGCTCTCGCTCGCTGAGGGGCGGGGCTAATGCAAATGAGGTGGCCAAGGTAGCGGGTGCGGCTTTCAGCCGCTTGCCGGCGAGGTGACCTCACATGAGATGGCGGCCGGGAGGGGGGCCGGCTTCACTTGCCAGCACGCAAGATGGCCTCGGGCCGGAGCGGGGTGGGGTCGAGAGGCCGCCAGGCGCGCATGTGCGGGCTTGCGGTTCGGCGGCGGAACGGCGGGGGCAGCACCGGTAACGGACGCAGGTAGGAGGCGCTGAGGGGATGGCTGTGGGGAGGGGTACGGCGCGGTGCCTCCCCCACCCCGATGCCGGCCTGGGTTTGCCTCCCCGCCTGCAGCGGACCCGCCCGGGTGGGGTGGGGGAGACACCCCCCCCCCCCTCAATGCAGTGGGGCAGTCCGGGTGGGGTGGAGAATCCCCCCTCCCGCCCCGTGCGGGGTGGGGGAGGGTTCTCCCCCTTCCTGCATTGGTAGAGCTCTGGGGTGTGCCTTCCCCCGTTACTCTGGACGCTCCCACGTGGGTGCGGGGGGTGCCCTTCCTCCTTGCTGCTGTCAGTGCCCGCGGGCAGGAGCTTCGGTCCGTCTGTGCCCCGCTTTGGAGCCGGTCGGGGCCTGGCTCCCACCCCCTCGCAGGGTCCGGGAAGGAGAGGTGGCCCTGGCATTGCCCCACCCTACCTGGAAGTGTGGGGCGAGGCTCTGGCCATCGTGTCCCCGTCACACCTTCCCCTCACCTGACAACCTCAAATGGGCCCTCCACCTCCGTGAAGCCTGAAACGATGGCCGTGCCCCTGCCCAGCCGCCACTTCCTCTCGCAGGGCTGCTAGGCCTCCCCTCAGCACAGGGGGTCGGGGGGCTGGATGGCTCTGGGGTGATGGCAGCAGCACCACTGCTTGGGCTCGTCCTCTGGGTGGCCAAAGAAGCAGTGTCCCTGTCTCTGGCCTCGCTTTGCAGGCATTGCCTGGCTCCATGCGTTCCTTTCCCTCGTGCAGGGCGTCGGCTACTGTAGTTGTGACCTAGTGCTGTGTTTTTCAGGCCTAAATGCCATGGAGATCTCTGGTGGCCTCAGCAGCTGGGCTTGTATCAGCCCTTCAGTTAGTGGTGCGTGGCTGGTGGCCAAGGTCAGGGTGTTAGGGGGGTGACTGCGGCTGTGAAAGGTTTACACAGGTGAAAGGCCTCACTGACTTAAAGATGGAGACAGTGCAGCCGACACTCCCAGTTGCTGCTGCTTGGGCAGTGTTAAAAAGTGCCTCTCACCTTGTGTTTCCTATTGAGTCTTGACAGGAACAGGCTCTATCTGTGTAGTAATCCCCTGTTATAGCTTCTGTGATTCCACTTTTGGGAGTTGTTTTCAGTAAGGGTTTCATATTTACTTCCAAACCTGTAATGTGAGGCCAGAGTTACGTGGCAATGGTTCCCGTACCAGTGCTCTGAAGTCCACTACAGGATTAGAACTTACATTGACAGTAACATTATGGGGAACCAGTTTTTAACACATCTAACACACTTTCCTTACACTGTAAAACAATGAATTGTGTAGAAAAGGGATGCCATGTGCTGTTGAGTTAAATGCCTTACCAGGTTCCAAGACTATGAGATCTACCTGGTTACCTCTATTAACAAACCTTGTAATCTCATTAGGGAATGAGATCTGATTTAACGAGATTGCTCTGCTGGAACACAGTTCCACAGAAACTACCAGCTGGTTCAAGATGTTAATTGTCATCTGTGTGGCAGTTCTGTTTACGTGTGTAAACTCTGCAGGATTGACGGCAGCACCTGATGGAAGCATACGATTGCCCGTAATAAGAAGGGTGTTACCAAATGTCTGATGATATGAAGGCATCTGTGATTGTTGAATTAGTAAACAGTACTGGGAAACACCCTCGTAGTCTCTTCGAAGTGGCACGTTTCCTTGCCTGACCCAGGTGGTATCAGGTTTTCAAAGGCTTCATTGCTTTACTGTTCAGATACCAGGCTGCTGGGTTGGGGAGTTGGTTAATGTTTCGCATAGGACTGTGTTTAGTGTTGAGACTCTCTGTTAGCAAGTGGATTGTCTGAGGAAAGATGGTGTTAGGACTTCAGAAGTAGTACAATGGAGCAACTAAGAGTCTTGGAGATATCCACCTCTCAGAGGGTGCATGTGATCAAAGTTTGGTCAGAGGAGCCTAAATTTTGTGGAGTGTGTGACTGGATAGAAGCTTTCCTGGGATAGGAATAGGATTTTGAGACTTTTTTTTAAGTGGAGGCCCTTTCAGTATAGTTAAGTTAGTGAAATAGCTCCACAGAGGGATTTTCCTTCTTACTGAACAGAGTCCTGCCAGAATCTAAGTAGCTCCATAGGGTGAGGACCCACTGAGGCATCTGTGCTTTGGAGGCCTCCTGGGGGTACCATGTGTGGGGTGGGAAGGAGTGTGCAGAAGCTGGTCTGTGCTCACAAAACAGACTTGTCACTGACAGATAAGCCTGACCAGAAGACAACATCTGTGACCGTTTCCTCTGGCTGAGAATGTCACTTACAGGGTCTGGGAGGAATTGGCATGCCCAACACCAGGTGCTGTGCTGGGACGGGTCACAGGGCAGCAGCTCTTTCACAGGCGCAGCTCCAGCCTGGCCTCCCTGTGGATGGGGCTGGACTGCCAGCAGCCCAGTCCTGTCTAGATATGGCGAATGTCTAGAAATAGGGTTGCCTTTTGAGTGTCTCATCCAGCTGGTGGATTTATTGGGTAGCGGATGCAGAGACACCAGGCTGGTATATTTGCCTGGCCCTCTGCTTTAGCTAATAAGCCACCCAGAATCCAGAATATGCAGCAGAGGCAGTGTAGTGATGGCTAGAGCAAGCACAGACATATCCTGAAGTATGATTTGGGATATTCCAGCCTGCATTACCCACATAGTGGAGAATGAATGGGAGAGTCATCCTGTTACTGCGGTCAGGTCTGTAGATGACTATTTCAGGCTCCTGAGTGGCAACTTCAGCATATAGGACTCATCTGGTCCTGCTTAAAAGACTGGCTTGGGCCAAGTTTCACATATAAGGCTCTGCTGCCAACTCAGTACAACTGACTTCAGCTGTGGAAGGCTGGTGTTCAGCCTTGTTGTAAGGCCACAGGGTTGCTGAATCGCCATGGGACACAATGACTTGTGAATCCAGCTGTGAGCTGGCTAGGAAGTTAGAGCAGATGTGCGAGGCCCAAACTGTGGTGTGTTTCCAGCTGCTGTACGCTAGCACTCTCAAACAAAAGCAATGCTTTCCTGGTAGCCAGTAATCAAACATCCTTCTCAAAAAGATAAGATCTGTAAACGTCACTGGCAGGAGTGATGCCAGATGTCAGATGCAGAGGTGGAAGCTTCTGAAATAAAGGCTAGTTGCTTTCTAATTTATGAGCTTGTTGCTTTATGACTGTGCGTTAGAAGTTCAGCATGAATGAATGATAGCTATTCCCTCCTGCAGCTCCTTTTCCCATTACTACTTAGAGTCTAATGTTGAAAAGTTTTGACATACTCCATGAGTAATTCTCCATCCTAAGGAAAAGGTTATGAAAATACCAGTGTGGCAAGCTTAAATAATGCAGTACTTTGGATGTAGAAGCAAAATCTACTTTTTACAGACACTTATGATTTGTTTCTTTTCATCTGCACATTTGCAGATGGGGAGGGAAAAAATATATATAAAAATACCTAACAACTATCCTAACAAAGTGAAATCACTTACAAATGTCAGCTGGCTGGGGAGGTTGCACATCTGTGAGGGAGTGACGAGGGAGAAGAAGGAGAGGAAGTGGAACGTCACCTTCTTTAAACAGTGCTGTAGCATATTAACTGACAAAATGAGGTGTCTCTGGAAACTTCAGCAGCTGTGGTTTGTGCAACATGTGCTTAGTGAAGCATCATTTGGATGGGTACACATGTAAAGCACAGTGCTAAGGTCCAAGCCTAGAGTGGGCTTTGCTTTCAAACAGGCTTTGTATAGCAAAGTCAAGTCCAGGTTAAGAATTGCCCTAGTGTGTCAGACTGTTGGTCTGTGTCGCCCCATATTCTGCCCCGCAGTGGCAGCAGGAGATGTTATTTAGGGGTAGAGCACGTGAGCCTGGCCACTGTCAGCAGCCTTTCTACTTGTCCACCCCCAGCTTGCATAGCCTTTGGATTAGGGATGCTAGAGGGGATTTCCCTGCCTGTTTCTTTTAGTAGCTGTTTCTGTACAGCCGTTTTCCATGAATTTCTCTAATCCTTTGAACCTGCTGCCCACATTGGCAACCTCCTTTGGCAGAAAGTGTCAGGTGTTTGCTATGTGCCAGGTAAAGAAATATTTTCATGTGCTTTAAACCAATTTCCTGCTAGTTACAGTGAGCACTCCTGATTCTTGTGTCCTGGCACACAGCAGTTTCACCTTCACCTTATCCACTGTGCATGGGACTGTAAACCTTGATCATGTTCCCCTTCAGCCTTTCCTGTCTGCCTGAAGAGTCCCAGCTGTTTACTCTTTCCTCAGCAGGCAGCTGTCTCAGTCCCTTGATTGCTTTAGTTGCCCTTCTTTGATCTCCCTCATCTCTGTGTCTCAGGAAGTTTGTTGTGAGGTTAGATGTGCATGCAGTGGTCAAGGTCTGGATACACTGGTGTTTCATACAGTGCAAAATGATGCTGTCTGCTTGTTCTCCATCCCATTCATGAGGGTGCCCAGCACACTGGTGGCTTCATCTGCCCTTGAGCCAGTCTTCCACAGAAGGCTCTTGGTGAGAGACGGAGGACTCATCCCTGCGTGGGTCAGTTGGCTTAGCTCTCCCTTCTTCTTAACCTTTATCTTTACACATCACAAATTCTTGATTCCTTTTCAATTCATGACCATACAAAATGCAATTTCCCCTTGAGGCTCGTCTGTCTTTAATTACACCTATAAAAGTTCATTGTCTGGCTGAATTCCCCTCCAAGCAGTGTCTTCCTTTTATCTGGCTGTGGGTTTTGGCATGGCAGGGATGCAGAACGGTGGCTCAGCTCCACAAGGACTCTGCAGTTGGATCCAGTTGAGGTCTAGCGCTTTGGCTGGGAGTGGAGCTGATGTGCAGTTTCAATCTAGTGATGTAATTGATTGGAACAAACGCTGTTCCTGCTCTTTCTGAACTAGTTATGAGGAATTCCTTGGGCTAGGCGGAGCGGATGGTTATTTTTGCTTTTCTAATCTTGCCTAGAAGTGGTCAGACTCATGGCTTCTGGGAAACGCTGAATGGGACTGGCATTTCATCAGGTTTCATACCCAGCCGTTTATTCTTCCCCTTGATCTTCTGCTTGGACTTGCTGCAGCTGATGTTGCAAGCCCAAGAAGGCTGGCTTGGTGCGTAGTTTCCTGTTTCTGATGTGCTCCTTCTTATCCTGCATTGTGAAGTTCCCACAACGTGCCTGAGTTGGGTGAGTGCGGACCCTGGAGGGCTGAAACAGGAGTGACTTCCAGCCCTTTATCTTGCTTTTGACAGTGTTAAGATAGCGACCTTCTCACCCATCATGCATATGCTGTCAACAGGGCTTCTTATGATGGCACAGGCTGGAGAAGCAGACTTACACTGATTTCAGAACCCTTAACATCTCACCAGAAACACAAGTGCCTCTGAAGAGGTGCCTTGTGTTTTGCCTCTGGACTGTAGCAACTTGAGCATGGTCCCACCTCCTGGCTGTGAGCTCCAGTCAGTGCTGGTGATAGGAGCCCTCCCCTCACACCTCAGCCCTTTGTGAACAAACAGCAACTTGTTCTGGCATAAGGCTGCTGTTTCCACTTATTTTATTTCCATATATATTGCCATGCAGCCAAAGCGCATCTTTATTTCAGACACTGATCCTAAAATTCAGGCCACTCTAAGAAGAGTGGGACAGCTGCTAAGCAACTTCTGGTTGCCTTTATCACATGATGGCAGCACGTCTGCTGCATGCCATCGTGTTCTGGTCATGTCGCTTCATGTCATAAAGCAGCAACACTGCTTGCCATAAATAACTCCTGTCTGAGCCAGCCCAGGTGCAGTCAGCTGTGACTGCCTGAGGAAAGCAGTGTGTGTGTGTGAGATTACATCACAGCTGTTGTCATTTTTATTTGGCTAAAAATTTACACTGGTACCTAAAAATGTCAGTGACTACATGTGTTTTCTGAAGGCTGCTTTGTTATTTGCAGCTATCTAGCTTGATTCCTCGTGTGACCTTGCCTTTAAAGAGCTGGAAAGAGCTAATCGGCTACTTGCTGGATAACAAAGAACATTACAGGGTAAAGGACAGGGCAGCCTGCTCACGAGGAGACAGTTGTACCCCGGGAGCCCGCAGCCTGGCCTCAGCTTAATGAAACAGCTTTAGTGCAGCAGACAGCTTTAGTCTCTTAAATCCGCTCCAATCCACTTTTGAACAGTTCCTCAAAGCAATATGAATTCTGATCTCTGCAGACAAAGATTTACCAATTAATTTGATTCAACTTTTAGTTCATTTAAGAAATTGAACCTGGTTTCTTTTTTTCTTCCCCCCTGCCCTTCTCCTACAGGAGCAACAATGGATTGGCCCCAAGAAAAATATAGCAGGTGTTGGGAGAAGACATCCCACTTGAAATGGAGGTGATCGAGGGAGCTGAACGCTGACTGCACCAACATGGGGTTGCGACTGTTGGCTTGTCTTTTTCATTTGCCCACCGCAGTGATCTACGGGTCCCTGTCTCTGTTTGTTTCCATTTTGCACAACGTATTCCTCCTGTACTACGTGGACACCTTTGTCTCTGTTTACAAGATTGATAAACTGTCCTTTTGGATAGGAGAGGTTAGTCTTTTCCATAGGCTTCTGCCCTCTTAAGTAAGAAATTCTGAAACCAAGACTGCTCTTTGCTAGAACTGTGAAGAACGTTAGCTGTAATAGCAGTGCTCCCCTTTGGAGAGGGAGCAAGGGAGCCTTCTGAGTGCTAACTTGGGCTTTTCAGTTTTTCCCACTTCTATAAAGATAGAACAAGCTGGGATAGAAAACCCAAAGACTTTAAGACTGCCTTTCTGCTGGGGACATCAGGGTGTTTCACAAGCAGGCAAAACTGGCCTTGCTGTGTTAATCTGGCGGTTGCCCTGGACAGGGGAATTGTACAGTGGTGATGGGGCAGGGAAGGTGCGCTGGATGGTTCCTGCTGGTTGTTCACCACACCAGCTCAGGGCTGCTTGCTTCAATAACAGAACTGTGTCTTTGCAGGAGGTGTCCTTTGGTTTGTTTCACTGTACTGTTTTCTTTCCTAGACAGTGTTTCTGATCTGGAACAGCCTCAATGACCCTCTGTTTGGCTGGCTGAGTGACCGAGTGTTTCTTAGCACACAGCAGTAAGTTAAGTTCAACTTCCAGCAGAGTCTGGGAAGTTGTTTAGTCTCTGTGGGAGATGATGTGAAATTAGCAGCTTTAAAATGATGGTGTGGGAATGGTTTCTGGGACATGGAACTCTTAAATACCTCGTTTTCTTGGCATCTTAGAAGTTCAGTGCTCTTTGCATGTTATTTTAGTACCTGGCTGTACAGAAGAAGTCACACACCTATCGGGTAGATGTGACCCTAACCCTTAACAATCACAAGTGGTACAGAACCTAAAATACAGGCATCTAAAATATCAAGCTCCTGCTATATGAACAAGCCTCTTAGTGGGGTGTTGGAGAATGTCTGTACATGGTTTGGGACACACAAGGAGGAAAAGGACAATTATTTCCACCTGGAATGCCTCTGACCAAACTCCCTGGATCATGGATCACTGTTGGCCATTAGCATTTCTCATGTGTTTATATCAGGCTTTTAATGAAAATTGTGGTGTGGCTTCCTGCAACTAGTAAAAACTTCAAGTGCTCATTGAAACAATTTATATGGTGCAAAGCACAGATAGTGCAGTGCTATCAGGAAGAGACTTGCTCTGGAGGAAAAAAAAAATCCCTTTCCTTCATGCTTTTTGGCTGCCTTAAACCTGTATTTTCAGTGATTAGCTGAGAAGGTATCTGATGTGAGTGCTTGTTACATAAGCAAAAGCTGTATTTGTGTCTATGCCACTTACACAACTTCCTTGGGGAGGGAGAATACATGGTCATGCAGGGTTTTGTCCAGGTGTCTAAAGTTTTTGTCTTCTGTTGCAGGCCAGGAGCAGAGATTTCCTCCCCAGAAGTAGTTCTGAAGAGACTCAGAGCGCTAAGCCACAATGGCCCCCTCTTTGCCATCTCTTTCCTGGCTTTCTGGGTTGCCTGGGCTCATCCTGGTTTGCAGTTCCTTCTTTGCCTTTGCATGTATGACAGCTTTCTCACCATGGTCGACCTCCATCACAACGCCTTGCTCGCAGATCTGGCTGTTTCAGCAAAAGACAGGACTAGCCTCAACTTCTACTGCTCCCTCTTCAGTGCCATAGGCTCCCTCTCTGTCTTCATGTCCTATGCAGTGTGGAACAAAGAGGACTTCTTTTCCTTTCGCATATTTTGCGTCGTGCTGGCCCTCTGCTCCATCGTTGGTTTTACTCTGTCCACACAGCTGCTCCGCCAGCGGTTTGAGGCTGATGGGAAAGCAAAATGGGACCAAGAATCAACCCTAAAAGAGTAAGTGTCACCAATTCTGCAGCAGGGATGAAGGCCTGGCATAGATCTGTAGCATTCTGTTATGCACTGCAGCAAACTAAATGTGTGGAAAGATCCAAGACAAGGCAAACTTTTGTTAATCATCTATGGTTCTTGTCTGTTGATACAGTTTTCAGAATCACCTCTGTTACACTGGCTCCTAAGGCCCTCTGAAAATAGGACAAAACTATCTCGTGACACCCCTGGCCCAAACTGGAGGCAGAGCCCTGACCTGCTGTATGGCCATCCAGTGTTTGGAACATGACATGAGTTAATATCTAGAGCACCCAGTGAGGCCTGTGAGTGGCAAAATGTCAGAAGCAGCTTATCATGAAAGCATTCCTGCTTGAGCATGAGACCACCTTGCTGCCCATTTCCGATGGAGTTGGACAAGCGAATGTCTCTTACCCTTTTGCTTGCTTTAGCTACCTGATAGTGGCTGGGCTGTTGGTAGGCCACGATGCAGCTGGTTTTCCCTGTTCAGCTCCCTTGCTTTTCCTTGGGCTGTCTCACTTGTCATCCCTTGTTATGAGCTGCCAGCGTTATGCTGTAGTAATGTAGCAGATCTTGATGAGATCTGCCAGGTGAGCTAACCACAGGGATCTGGAAGAGGAGTGTATGCTTAGTAGAATGGCTAGTAGGAGGAGAATGCTTTTATGGACAGAAATCTGAAACAAAGGTTCTTCGGGAGACCTGTTGCTTGTGGTTCTTGCTAGCATTAAGCAAATGTTGTAGACTACTGTTTTGATTTGGTCTAGGGAGAGGGATGGTTGCTATAGGAGATGTGGCTCTGCATCTACACAGGGAGAGCTGGGGGCTCTCCCCTGCTTGGTGTGAGGGATTTACAGTTGTTTGGTTTTTTTCCTTCTGTCCCTTTAGGCTGTACATTGAGAAACTCTCTGTCCCCCAGGAGAAAAGGATCACCCTGGCAGAGTATCTCCAGCAGCTCTCCCGGCATCGCAACTTCCTTTGGTTTGTCTGCATGAACCTTGTCCAGGTAGGTGCGGCAGTGGCATGTTATGATTCAGAGGATGAACGCTGGCTCTGGCTGTTTGAGGTGGTGATTCAGCAGCATGAGTTCGCCAAGAGGGGTAGAGGTGTTTCCAGCACCCACTTGCTCTTGGAGCCTCCTGCACATGCTGGCTGATTTGGCAGCTGGTAGCCACTCTCCCTGCCTGTGACCCAGGGATACTTCCTGAACAAGCTGTGGGGTGCTCCTTCTTCTCTCCACAGTGTAGGCTGGATTATGGGGGCTGGCTGCGTGCTGTGCAGCCCATCTGGGGTGCAGAAGCACAAGGCCTGGCTCATGTTGGGGATGAGTTCAGGAGTGCAGTTTGCTGGTGTGTCTGTCAGCACAGTCTCTTTCTCCCTTCTGCTTTTCTGAGGCTCACATCACTGTTCTCACCGTCCAGCTGGATCTTGCCATTTCTGTTCTTCATCCTCTTCAGTGATTACTACCAAATGCTGGCAGCCTGCCCAGCTTTGTGTGCTGCAATCACAGCTCCTGTCTCCCTGGGGATCCCTTGGTTCCCCTCAGGCAGGCTCTTGATGCTGGTCTGCATATTTGTGTTCAAGCCTCAATGCTGCCTTTATCCTTGTCCTCCTGAGAGCTGCCTCCTCCCTTCTGATGTGCCACTGCCTCCCCCAAACCCTTGTCACTGCTGTCACCTCCTTGCTGTGCCTGCCCCAGCAGTGCTGTGTGCTGAGCAAGTGCCCTGCAAGCCATACCTCAGCAGCAGGGAAGTGGTACTGACCCCAGGCACCCAGTGGGCATGGCTGGTGGCATTGCAGCTTTGCAGTCTCAGCCTACAGTGTTGTAAAACCCACAGCTGAGCTCTTGCTCTGCTGAAGTACTCCAGGCCTATCCTGCATGATCCCTTAGCACAGGGCTCCTAGGGTAACAGAGGCCAAAGGGCTGATTGCTTTTTCTGTTCTCTCTTACTGCTGCTCTTGCTGACCAGCTTGTGTGCATGCTGCCTTCACAGGTTTTTCACTGCCACTTTAACAGCAACTTCTTCCCTCTGTTCCTGGAGCACCTGCTGTCAGACCAGATCTCTGTCTCTACTGGATCCTTCCTGCTTGGTGAGTCTCAGGTGGGACTGGAGGGAGCAGCTAGATTAGGACCTGGCTTGAGTCTGGATTCACTCTTCCCAAACTCCATCTGGGGAGAGGTGTGCTCACATGCTGGTCTCCGGGCTGTAAGATTCACACATACACACACTCCACATGCTTCCCTGGGACCTCTGAGTCGTCCTTCCTGGGCACAGAAGTACCTTGGAGCCTTTTCTAGTGATGACAAGCCCAATGTGCTGGACTCTGGCCTAGACTTCACAGAGGTATTGCTCTGAGCATTAGTGGCTGCAGATAGTGTCCCTAAGATGCAGCAGGGAACACAGCCCTGAATTTAATCCCTTTCTCTCTGTGACATATGGGCCATTTCTAGGCTGCCACAGATATGTGGGCAGTGGTCCTAGAGTTATCTTGGGAGGGTTCTGTGTGGGCCAGGTCTGGTCATGCTGTCCTGTCCCTCTCATTTCTGCTCCAGGGCTGAGTCCCAGCCCCTGCTTGACACTTGGCAAGTCTTTTCTTCTTTTCCTGCCCATGAGGTTGATGGAAGAAGGCCTCCCTCTGTAGGAAGTGTGTGTGCTGTGCCACAAAGCCACCGAGTAAATCTGCTGCAGCCTTCTGTATGCATGTGGGGGCTATTCTGTACTGTGTCCTACAACCCTGCTGGTGCTAGCCAGCCTTGTTCTCTCTCAGTATTGGTCCTGAGGGCATGGTAGATACTGAAACTCCCTCAAGCTATTGTGCCTCTGTCTCTGCTCAGGTGTTTCCTACATTGCCCCCCATCTCAACAACCTCTACTTCCTGTCCCTCTGCCGCCGCTGTGGAGTTTATGCTGTTGTGCGAGGACTCTTCTTCCTGAAGCTGGCTCTCAGCATTGTCATGCTCCTGGCGGGACCTGATCAGGTGTATCTGCTCTGCATCTTCATTGCCAGGTAGGTGGGCAGCACTTGCTTCCTCTACCACATGGGAAGGGAAATGACTTGTCTCTGTTTTATGGAGAGGAGTGGGAGACAGGGAACAGTAGCCAGGGTCCCACAGAAGTCATGTGGCTCCCAGCTCTGACAGCACCTGAGCATGGGATGGGTCACTGCAGAATCTGCTGGCTGTGTCTGCAGCAGAGTGAGGGAGGCAGCGATGTTCAGGAGGATGCAGATCTGGCAGAGCTAGTGGCAGCCTGCAGAAGCCTCACCCAGCTGCTGAGCTGAGCTTCTCTCCTCCTCTGCAGCCTGCCTGGGGTGATAGCCCTCAGTGTGTGCTGCAGCTGCCTGTTGGCCACTGGCCCAGCATGTCCTGTCCCCAGGCCTGTCTGTGTAGCAGGTCAGGACTGATCCAAAGCGTTGCTGTAGGGTACACAAGGCTTACTGCTAGCAGTGTTCCCCTCCTGTAACCAGGGCTTCTGAAATTCTTACTTTAAGTGCGGGGGAACCTTTCTCACCCTCTCTCTATTTTCTCTGATCTCTCACCTACTCCCGTCGTTTCTTGATGCCCCTATTCAGTGCTTTGCCTGTTGTTCTGCAGCAACCGGGTGTTCACAGAAGGGACCTGTAAGTTGCTCAACCTGGTGGTGACTGACTTGGTGGATGAGGATCTAGTCCTGAACCGTAGGAAGCAGGCAGCCTCAGCGCTTCTCTTTGGGATGGTGGCTCTGGTCACCAAGCCAGGCCAGACCTTCGCCCCCCTTATTGGCACCTGGCTGCTCTGTGCATACACAGGTAAGGATGCTCCTGGGGAAAGCAGCAGGGCAGGAGAGGGCAGACCTCTTAATTCAGTGTCCTCCACTGTGTCCTCTGCCCTGGGTGGGTGCAGAGGGTTCTTCTAGTTGCTAAGCTGTGCCTGGTCTCTGCATCTCCAAGGCTAGTCACTCAGAAAGAATGGGCAAGGGTCCATCCCCACTGTCCCGTCTCACAAATGATTCTCTGACACCAGGCTACGACATCTTCCAGCGCAACCCCTTGAGCAACGTGGTGAGTGCCCAGCCGAAGCTGGAGTCTGCCGCAGCTTTGGAGCCAACTCTTCGCCAGGGCTGCTTTTACCTCCTCGTCTTCGTACCCATCACGTGCGCAGTGCTGCAGCTCCTCAGCTGGTCGCAGTTCAGCTTGCATGGGAAGCGTCTGCAGATGGTGAAAGCTCAGCGCCAAAGCCTGACGCAGGGCCAAGCACCAGAGGTCAAAATGATCTAGGGGTGCCTGAGCCCCTGGGGTGTTGCTGGTTCCATGCTAGTGCAGGACTGCAGGCTAAGTACAGGAATGGTGGGCTGAGAAACCCTGATGTTTACTGTGAAATGCTGTAATGCCAATGTTTACTCATTCCAGGAGGTGGTCGCTGGGGAAGGCAGAGACGTTCAGCATGTGAGGGGCCTGGGATAGAAGGCTTGGCCACAGGAGCAAGAACATTTTATCCTAGCCTGTCCTAAGGAGCAGAGGGCTGACCATGCCATGGGGAAGGTGCTGGGTTGCAGTGTGTGCTAGACAGACACATCCCCAGTGCAGTCCTCTGCCCTGGGGAACTGCAGCCTCTGGCTGAGCAGGAGGGGACCACACAGGGACTCCTTCCTTGTCAGAGCCCTGCAGCTTTGGGGAGTGGAGTGGGAGGCTCCTGAGGGACCAAGTGACTGAGGGGGCAATTGCAGGACAGCAGGAGCAGAGATGAGAGGACCCTGAAGGCCTTTCCCAGTAGTTGGTACACCTCCCACATACAGTGCTGCGGTTCTTGGACCAAATCTGCTCTTTGGCATTTCTTATTCCCAGGACAATACCCCGCACAGCCAGGGTCTGCCAGCTCTGCTTGTTTTATGGTGAGGCTCCCTCCTCTGTGGCCTTGCAGTGGGAGTTGTTGCTGGGCTGGGAAAGGTGCTGAGCTTGAACTGGGCTCAGAGCCTTGAGCTGAAACATCTCATCTGGCATCCTGTTGCCTGTGTTTATCCCTTCTCTCCCCTCCACAGCCCCTTGCAGTCAGCACTGTCACACAGCTGTGCCATGAGCCCTCTCCCATGCTGGCTGGGGCTGTGGGGCTGAGGTTGGGGAACCAACCCCTAAGGGAGCTGGTGGAAGTGCCTGCAGTCCCCGGTGACCCAGTGAGGCAGCCTGGCGCCTTCCCCTCTTGCAGGGGGAGAGCACAGCCTGGAGGAGATACCAGGTCTTGCTTTTGTGCCTTTGATTCCTCTTAGGAGCCTGTCTGACACCATGCTGGGCAGTCACAGGGTTGAGATTTTACCTTTGTGGGGAGACAGACACCTCAGTTCCTCTACACTTGAAATGGTGCCCCAGAGTTTGATCATCTCATCTGGCTGCTGAGCCATGGAGCCAAGGAGGAGAGCAGGTGGTTTGGTCTCCCTGGTTCTGGCTAGGAGCAGACAGGGCAGGTAGTCACCAAATGGATCCCTGAGGTGAGGGAGTGTCTTAATCTCTGCGATGTGTCTGGGGCAGGCAGAAGAGATGTGCCAAGCATAGCTCTGCCTCTGCATGCCTGTGGGAGGAGGAGGGGGGTGCAGGCAGCATTTGAAGGCTGCTATATGCTTAGGGCTGTGCTGATCTTTTTAGTGCCAGGGTTCCTCCGGGGTCTCAGCCCACAAACCTGCCATCTTGCCTCAGGACATGGCTGCCTTCTGTCTTGGACCAAGACGTTCCTGCCACAAGGGTTCTGTAGCTCTTGATGGTTCAATCATAAGTTATTTGCGCAACTTCTAACCAAGTTTGAGAATGATTCTTCATTTCATAAATTAAAGATTGATTTTTTTTCTGTATTGCTCAGTGATTTTTATTTTTTTTCCTAGCAGGTGGACCTAACCTGGCTGGGTTCATATGGTACTGCAGGGGGACAACTGTGGTTATATGGGAGAAAATGGGACTGCTTTTCTCCAGCAAAACTGGGTGCTGGGGCTCACCCCTGTTTCTGCAGGGGGCAGACAGAGTTGGTGGGCTGGAGTTATCACCTGCCTTTTGGGGGAAGGTGAGGCACTTGCCCCTGCTGCTCTGGAGCTCCCAGGGAGTAGACTGTCCTCTTCCTTAACTAGCAGCTTCTGGGGGCAGCTGCAGGCCTGGGCATGGCACCACCTTCCCATGTCCCCAGGCCTGCCCTGGGAGCAAAGCTTGCTATGCTGGTTCTCAGCAAGCGCCTGGGCTGGCACCAGCTCTTCTCGCAATGACAACGGCATGGCCCCCCTCACCCTCACTCAGCCAGGGCTGCCTGCACCAGCCCTCGCTTGCAGCTTCTCCACACTTCCGCTGCCCTCGACCTGGCTGCAGTGAGAAACAGTATGCAATGGTTACTGAGGAGAGGAGCAGCTTTGGACACCAGCAAGTACAGACCAGTGCACAGGATTCTCCTCCCTCACCTCAGAAGCCAGGCCAGGGACACAATCTTGGACCAGGGATGGTGTCTCCTTGCAGGCTGGTCAGCAACAATTCTGCACAGGCAAGAGAAGAACACGAGTTACCTCCTTAAAAATGCAAATGGGGGAAGATGAGGCTGGGAGGCTTGAGGGTTGTATATGAATGACTTTATTTAAGTATGCTGAGCACTACCAGGCAACATGGTTTGGACAGTGTGTGAGGGAACAGTCAGGCAGATCATATGAATGCTAGATGGCACCTTTCTGTCTGGTCACTGCAGGTTACAAAATGGAGCACTGCTGCTTCTGCAAGGGCAGCAGATGGGCTGGGAGGGGGAGGAAGAGATCACTGGCACTGTCTAGGGGGCATGTGATAGCTGAATCAAGAGGGGTTTGCTGCTTCCCCACTGCACGCTGCAGTAAACCACCAAGAATGCAACTGATTTTCCAGCAGAAGGTGGCTGAGCATTGATGGCTCTTTTCTACCTGATAGGCTCTTGCTTAAAAAAAAAACAACTCTGCTCCGGTGGGGGGTAGGTGAACATGCAGCCTGGCCTCAGCTGGGAAGAGACTACCATGCCTGCCTATAGCCCCTCAGAGCCCCCAGCAGCAAGCCTGCAGAACGTGATTCCCACAGGGGCAACACGCTGCTGTTTACATTCATCTCAGCTGGGGCAATGCACCAGCTTTCACCACGCCTCTGCAGCAGCCCTCCAGCTCTCACCCCACCTCTGTGCTTGAGAGTGACCCTAAGGTGATGTGCAGCAATGACCAGATAGGAGGGGAAGGGGGAGGAACTGCCACCGAGCAACTCCAGCTCCACTGTTACTGCCAGGTACTGCAGAAACTCAACAATGGGGAGAAAAAAAGAGCACCAAATAATGCATAACAAAAACCTAAAGAGGAAACGGTGGCACTCCCCAACACAAGTGGAGCTGTAGGCCTGCCCACGGCTGTAAAAGCAGTATAAGCAAAGCAGCCACTGGGCAAGCAGAAAGGCATATGCAGCACAGCAGAACACAGCCCTCACGACAGCTTCCTGCTCACAGACCTGCTGCTCACACCAACGTCCTGGTACAGTTTATTGTCCTCTCGTGTAGTGTATTGATAGAGAACAGCAAGACTCCCTCTAGAGCAGTTACTGGGTGGTGTTGCAGGGCTGGCCGGCTATTCTGCTAAGCATGTGTGCTGTAAACAGTGTTAACATCAAACAATGGACAGCTGGGTAACAGGTGTTCAAAGAAGACCCAAAGCATAATTCCCAGGTGCTGTGGTCAGTATTTGAGATATCCTCAGACATTTCAATAAATAAAACAATTCTTACATTACAATGCACCTTTCCAATTATTATTTTGACCCAGAATGGATAAAGTACACAGGAGTTATTATGCCTGGCTGCAAATACATGCTCCCTTTGCCCCGACATGGCAGGAAAGGGGGAAACAGCCTCAGCTCTTACAGAGAAAGAACATGAGAACTCAGCACTGTAAATCTTGGCAGGTTGAGGGGAACACACAAGTGCCTTCACCCCCATTCTGGGGCACTTGCTTCCAGAGAAGAATAGGTACTTAAAACAAGGTACGAGAGAATTACCGCCTAGTACAATGAGAGCTGATTAGATTTGCTTTGTTCTACTCCATGCAATACAAACTAAGTCCTATCACCAACTTCTCCAGCTGTGGTGCAGACCCACACATCAGGCTAAGTTACACAGGCATACACACACTCACACACCAAAAACAGTAGGGGTAAATGGGCTTAACCGTTGAGAATGTGCTTTCTCTTAACAAAAACTGTATTAAAAACAACTTCAAAAACCTACTGATGGTGAAGACACTGCTGAAGAAGAAAGTAGCTATGGGGCCTCAGCTAAGTGTTTCCAAACAATCCAGGCGTTGCAGTCAGCCTGACTAAAGCCTGCGTGAGCAGTCTGCAGTGGTTGGCTCCCTTCTGGCTTGCTAGGCAGTTTCTATAAGCTGTTCCCTTTGTTTTTGCTTGCTTGTTTTACAGTGAAAAATGTGATTGTGATACAGAAATTAAGGGACTGAAATGAAAAAGGAATGGGCCATTCTGGAGAATTTCAAATTGGTATTTTCTCCTTTCCATTTAAAAAAAAAACAAATAACAAAAAATAAAAGAAAAAAATAAGAAGTTAGTAGTACTAAAACAACCCTCCTGCTGCTGTTGTCTTTGCTCAGTGACATCGGGGCATGCTGGCGCACACACACACACACAGGCAGCTCTCAGACACTCGGACTCAGAAAAGCGAGTTTAGAACTGAAGTGAGTCTTCGGAGGAGACTGAGGACAGGTCCCAGGGCTAGAAGGTTTTTCGCTGGATGGCACGAGCTCCATCTTCTTCATACTCCTTTTTCGAAACCCACATTTTCTTAAAGGTGTCCAGTGAGGCCAGAATAGAGCCACTGGGGAGAGACAGGCATGTTATGGGTTAAAGGAAAACGTTGGGGGCACTCTCATCATATCTCTGCAGAGATGAGCTGTTTCTACTGCATGACGCTTCCTCATGTAAGAAAGGTGCTGTGGCTCCCAGTTATCTACAACAGAAATGCTCTCTGAACAGTCACTTTCTCTCCTGTTAGCCTCAAACATGCTGGCACTACAGACCCTGGCACCAGCCACCCCCTCCCAAATGACCTGCCGATTGCTGCTCCAGTAACACACCAATCATTGCATGAAACCCTGACATGCAGCACCAGAAAGGACAACAGTGGGAGTGCCGACAGGCTGCACCTCACCAGCCCTCATCCTCCAGCAAGATGTGTCACTGTGCAGTACATACCCAATCCACGTGGAATACAATCTTTCCTGAGGAGCTGATATCTGGGAGAAAGAGAGAATCAGTCAATACCTTCCCAAGCTCCAGTTTGGTCGTCCCGGCACACTGCCCCCATTTCACTACGGCTAACAGCTGACAAACATGGGTATGATCTCTCACACCAGAAAGACACCCAGCAGCCCCCACAAAACAGCCACTATGGTCCAGCATCCTGGACAGGGTTCATGTTGTCAGAGGAGCCACCTTCTCAGTGATGAAACCAAACAGGTTTTCATCACAACAGAAAATACTGTTGGGCTGTCTCAGGAAAGTAGTTTCTGGTTTGAAGCAAATGGCAGCTGCACTCTCAGTATCATTCTTTAAAGGCCACAGAACAACACATGTAGTATGTGATAAATACAAGAGAGACTGCTCCTACCCTTATTTTGACGTCCTTCGGAGCTAGTTTCTTCACCTCACTCAACAGCCTGTCACCAAAGCCTACAAAAGACAAAAAAACCCATGTAGTGTGAGCCCCTCAGTCAAATCCCAAGTTCCATCTGCTAACAATGTTGACATGTCCTATGCAGTCCTATTCAAATATCCCACTCCAGATCTCACAGAGAGACCAATTTGGAGAGGCACAGAACACAGCCAGTGAGGTAACAGGATTCTGTCTCCCTCAGACAAACTTCAAACACCAGCACAACGGGCTCTATCTCTCAGCAGTAACTTCAGATGAGCAAGTGAGATTTTTAGCTAGGACCACAGGTGGGCCAGTTCCCTCCTCCTTCCCTGGGCATTCCTCCTGTGTCCGGCCCATTTGTACAGGGGAGCAGGGTTTGAATGGGAAGACCAGTACCTATCCAGAGATGTCCACCTGTGGATAACAGGCTGACAGGATCTGGCAAAGGATATCTTTAAGTTGATGGGGACCAGCTGAGCCCTGAGGAGATCGGTAGAAAGTTTTCCGCACACATGTAGCTGACATTTCATGCAGCATCAGGACTGTTGGACTCTCTCGGATACCAAAGACCTAAGGAACCTCAGGAGATGCAGGAGCCTTTTAGGTATCCAGTCTCAACTACCCTGAACTAGAGCAGCAAAAGTGACACAGCTATTCAGTCCTGACACAAGCAGAGTGATAAGAGGAAAAATATAAAAGCCCCCCAAACCCAGGAAATTATATACAAGGTATCTTGCATACCCAGAAGGATATGACTAGGACTCAGAAAATTAGACAGTAACCCCCCTGAGAGAGCAGAGTTCCCACAGCCCTCATCTCACAGGACAAGTTGGGTGACCTAGGTTATCTTCCCAGTTTCACATGAGAAGGAAGCAAGAGATCAGGTATGTCACAGCCCACTGAAAGAGGAGAGGCAGGAACCTTTGAAAAGCGTGGAGCCTCCAGACAGCACGATGTTGGAGAACAGCGTTCGCCTCAGGTCCATGTCTGATTTTTGAATGGCAAAAACAAGCACTTCATGGAGTCCTTCACATTCCTCCCCTATCAGGTCTGGCCGGAACAGGAGCTCCGGGGCTCGAAAACGGGCAGAGCCAATCTGCAAGGGGAGAAGTTAGCACAGAGGGCAAGAGAGAGCAGTGTGGCTCTGTTCACCATCTACGGTTTGGGCCTACCTTTCTTAGGTGAACCTTCAGAATCAGTGTCCTGCTTTTAGCTGGAATAGAGTTAATTCCCTTTCTAGTAGCTGGTATAGTGTTATGTTTGGGATTTAGTATGAGAATAATGCTGATAACAAACTGATGTTTTCAGTTGTTGCTAAGTAGTATTTAGACCAAGTCAAGGATTTTTCAGCTTCTCATGCCCAGCCAGCAAGAAGGCTGGAGGGACACAAGAAGTGGGGAAGGGACACAGCCAGGGCAGCTGACAAACTGGCCAAAGGGATATTCCATACCATGTGACATCATGCCCAGTATATAAACTAGGGGGAGTTGGCCTGGGGGGGATCACTGCTTTGGAACTAACTGCGCATCAGTTGGCGAGTGGCGAGCAATTGCATTGTGCATCATTTGTTTTGTATATTCCAATCCTTTTTATTATTGTAATTTTATTATTTTCTTCCTTTCTGTTCTGTTAAACTGTTCTTAACACATGAGTTTTACTTGGTTTTTTCCCCGATTCTCTCCCCCATCACACCAGGTGGGGGGGAAGTGAGTGAGCAGCTGCATGGTGCTTAGTTACTGGCTGGGGTTAAACCACAACAGTCAGGAAGTTTCCTGGACATTGATGCTGCATCACTAGCTCCCAAGTAAAGTTTGGTCTACTGCTCCCAGAAAAGGTGCTATTTCCATTTTGTAGATGAAGGAGATTAAGAAACTTGCTCAGCCCCATACAGCAGGTCACTGGCAGAAAAGTGAGCAGATCCACCCCTGGCACTGCCGTTAAGACCTGTATTTCCTCTTCTTTAACCACTCTGTAATGGGCTCAGTCTTCTGAGGAATATTCCCAACTCACTCTTCAAAGCAATTGGTTCTGCACCTCTAGGCAGGACAAAAGCCACACACAAAACCACTGCTGAATTTACAGTGAACTGGTAACTACCCACACTCTGTTCCTGATCTACATAAAGATTTGCCAGATCAGAGCCTGCACTCAAACAGCTCAGAGTCCCCATGGTCATGCTGTATCCTTACACAGGACTTCCAGCAGAAGTTGAGGTTTCTAATAATGTTTTCTTCCCCTAAAAAAATTCTAGCGCCCAGTCAACAGCCTGGGATGACTTCTGGTCTTTTAAAATTATCTCCTCCCACCTAACACTGCATTAAATTTCCCATCACTAGGCAGAAGACTATTCTGGAAACCCTGTGCTTCACATCAGGAATCCTCTGAGGGTGGTCCTTACAAACCTCAATAGTGCTTCCATCTGGCAGGTAGTACTGAGCCTTCTCAGTCTCCAGAGTCTCATCCTTCTGGGCGCTTATTGACAGGTAGCAGGCACGCTGGAGAGGAAACAGAGTCAGGGAGAGGGAGATGAGAAGGGTAAACCCAAATGCCTCTAATAAAATACTTTTCTCACTAGCAAAAAACCCATGTATCCCTTTGGGGAGACCAATTTCAACAATATTTTGTGCTGGGGAAAGACCTTTTGGGTTCACAACAGGTAAAATACCTATTCATGCTACTGCTCCATGTGACAATTAGAGATATCAAGGATGTTCACACTCCCTCTAGCTGTTCTCACCTCTCCCTTCCAGCTCTCTCTCACTGCTTAGAAGTTACCTCTCTCTAGCACAGATGGCGTAACTATACTGTAAGCACTTCCAACCTACTGTAGGGCAAAGTAAAACACACACCTGAAACACATTTAGTGACATTAACCTTGTATAAAGGTAGGATCAGGTAACTTTGCAACAGATTAGGAGCATGAAGAAAGCCCACTATTACATTTCAACAGGGTAAAATATAACTAATAGCTAACAACAAAAATTCCTTAACATGATCCAAGCTGCTGACTTCCCATTGCCCACCTATATTTTAAGTTACAGGAAACAAAATACTCTGACTTTTCAAACCGCTCCAGCACCCCATGTTTTTGCTATTTCAAGTTGTCATCATTTGGAGATTTAAAAAAAAAAAGTCTAAACAGAATCACAGAACCATTTAGGTTGGAAGGGGCCTCCTGAGATCATCTAGTCCAATCCCCCTGCTCAGGCAGGGTCAGTTAAAGCAGGCTGCTCAACACCATGTCCAGTTGTGTTTGGAGTACCTCCACAGATGGAGAATCTACAAACCTCTCTGGGGAACCTGAGGGTGTTTGCCCTCACAGTAAACCAAGAAACAGAGAACAATGTTTGCACTAAAGTAGGCATTAAGGGTTCCCCTTCTAAGGTAATTTCTTCTCTAGACTTTTCAACATCCCCAAATTTCTTTCCTAAATTTTTCCCATTAAAAAAAAACCCAAAACCAGTCAGACAGACTCCAACAGATCACAAGCGGCTTTTGAGACTGAGAAACTCCCATGTACAGGATCTCAGCTTTGTGCTTGCCATGGTGCATTCAGGCTGCATATCCAAACTTCTCCAAACGCAAGAAAGCTGCAAACATAAGAAGCCACACTCAAGCCCTCAGATTTGCAAATCAAGTCACAAATGGCACCAACATCAATAGAAATCTCACCGCAAGTTCCAGGTACATATATCCTATAAATCTGCAAAACTTTCCCCAGCTAAAATTAGTCTTAAAGTAAAGCAAAAAGTGTAAGTTGTAGAGCGAACATCAGGTTGTTTCCTTGCTTCTTCAGCAGTCTCACTGGTGAGGGTAGTCACTATGCAAAGCAGGACTTGGCTCACTTTCCCCTGCTCTTTGTTTTCCTAAGTGTATAGTCCAGAGGAGATACTGCACTGGTGCAAGACATTGTGTTTAACGGTCAGCACAACATTTTTTAATAGTTTCATCACCCAAGATGCAAAGGGAGCCTTGGCCATTTATGAAGAGTACAAGCCTCTGGCTTTGTCCCATAAGGCCATTGCAATTGCAGTGCAACTGATGCTTGGTACAAAACAGGCTGCTTCTGAAGAAGAGAGTTCTCCAGCAAGCCTCTGATCACTAGATCTTCTGGTCTACAGATGCTGCAGTATCTGCATGTCAGCTTTTTCTCTCATTCAGCAATCAGCACTTGTAAAACAAAGAGCAGCTACTGGGTTAAAACCTACAACCCTATGAAGTCTCCTGCTCTGGGCGACAGGTGGAAGCCATTCAGCTGTACCCTGACATGAAGCACAAGCACTGCTCCCTCAGCACAACCACACTGAACTACAGTCATGCAGAACAAGCAAACTATTTCCATTATGGTCCTTTGCCGGTAGGTCACAGGCTCAGGAATAGCTCCTTAACACTCTCAAGCCCTGGCACAGGCTGCTGGCTCAGCCCAGAGTTATCTATGGCAATCATAGCTTGTGATGGGCTCCTGCAGCATGGCAGCAACTGCCAGGCATCAGCACACGGCAATCACAGCCAGTGCTGATCTGAGGACTGACCCCATGTACTGAAGGCATAGATGCACAGGCAGCCCCGAGTCACTCAGTGTTGCTGAAATCAGAGAGCAACCTGTCTATGTGAGCACAGCGATGCTGCAAAGCTGCTGTGAGCAGTCACCAGCTCTGAGCTACTATTCACTGTCCCACCTCTGTCTTCTCTTGGCACACAACAGAAGCCAAGGTAACTGCTTTACTAGGGATGTTAATCACTGCTTTCCAAACTGCTGTGTAGCTGTAAGGTCACTGAACACTGCAGACGCTATAAAAGAGGGGAAGCTTTTGTAAATGTCAGTGAATTTTTTCACGGAAGGATGGAAGCAACTTGCAATATCCCACCTGTGATCCCTACCTGCCATGGATTTTACAGACACTTGCCCTGAAGGGTAAACAAACACTAGTGAAAGAGATTATCAGATCCTGAGAAACTGCAGCACAGGTAAATGCAAATCAGATTCTAAACTACCAGCCTGTCTTCATCTCCATGTTAACAGCTCCTCAATAGGGATTAGATGCGATCTTGACTACTGTAAGCCTCCCAGAATACCGGATGGCTGAGTTTGCAAGTGACCTCTGGAGGTCATCTTGTCCTGCCCCCCATTCAAGCTGGGTCACTTAGAACAGGTTGCCCAGGACCATGTCCAGATGCCTTTTGAATATCATCTAGGAGGGAGACTCCACAACTCTCTGGACAACCTGTGCCAGTGCTTCATCACCCTCACAGTAAAAAGTTTATGTTCAGACAGAACCTCCTGTGCTTCAGTTTGTGCATCTTGTCGTGTCACTGGACATCACTGAAATGAACCTGGCTCTGTTTTCTTTGCATCCTCCCTTCAGACATTTATATACATTGATGAGAACCTCCCCAACCTACTCTTCGCATGGCTCAACAGTCCCAGCTCTCTCAGCCTTTCCTCATGAGAGGTGCTCCAGTCCTTCATCATCTTAGCGGCCCTAGTCTCCCTTGGGTAGATAAAGGAATGAGCTGTGGAGCTAGATTGGCTAGCACTTTCCACTGGATTCATTCCACGAGTCACAACTTTCCTTGGGCAGGAATCCCTTCTTGGATAAACACAGAAACAGACAGTGCGTCACCTCCTTGATGGTCTTGACAATCTCAAATTCGGAGGTTGTGTGGAAGTCATAGCCTTCCTTCCGGAGATAGAGACGCAGGTAGCGTGAGACATCACGGCCAGCAATGTCAATCCGCATGATGGAGTGGGGCATGGCAAAGCCTTCATAGATGGGAACTGCATGGGTAACGCCATCCCCAGAGTCCAGCACCACTCCTGTAGTCCTCCCAGTTGCGTAGCTAGTGAAGGGGCAAACAATCAAGTCAGAATAAGGAATTCAAAGTGATCCCAAGCATGCAGCACATCCAGGCTCAACTCAGGGAGCAGAGATTTCCCATGAACAGGGGCTAAAAAAAACCCCAAAACCTAGTTCTCATCATAGTTCAGCAAATTCCTGTAAATTCTTTACTACAGAAATTAAAATTGAATTTCAGTTCTTGCTTGAAAAGGGGTAAGTCAGACATCAGTGTGGTCTTCTACAGGTTTTGTTTTGGTTTGTGAAAAAATGGATTTCATGACAACATTTCACAAGCACAAATCAAAGACAAAAGACACTTACAGGCTAAGCACAGCTTGCATGGAGATGAATAGTGCTGGCACATTGAAGGTCTCAAAAAACACCTCAGCAGCACGCTCTCTGTTCTTGCGTGGGTTTAGGGGTGCTTCTGTCAGCAGCACAGGATGCTGGTAGAGAAAAGAAGGAGCTGTGCTGCAATAACCAGGAGGCAGCTAGACGTGTGTTCCTGAAAATTTCTGCTTATTTATTCACTTTAGGAACCACTAATGCAAAGGGACATGTAGAAGGAAATAATTTCAGCTACTAAGCTGTATTAGACTGTGAATACCCTCTATTAAGTTGGAAGACCAGCAGGGTTCTGGTGTAGTTATGAAGTGTTAGGAAGTCTACTCTGTGAGCAACCCTGCCCCACGAAGGATGAACAAGATGACTCTCAGTGCCAAAGGTCAGTCAGATTAGCCAAAATACACAGACTCTAAGAAAGGGTGAAGGCATACAGTCTTAGCACACGCAGGCAGAAATATTCCTACTCCACTTATACAACCTATTGCTCTCCATCATTTAATAATTTTTTGGTCAGCTCATTCCAGACCACAGGATTGTGGTTTTCTCCTTCCTTACTTCAAATCACGTCACTGCTGAGTGGATATGCCTGATGTGCAGGCAGAACAGGAAAAGTTAGAAGCACTTGGCCTAGAGCAGGATCATTAGAGAGAGTGTGAATAACAAATGCTGAAAGTCAGATTTTCAGTCAGGCCAGAACATTAGATCTGGGGAAGAATTCTGCTTGGACACTTCTTGTGCAATACCTCCTGAGAGGTAAAAGAATCTAATTTAACAACAGACACGTTTAGAAAGAAGAGCAAAGGAAAAGTCCCAAATCTTTCCTGGAGTTCCAAAGCTCCTGGTGTTACATACATACTGAACGATGCCTGTGCCATTACGTAATGAGGTATCTCACCTCCTCTGAGAATGTCTGAAGCTGGTCTTTTGAATACACATACTGCCAAATGCGCTCCATGTCATTCCAATCCTTCACTATGCCATGCTCCATCGGGTATCGGATCGAGAGGAGACCTCTGTGCTCCTGAGCAAACAGAAAGGACAATAGAGCATACCTGTCAGACTCAAACAATCACATTTCTGAGCACGATGACTATGATTTAATGTCAGACTCACTTTTTTTAATGCCACTAAAAGACAACTTATCTCTAGCATGTAGGGCAAAAACTGAACATTAATCACAAACAACTCTGCCAGAGAAGTATTCACAAGATTAAACAAGGCCTTTTTATACCAAGCAGGAAAGGCTGGCAGTTGCAGAGCACATTCCATCCTAAGACTTTTCAAGCCAACATACAGACACCTATCAAATGGTATCTTTGTTCTACCAGCTCAGTCATGATACAAAACATAACAGGGTGGCATTGGGGAACATAGTTCAGAGGGCTCACAAGAAATGTGAGACCATACAACTACATGCTGACAAAAGCGGGACTGTGGAAAGCAAGCTTCTTGCCCACATCAGGGAGATAAAAGGCAAGTAGGGTCCATTTCTGAAGTTCCCAGTCAAAACGATGGGGATTTAACCATACAGACCTATAAGTAGCCTAGAAAAAAAGGAGAGATATAGAAGGATGTGGAAAAAAAGGTCTGTGGTCAGAAGGTTGGCACAAGAATTTAATGGAGCTTCCCACTCCACCTTGGACACACTTAAAAGTGACAACCTATTCTGCTCTTCAGATCTATATGCTGATGCCAAGGAACCACAGCCCTTTTAAGCATAACTGCTACAGCCCCTCCTTACAGCAGGTTACTGAGAAATATGGAGAAGTGCAGTATACAGGTTTTCTTACCTCTGCCTTTGGACCAATGAAAATGTCCCCTTCTAAAGCACCAGCCATAACACGAATGTGCTTTGGTCTGCCCACACTAGAACAGAGGCAAGAGTATAAGTGCTTCTAGAGAGAGAGCTCAGATGCACCCAAGGATTAACTACTTTGTGTTCCTCTCTGTCCTAACCAGTACTTTCTAAAGCAATGGACAGGTCTGGGGGCACTACCAGGTGCAGACAGACCCAGGTTTGCTCTGAGCTAATCTCAGAATAAGAGGTGAAGGGAACAGATTGTAGACAGTTCTGAAGTGGCGGGATATAAGCCAGCTGAGTCTGGCCACGCTTTCTCAGATGATTCAGACTTACTTGTTCCAACAGTGCCTGGGGTGAACATGGCTAGACTAAGCAACGGTCTGAGCTGATAGATCCACATGGTGTTGCCTGACCTCAGGTAGCTTCTCAGATTAGACGTTTATAGTCCCATAACCCACCTCACCATACAGAACACATTGCTCAGAACACAAATATACCCATTAAAAGCCCACCCCATTGAAAATAAAAGCCATATTCAGAGTTCCTGATCCAGCAGACCTCCTTCCAGTAAAACTCTCAGAAAACCTCCAAGGAAGTTTGGCAGGAATCAAGACATCAGACCACACATCAAAGAAATACAGAGGTCTTCACACTTCTCGGCCCATCTTTGTCTTTTTCCTTGTCCTTTTCCTCGTGTCTCAAGACTAAAGGATACTACAGCTTTGGTTGTGTGTTGAGCCTGACAAAGTGATACGTCACCTTTTATGGTGCATCACCCCCCTCCCAAAATCTCAAAGTACTTAATAGCAGAGATCTCCCCTCCCTGATACTTCTGTGCAGCAGGCAGAAGAATAACTAATTTCTCCAGTTACAAAATTGGACCATTCTTCCCCTCTATGTATCAAAGAATTGTTACATGGTACTAAGAACTTACCAAGACCAGTAGAATACTTACTAGTTTGGAAAGCAGTATTTCGGTATTTGATCGCCTGCAAAACCTGCTTTAATCACACCTGAGCCCTGTGGGAGCAAAGATGAAGACATGAGCTTATCATTCATTCAGGCATCTTCACAAGTTGTAAAGGAGTAGCAAAGTACATCAGCACTGCCAGATCCTCCTCTTTTTACTAGGAATAAAGCTCCCCGGGGATTGATTTGCCAGGCGGGGTTGGGGATGGGAAGGTGCCAGCAGGCCAGCTTGGCCACTAGAGGGGAGTAACTGGCACCCGCCTAGCAGCAACACATCACACAGGGCACAAACACCCAGGAGCGTCCCGGTACTGCTCCATGTACACACCCAAATGCTGCTCTTGTACAGAGAAGAATTTTTCTACCCAGTGCTACTGCTAGGGGTGCAGGAGGCTAAATCCAAGGTCTGCAGTTTTCTGTTGATCTTAAATACTCTCTGGGTGAAGGACAGCACTCCAGAAAGCCAAGCAAGAGCAACCGAACCCTGCCAGCTTCAGAGCCCACTGCTAAAAGGGGGAGGATGAAGGCTGTAGGCATCTTGGACATCTCGGAAGAAGATTTGGAAAGGATGGAGGGAGGGTGGATAAAGTCAGAAAAGGAAGTAGGAAAGACTGTGTGAAACAGGTTGGAGCAGAGACTAGGGAAAAGATCACGTGGTGGATAAACTAGCCAATGCTAAGGAGGCAGGTTGCAGAAACGTGGTCAGAAAAGACACTGGAAATGAACCCAGACTGGGGTCTGGAAAGAACAAAGATGCCAGTCACACTGCAAGGGGAAGGGCTGGAGGCAGGAAGAGCAGCTGACAGGATAGGGCTTGTTTAGAAGGGACAAGGAAGAAAAGATTAGGTATGGCAGTCAGAAAGGCAGAAATCCAAAAAAGCCTTCTGCAACATTCAAAACAGCACAAGCAGCAAACCCAGAGCGGGTAAAACCAGCCGCAGGGAGGCCCTGGCAGGGAGTCAGTGCCGGGCATCTGGCCCCACAGCTCTCGTCCCCATCGGTATCATCCGGAAGCATCCTGGGAACCCCATCATAAACTTGGATCTGTGCTGACTTCTTCCCCTCCTCCATTTCCTCTCCTTGCACAAGGGAATGACATCTTGAAACAATGAGCAGTTTGCAGGAACACCCAAGTTTTGCTAAGGAGCGGACTTTCATAGCTCTCCTCATATAAGCCGTTTCACTGGTAATCCCAGACTACCACGAGAGCAAGCTTTTCTGCAGAAAGAGGAGCAGTTTGGCTCTACCCTGTACTTGGAGCAAAGCATGTGAGTTTGCACTGAAACCTGTGACCTGTGAAGTGCCTGTTCACTCTCAAGGGCTCTGCAGCAGGACTGCTCTGTTTTTGAGGTCAAAAAGACATTGTGGCTGCCCCAGAGCATTTTAAAACAAGTAGCAATGCAGCTCCTCCACTGCTTTCCCCTTTCCACCACTTCTGCATCAGTCAGCATCACTGCTTTCACTTGAAGACTGAGGCCAAACGAGTTGCTCAGGGCTCTGCCAGACAAGCTCTGGCTGCAGCGGTTTCTGATGCTGCCGTCCCAGCTGCCTGCCCAGTTCCCAGTGCCAGAGGTTACCAGCCAGAGCAGGCTCAGCAGAAAGGAATGCAGGGCAGCCCCAGCCTCGCCAGTTCACAGTCAGTCCAGCGCCTTATTCCCAAACTACTTTCATCAGCAGTTTCAGCCAAGGTGCTGGGCTTTGCACAGAGCATGTGTGCTCTGCCACCAGGGCGGGGGCACTCCTGCCTTAAAACCTACAGTCAGATTTGCCAGGATGCATCTGTAAGGGAGGAGTATCAGGAACACTCTGCAAACCAGACCTAACTAGTTATAAAAGATATAAAAGATAGATCGCTCGAATCCTTGCCTCCTGACAAATGTCTGCAGCCAGGCTGGCTCAAGGAGCACACCCAAGCTGGCACCTGGGCAGGACTACTCCCTCTGGGCAAGAGGGACTTAGCTCCAGTTGCATCCCAAAGTCTGCCCTAACATGTACCAGTGTGACAAAGTGGCCTGTGAAGTGTTAAAAAGACTTCCCTTTAGATAGACTCTCTTCTGGCTGTTCACTTCAAAGTGAAGCAACAAATAAAACAAAACCACTATTCTGATTTTCCTTATCATACCTTATAAACAACTCTATACCTGGGAAATAACACCATCCTTTGTCAAGCCTCGTAGCAAAAAAGTTGAATCAAACACGGTAACATAACCACATCAGAATATTGTGCTTATTGAATATATTATTCAAGATAATGACTGATCTTGCTGCCAGCACAGTCCACTGCTGGGAAGTGGCTTCAGGAGAACAATGATGCTCCTATTTTAATAGGGAGATCGAAACTTCCTTATGCCAGGCCAAAAATTACCCAGTGTGTCCTGGTGACATTCCCAGCAATTTATGCATTTTAAGATTTACATCTTGAAGTTCAAAGTTAACTGAATGTGTTGGTAGTTCAGAACTCCTAGCTGGAGTCAAAGACGAATGACTGTTTTGAATGCGCCAGTAGGATGGGACTTCAATACAGTTGTGCTTCCAAGTGCCTGGGACTAAACCAAGCACAGCTGTTTGCTATGTCCACACTACAAACACCTGACAGCACTTTCTGACCTATTCAATTTTTCTTGAAAACATTTTACTTCTTTGAAGATACGTGTGCACAGAGTCAATCTCTTTATTTTCGACCAGTTTGAGATTCCTGTACAATCAGAGGAAAAGGTTTAAATTTTGAAATAACCCTGGCTGATTCAGAAGGTTTAAAGTAAAGACCTGTTTTTCATCTTTGTTTCAGATAAGCAAAAAAACATGCATCCTCCCTTCTGCTACAAACTGATTTATTAGAACTTAAACAAATTTTAAAATTAACACCCTTCCACCAGTAACTATCCTGGCTGGGCTTTCATCCTGTTTTGTTTGGTTGGTTTGTTTTTTAATCTGAGCAAAAGAATAAAAGAAGAAAGAAAAAGTACATGTCAAATGTATAGGTCAAGAAAGATAATCTCATGGAAAATTCTCATGAGTACCTTGAAGTAACTGAACATGCTTCTCCCGCTAGCTCTGTAGCTAGTCAGTTATTGTTTCATTCATCTTGATGCGTTTAGGACTCAAATTTAAATGGAAATCACCAAGAGTCAATCTGCTGTGTAGCACTTTTTATGGGGAGTGCACATTTCATATTGTAAAACTATTTTATTTGATACACATTTTATAAGTTCCAGAAAAAAACAAAGACACAACGGCCCTTACTGACAGTTCAGCTGTTTAAATGCCACCACTAGACTACAAATCCAAGTTTTATCCTCTTTTATGTAAACAGAGACAATTCCATGGACATCAAGGAATGCTTGCTTAGGCCACAGCTGAACCATGCTGTCTATCTGCATGTGTATTATGTTCATTGGGGCTCCCAGACCATTTATTTCTGGGAGGGCTTGTTGGAGCGCAAGATGGGAACGTAACTCTTAAAAATTACTTACTAAACAATAAAGAATATTAAGGTTGTGCTGAGGTACAGCTCCAACCTCTCACTGTATATTACAAAACTCTCCCTGCTGAAAACATGCAGCTGAGCATGCTGTTTGGTAAGAGAAAAACACCTCCTTGTTGAGTTTTTAGCTACATACCTTAATGTCCTTTTGGAACACACTGAGATATCAGAGCAGGGCTGGGACTGGGACGGGGGGCGTAGTCTGGCTTGTTCACTAGCTCATTATCTCATTTCCCCCTCCCCACCTTCCCCCACACACGCATACATGAGACGGGATAACACTCAGCCTTGAAAAGGTGCCTGCAGCTCTCTGAGGAAAAGCAGTAATGAAGCTGCAGGAACAGCAGTACTTGCTCTGTGCGGCTCCACTTCCCGTCCTGCCTGAACTCAGAAGAGTACCAAAAATGCAGTGTCACCACAAGGTTCCTTGGCTGACAGCCTGCCAGCGTTAAAGGCAGATGTCACAACAACTGCTTCATTCTACTTCTTGTACAGGGAGGGGAAGGGAGGGGTGGGGGGGGAAACTCATTTATAAGAGAGGCAAGAAGAATTAGCTTTTATAAGACCAGCTGATAAAATGAGAAAAGAAACAAGAGTCAGTTGCTGGCGGATGAGCCCTTCTTCAGGTCTGAAGCAGAGGCAGCAATCATAGCACTAAATAACAAAAGGACATGCTGAAATGAGATATAAGCTGCTATTATATGACTATAGCACAACAAACCCATCCTCACAGTACCAGAGTGCCTGGGAATAACTTTAATGGTTAGCTAATCACTCGACACCACAGCAGGGTCAGTGCTACTCCAGTCATTTCTAAGAACAATCAACCTAACTTATTCTTTCATGTCTTCAATAAGGAGAATAACATGTTTTTCTCTACAAAGTCAATTCTACTGTTCAATCTTCATTTCCATTAGATATTCTCCTTCAATGTCTAACCTAAATCTCTCTGCTGTGATTCCAGGGGAAGACACAAAACCAAAAGTGTATCAGAGAGCTCAAATTGTAGGGAGGAAATTGGGATCAATAATAAAGAAGAGGTCAGAAGAATAATTGGCTTGATCTGAGAAGACCTACAATCATTCAGCTATGGGAAAAAAAGCAATACTTTGAGAAGCGCTAAGCTAGCAAGTCCACATGTCATATGGCAAAAAGATTCAGCAGAAATTAAGATTATGGAGAAAAAAGACAGTACAACACTGACCCTTCAAAGCAACAAAATCTGAATCACTGGCAGTAGAGGTCAGAAGGGAGGAGCATGAATTTGTGACTCACCACACTGAAGGAGGCTCCCTCCAAGATATGCCCTCCCACCCCTTCCTGGATGGTCCTTTCTCTTGGGATGCCAGCATGGATGGGGCTAATCAGAACTGGACCCAGCAGTATCTCAACAAGGCATGCAGTCACTCTCATTCATCTCAAACTGAGCAGTTACCCACACAGGTTGAAGGTCTGCTTTGAGCTAACAAGAAACATTATCAGCTAGGAGCAGCCATCTGTGACACCACACCCCACTGTCAAATTACAGCTGATGCAACCCACGCTGGGAGCAGTTCCTCTAGGAGCTCTGCCTCCTGTGGGCTTCAGCATGGGAATCCATGCCTTGGGTGCCAGCACTCCCTTGCTGTGAACACTAGGCTGGATGCTCTGGGAGGAAGTGGCTGGTACTGGGGGTGACCATCCCCCTTTCGCTGGGCCTGTCAGGGAGCAGCCTGTGATGGGGAGGTTGCCTGCAGGGTATCATCACTAGCATGGAAGAAGAAGAACAACAGAGAAGAGCAGACACCCCCGGAGCATGCTGGGGGTCCGGCCAAGGCCTGCCCCCAGAGCATGCTGGGACTCTGGCCAAGGCCGGGCCCACCAGCCGCCATTGTCCCCCAGGCACAAAGAGGGACAAGGCGGGGCCGCAGAGCCGGGGTGCAGCCCCGCCTGACGGGCAGCTCTAGCTGCCAATGAGCACAGGTGCTCTCCGCGACAGCGGGGCGGGACGCGCCCCGCTTCGGCAGGTAACGGCGGGCTCCCACGCTGACTGGCAGCCGCCCCAGCCAATGGCGTCGCCTCGCCCCTCCCAGGCAACAAGCACCTCGGCGGCGGCGGGGGCCGCTCCCCGCTAGCGAGGGGCAGCGGCCCTCCGGCGGGTGACCGGCAGGCACCTCAGCCAATCGCGGTGCGCCGAACCGCGGCGGCCCCGCCCCGGCGGCGGCCCGCGAGGACGCAGCGTACGGCGCTTGTACGAGGGCCCGAGGCGGCGGCTAGGCCGGCGGGGGGAGGGGAGCGGGGGGGTGGCGGGCAGGGCGCGGCCGTCCCCGATGACAAAGGGATTGTGGCCCGCGGGCCCTTCCCGCCCTCCCAGCCCCAGGGACGCACGGCCGCCCGCACTCACGTTGTCTATCACGACGGGCTGGTTCGCTATCACGTCGTAGGACTCCATGGCGAGGACCCGCCGCAGCCACCCGTCAGGGAGCAACAGCCCAGCCCTCGGCGGCGCATGCGCGGGAGGGCGGCGCGGCGCCGCCTGGGTGATGTATTCCTCCGGCGGCGGGGCCTGCTGGGAAATGTAGTCTGGGCCCCGCGCGGCGCCTGACGGGAAGGCGCGCCAGGAGCGGGGCATGCTGGCAGATGTAGTGCGGAATTAAAAAAAAAAAAAAAAAAAAAAAAAGAGGAAACGCTGCAAAAATACCCACGGCCCGGAAAATGCCTTTTCGGCGTGAAACCCGAGTGGGGTGGTGGGTGTCGTGTGCCGGGGGAACTGTGCACTTCCACCAAAGCCCCACTGGATTGCAACTGGCTTATTTCCAGTTTAATAGATTCTTTCCCCCATTTTTCTAATAGGAAGACAGAAAACACCTTCTGCAGAGGGCATCTATCGTTAATGAAAGTGTTTTACCGTCCCATCGTTTCACAGAATCATCTCTACAACCTTCTGGTCATAACGCATCTGTTCTCTCTGAGTATTACCCAGTTTCTCTGCATTTTTGGAGGCATGGCAACCAGAAAAGAAGTGTTGGTACAAAGAATGCACATAACAGGCATCCAAGCATTAAACAATGTGTTTGTTCCCTGTTGTTTTCCACTTGCGGTATGTTCTACAAGCACTTTGAATAATTGATGACTGACAACAACACTAAAATGATTCATTTACTTGAAACCCTGAGCAACAACACTGGGTCTTGAAACTAGTTAAAATGAAGTTCAGTGCTGGTAAGCGTATGTGAAGGTTGATTCAGAACTCACCCGTCTTGTCCCGCATCTTTCATGTGGACACTGAGACTTCTCTTCTGTAACTTCTGCCTTTAGCCCAGGCAGATAGTCTCACCTCAGATATTTCTCTTCAGTGATTTTCATCATTCACCTAGTGTAAAAGAGGAGGTTTTGCGTATGACAGGATGGAGGGGTTTAAATTATTTCAAGACCAGTATTTTATCACCTGAGTAAATGCCAGGAGAGCCTCACGATGCATGTATTAAGCCAACATAGCATTTCATATATGACTCTGTTATATTTACCTTTTCAGTTGACTGTAATTGACTTCTCGGGTAGATGTCACAAAAAGTAGTATCACAGTAACGGGACAAGTGAAATATTGTTCACTGTGGGAAGCAGTGATTCATGAGAATACCAACTGCTCACTTCCTTTCTCAGTGGATAGTCATTTGTTTGCTTGCCAGCTTCTTGACTATATGTGAGCTCCTAAAAGGTACGTTGTGAACATTGATTTTGGAATAAACTCTCAGGTATGTAAATGAGAAATGCAACAAGCAGGAGCACTCGTTCTATCCTCTCAGCACTCTATAGCTCATTTCTTCTCTATTCTGATTAAAAAGCAGGACACTGCTCCAGCAAAGGTGAGGACTATTGAACACATGCCGGCTCACACATACATACAAGGCTTCGCATGACCACAGATGTAGCTGCAACTCAGGAATGAGCCAGATCTTCAGCGTGCTTAGTACACAGGTCAAGATCCTCAATCAGACAGCCCTTGAACTTCACCTATTTGCATTGCTTTGCAGCTGCCCCTGAGGTACCTACAGATACAGAAAGGTGCACAGGGAGAATAAAGGTGCTGTGAGGATTGTATAGGTATAAAGATAGCAATAACAAAAGCTGTAGAGCAGTAGTAAAGGATATAGAGCTATTAGCCGGCCACGTCCTGGAGCACAGCCACGGTCCCACAGCTCTCTGTCCCGGGCCCTGCTGTGCGGACAGATGAAGTCTAACCGAAGCAGCTCCTGAACCGCTGCAAGTTACCGCCTCGCTTCTTCAGGTGAGATTGACACAGCCTTGAGTGCCGAGGCTGGGGGTGGCTGTGGCCGGGGACCTGTCCTGCCGTAAGCCCCCTGGGCCAGCCAAGGCCGGGGAAGGTGCCCGCCAGGCCCCTGCCCCCGGCCTCCCGCCAGCCGGGCCCCCTGCCCACCTCGGCGCTGCCCGGGCCTCGCACCCCGCCCTGCCGCGGGGCGACCCCCAAGGCTGCCCCACGGGGATCCCTCCTCTTCCCACGGGCCCACCCGGACGCCGGTAACCTCCTGGCCCCCTCTCCAGGCCCTCCCTCACGCCCACGGGACTCCCCTTCAGCCCCGCGGCCCCCCGGGTTCTCCGCACCGCGCTCCCCCCGGCGCCTCACGGGGCCCCTTCGCCCCGCTCCACGCCGCACCCCGCCGCCGCCGCCGCCGCTAGAGGGCGCGCTGGCGGCGTGGCGCGGAGCGGGGCGGGGGGAAGAGGCGCGGCCGCTCTCCGCGCCGCACGCCGCCATTGGCGGAGCCGCCGTGTCACTCACCGTCGCCCGGGCAGCGGGGCCCGCCCCCTCCTCCCGCAGCGCCGCGCCGCGCAGCGCCGCTTGGGCCGGGCCGGGCCGGGCCAGGAGCCGAGCGGAGCGGAGCGGAGCCGAGCGGGCCGCGCCGGGACCGACCGCCTCCGCCGCGCCGTCCCCGCCGCCGGGACATGGAGGGCGTGCGGCCTGGCGGGGGTCCCCCCGCGGGCGGGCCGGGTTCAGGCTCGGGGTCCGGCTCCGGCTCCTTCCCGTCGCTCTTCCCGCCGGGGCTGCACGGTATCTACGGCGAGTGCCGCCGCCTCTACCCCGACCAGCCCAACCCGCTCCAGGTCACCGCCATCCTCAAGTACTGGTGAGGCGGCCGGGGCTGCGGCCTGGAAGGGGCCGGAGGCCTTGCGTGGGGCTGGGGGGCAGCGGTGGGGCCGGGGGTCTTGCGTGGGGCCGGGGGGCAGCGGTGGGGCCGGGCTGCCTCGTGTGGGGTTGGAGAGGGTTTGGGGGGAGCAGTGGATCGAGAGAGGGGTCGTGGGGTTGGGGGAGGCGTGGGGGCAGCGGTGGGGCTGGGGACGCCGTATGGGGTGGAGGGGGGCAAGGCAGTGGGGCTGGGGGGGGTTGCAGCAAGTGGAGAGCGACTGGGGGTTGCATGTTGAGTTTGGGGTGAGATGGAAGAGGTTTGGGGGTGTGCAGTGGGGCTGGGGGAGGAGGCGTTGGGGATGTAATTGGGTACTTGTGAGGTGTACTTGGGCGGGGGTGTCCTGGGGAGGACGTACTGGAAATAGAAGGAAGGGTCTAGGGAGGGATGCATTGAAGACAGGAGGGTGTATTGGAGTTTCTGGGGTGATTTGGAGCTTCTGAGCGAGGGGTGGCTGATGAGGGCTTTGGCTGGGGCAGGTCATGGGAAAAGGGAGTGTGTATTACTCAGTGGAGGAGTTCCCACAGAGGGTGGGGGGCTGGAGTTTCCCTTCCTGGACAGGGGGTACAAGCTCTGTCTTCTGTCCTGGAGCTTGGGGTTTGAGCATGGCCAGCACCGACTGGAGTGAACCTGCGTTCCAGCCTCCAAGCCACATGCGTGCCACGCATGTACCCGTAAAACCCATGGGGCAGAGCCAGCTTCTCTTGCCCTTGCGTAGCCATGTGTTACTGCAGACTACGAATCTGCTGCTTACAGTCTCTGCTGACACAGTGTCTGACACCAGGAACAGCAGTTGTTTATGTGGGAGAGTGGCATGAAGGAAGTACTTGGATGTTTAGCTATGGAGATAAGTGTCTAGTGTCTAGCCCTGTGCGAAGAGGAGTTCCTTTTGCTTTTTACTATTGCTTTGCTGCTCAGCCCCCTCTTCTGGGCCTAAGGAACATGATCAGGTCACCCCTGAGTGTTTGCTGGACCTGACATTGACCAGTCCCTACTCCTGCACTTGGAAAAAGTTTAATAAATGCTAAACTTCTTTATTTACAGTTCATTTTAACCTGTATGTCTCTATCTGATTGAGTCCTGAGCAAAATAATGTCCTCCCTGTGTTCTGTTCTGACAGCCAAGCTATTTCTGTTGTCTTCCAAAGAAGTGGTGTTGTTATGTGGTTCTAGTGAGAAATATGTTTGTTAGCCCTTATTGCTTAGGAAGTTTGTGTACTTAAACTGGCACAGTGGGCTCAGATAAGGTGTTGCAAATCTGGGACCTCAAAATACAAATAAATTCTTAATCATCTGTGCTGGCGAGTACTTCAGTGATGGTCTGATCAGTCTGTTTTTTACACCTGTTTCTGATTTTAGATATTCAAGCTTGTTGAGTTTCCAGTCACCTTGATTTGGGAGTCAGCACTTCTTTTCCATCAACAGCTTATAACATTACTGACTGGAGTGATGTAAGATTTGTGTGGGATGGAGGGAGATTTAGGTCTATAACAAAGAATGTCAGAGACCCTTGTTTGGGAAGGAACCTTGTTGCTTGTTTGCTTAAGGGGTTGATTAGGGCTTCACTGCAACTGGAGCTCAAGTACTAGAAAAACTGCTATTAGCAGTGATGGCCAGTTACAAATGAGAAGTAACATGAAGGCCTGTTTATCCTGGCATTTTCTACTTAGCGGTTCTTCCAACTGTCTCAGCCGGCAGTGAGAGTTGAGAGCTTCGCTCATAGAAATCAGAGGTGAGCTTCTTGCTGGTGTTCTGTGTAGGAGATTCTTGTGCAAGGTGGAACCTACGTGGACACTACAGGTACTTTCTCTCTCTTTGTTAGGTGAAACTTGGAGCTTGGTTAAGTCTAGTAGAATGACTTCTGTCACTGCTTGCTCTCTGCTAGTCTGTTCTCTGCCTGGGCTGCCAGCTATTAGTTGGTTTAGATTAGAAGAGGAAATTGCTGAACAAAGTTCCCTGCCTTTGAGGAGAAATATTGTAACACTAATCAGGTTTTAATTATACGTATCAGTTTCTGTATGGTTAACAGCAATTTTTTTTGTTCAGGGAGCTGAAGTTGTATTCTTCGGCTTGCATGGCAGAGCAGATCCTTACTTTGTAACGTTAGAGAATATGCAGAACCGCATACCTATTAAATGAAGGGGTTTAGCCGTGTGGATTATTTCATGGAACTAGTCTTTTTTTAAATGCTATTTGCATATCTTGGGAGAGAGTTCGTGATTGCAATCAGAACTTCTTGGAAGAGTTCCTGGCTGTATTTATAAAGGCCGTGCGGTGAGGAGTTTTTCTCTGTTGATAACCAGAATCTGCTTTTATGCAAAAAATATCTGAGTGAAGTGTCTTGATGCAGAGAATTCATGCTGGTGAAAAACCAAATTTGTAATTTCCTTTGTGATAGGTTTTGAAATAAGCAGAATTTGGGCTGGACTGTTGGTTTTTCATTACCTGTCTTGAATTTAGGCCATGTACTCAAAAACCAGTCTGTTGACCTGTGGTCTGCAGCCGCTTTGGGATCATGGACTACTTCTGAAGCATTGTCAAAAGGTAGCTGTGAAAAGCAGTCCTGCTGTCAGCTGTGGGAAGTGACTATAAACAATCTACTAATGACTTTTTAGCGTGAATGGATTGGGAATTTTCCATTTTTTCCCATTGTGGAGCTATTTCCTCTCTGCCCACCTCGGGTTTCTCCTTCCACAGAAACTTCAGAGCGCTCTTAACATCAGTCAAAAGAAGACTCTTGGTGCAGATGCAAATACTGGATTTCCCCTGAGGCTCCCCTTCTTGCTCCTGAATGAGCTCCATGAATAGAGAATGTAACAAATTTGTACTGTACCTCTGGCTTTGAAGTTGGGCTCTTCCTAATAAAACCCTCCAACGCTTCCAGCTCTTTGTGTGAATGCGTGTACTGATATGTAGATTGTGATACAAGGTCGAACCTTGCAACAGCAGCTGTGGGTGGGAGGATGTACTAGAGCAGGCATTAGCGGTGCTAGACAAGTTAGCGTAGCAGCGAAACCTGCCACCGAAACTGGATAAATATCTGTGCTGACTAGCCTTTGCTGAGCATTATTGCCATGGGTATGTTACTAGATGTGTTCCAGGTAGCTGGGTTAAAGCTGGTGCTGGATGCTCCTGTAGTTGCAGCAATTTTGAGATGTGTAGATGGCTTGGATGTGTATTTTTCAAAATTGAATTAGTCACTGCTGCAGGCTTTTTGTCTGACTCTCTTCCAAGCCTACCAAATTTCTTGGGGAGTAAAGATGGTCTGTCTGGATTGTCATGCAGTGTTTAAACCAGTGGGTAGCTAACTTTGGCTGGGTCTGCTCTGGGCAGGACAGAGCTCAGCTCCCCAGAGCCAGCTGGTGCCACATTGCTGCAGCTGCTTTCTGGGTAGCATGGTGCTGTGGGTCTCCAGAGAGGTTTGGCCTTTGGAGAGAAGCATGGGATTGCCAGCAGGAGAGGGAGAGGTATCTGGCTCACCTAGTGCAGTCTAGGCAGGACTTGCTCACTGTCTGCATCAGATCTGACGAATCTGTTTGAGTAGCCCTGGGGAGGAGTGTGATCACAGAGCAGCTCACTGTCCCGAAAAAGGGTAGTATAAGGGTTTGTCTTGTATGTTGTCAGTGTCAAAGTGCCTGTGTCAGCAGAGTTCCAGTGCAACTCATTTGACATCTAAGGTGTTATTAAACCCAGTTTGGAAGCAGGTTTTGTGTGTGTGGGAGATGCTTGTTGCTTAGCAGGTGGAGGTGTTTTCCCTTCATTGCAAATCCTACACATCTGCTCTGATCACATGCTAATCTCTTGCACTGGTTTGCTGGTCAGTGTGTTGACCTCCCTTGCTCTGGAGTCTTCCCAGTCAGGTGGTAATTGTGTGTGGCTGCTGCTGTTCGCTGCCACTCCTTGGGGGTCAGTGGCTATCCTGTCTGGAATTGCTTCCACCTGGCTGCTTCCATCATGGATCTGGGAGTTACTGCCGTGGGGAGCCTGAGCACTGGCCAGGGTGTTGGTACCATACCCGGAACTTAGCCACCTGAATGGGTATCTATGGCAGAGATCTCAGCCTCCAGTGTGACCTGGTGCTGGTGAGAAGGAACAGCTGGAGATGGGGTATGAGGGGGACTCATTTTCTTTGTGAATGTTTCAAGCTATTGCTAGACTTTGAGAATGGTTTTTTCCCAGGCTGCCACTGAGAATCAAACTCTGCTCTGTCCCAGGGTCTAACATACATTCTTTGTGCTTCCTCACCAGTTTGCCTGTTACAGCATAAAGATGCCATTTATCATACAAGAAGGCTGCATAATTCTGACTTAGCCCTCACCAATAGACCTCGGTGCCATTACTGGGAGTGGGATGCTCATTCCCTCTGTCCTGCTCTGATATCCTGGGCTGCATCCTTGACTGACCCGCTGGGAAGCTGGAGCTGGCCTGGAGCCACCGTGGTGACCTTATGTGACTTAAGAGGAGGGAAGCTGTCCTAGGGAGAGTCACTTGTGCTAGATAACCCTACTCTTTTTTTTTTTTTTTTTTCCCTGCAGCAGTAGGAGGGAGGCCACAGGCCTTTTAAAATGGCAAGCCAATATATTACTTTGTACAGCCTTGGTAAGGTTGGGCAGCAGGGTGGGCAGAGGATTTCAAATAGTGTATCAGTGTCACTAGAAATCTGCATAGAGTATGTAGTTGCCTTCTGGAAACAACAGGGAACCTGCTCTCATGGCCCTTCCTGGCACTATCTTCCCTGCAGGTGATAAACCTGGGGAGTCCCCATGTGCATTAACTCTCCTCAGAGCTCACCCTGGCAAGCACCTTCTTACAGGTGCTTTGCATGTCAGCTGGACCAGGTGCTGGCAGGCCTCTTGCCAGACCAATGAGCTACCAACGAGGGCTGGATCCATCTGTCCAGCCATGGTGACTACTCCTCTGGAGAATCTCCTGTGGAGATGCCCAGGTGCTGCAGCTCTGTGGCAAGGCCAGTACAGAATTGCAAAGTGACTTTTTAGCACCTCTGTTCTGCAACGCCAGCTACCCCAGCTCTGAAAAACCCTGTCTTCTCAAAGGTCTCTCCTAAATGAACTTAAAGAAATTGCTGTACTTGTTGAATGTGATCTAGGGTTAATTGTGCAAGCTCAGGGTTAAACCTCTTCCGTGCTGATTGCCTGTTTTCTGAAGCCAGTGGGTGTAACTGACTTTACTACCAGCCGCCTGGTTATGCTCATGCCTGAGGACTGAAACGCTTGTCAGAATTTCCTCTGTGCTGCTAGATGGGACTCTGAGAAGGGCGCTGGCCTTAAGTGGGATAATTGCAATTAAGCTTTGCTGTTTGATCATCCCAGAGCTTCCTTGGTAAGGCTAGGTACAGATCTCCATGCGTGAAGCACAAACACTTCCCGGAGGCACGGAGCAGTGGTAGTGGAGGGTGCTACAAGAGGCTAATGAGCAGGCTAGATGCTGAGAAAGTATTCTCGCCCAGCCTGCCAGTGTTTGATATAAGGCAGTGGTGCTTTAATGAGGGAGCAAAACTGAGATGCTCAAATGCTTTTTGTGCAGCAGTTGTGGCATGTGTAATGAGGATACACAAATGCCCAGGGCTAGCGAGGGAAGCGCAAGCATGCCCTGCAACCTGCAGATGATAGTCAGGGTCTCAACAGATGATGTAGATGAGGGAAATTGGTGTGAAATAAGTGGTTTGAGTGAAGGGGGTCATCTTAGTTTGAATTTTGTTGTTTGGAGAAGTTGAGAGTATTTTACTTGAAGAAAAATGAATTGGAGGCACGAAACAGTTAAACAGCTGCTCATGCTATTCCATAAATGCTTGTGGTAGGTGGTTTGATGTCTTGTCTCTTCTTGCTTGCTTCTGCCTCTGTGTTTTATGATTGACAGGGTGAACAGTGAGCAAAATGGTCTAGCATGTTCCTTCCTTTGGTGGGGAGTTGACCTGCCTCTGTGTGGGCAGACGTGATGGCAAGCGGCAGGAAGAGTATGCTGTGCTCTCTGCTGGCACACCAGCCTCGTTTCCTTGCTGTTTAACGTAGTCTGGCTGTGCTGCATTGACTTTTAAGTAATGTTCTTTTAAGGAACCCATTCTAATGCTGAAGCAGAGGGTGCAGTGATGCTTTTTAGGTGTTCTTGACTAATGCAGCTAGTGTATTTTACAAGTTCTGGTACTAATTTTTCTGAATCAATGTTTTTCTCTTCCACTATTTTAACTGTCATGTCTATGTTCAGAAGTATGGATTACTTTCCTCAAAACGTAGCCATTTCAAAATCTGCTTTGAGGAATAGCATCGGAGTTTTTTTTTTAATTGAGGTATGTGCCTCTGGACTGAATTAAGAGCTTGCAGTGCAGATACAGCTATTGCTCTTTTACTAGTACAATTTTCCAATTTTCTTTGTGTTTTGTGGAAGCTTTAATATGATTTTCCAGAGGTTTTTATGCTTTAACGTTAAAAACATTGTAGTATGTTGCGCACGTGCACTTTGCCTTCCTGTGCTTGAAGCTTTCTGGACTTAACCCAACCTTTCTCCTCAATTTTTTGGGTTTGGGCTTTTTTGGGTTTTGGGTTTGGTTTTTTTTTTTTTGAGGTAACTTGAACATGAAAATTTCATTTCATCAGTAGCTGTGTTTTAAAGCAGGTCTTTGTACAGCCCTTTGTAGCACCTTTGGAGACTTCCCATTTGTCTTGAATAAACTAACTTACCCAAGAATCTTTCTGGTTTTAATGCAGGTTGGGAGGACCTGACCCTCTGGACTACGTTAGCATGTACAGAAACCTGGGAAACCCAGCGCTAAATGTTCCTGAGCACTGGCACTACGTCAGCTTTGGGTTAAGTGACTTGTATGGAGACAACAGAGTACATGAGTAAGTGTCATTTAAGTTCTGTTGCTGCATGTTGTGTTTTGTGTTGCGTTTTGGTGGAGCATAGGTAAAACCCTGTCTTGCTGTTCTTATTTGAACAGCTGGTTTTCTGCTGCGAATATCTTAGCCCTGGTCTTGTGAGGGGTGACGTACACCTGTTCTTGGATGTAGAAAAATTACTATGTTCCCCTTTGCAGGCTTTGAATGCAATATATTTCCTTGTCAGTGTTGAGTGATTTTTTTTAATTTTTTTTTTAATTTCTTTTAACTGGTTGGGAAATCTTTTTTTAACTGAATGTCTTGTGTTTTTCATTCTTGGTAGTCTGTTATGGTCATACACTTAAATCCTGACCCCTCCCTGTGCATGTTAAATGCTTTCCTCTGGAAAACTGCTGTAAGGGCATATTTCCTATTGCTGGCACAGCAGTGTTACTGTCAGCGGACTGCCACCCCGGTGGCTGCTGTAGAAAGTGCCAATTTGTGTAACAGAAGCATAAAATTCTAATTGTTTGACTGTCTTTTCTCTAGTAATTAAATTATCTTAGTTTGTTGGTATGGATGGTCTTTAGCAGGCATTTTGTATAAGACCAGGCAAGCAGCATGATCTAACCTTATTCTTGTCTTTTTTTTTTACTGACCTTGCTCCTTAACTCCAGTTAAAGTGAGTAGCAGTAGCTAGGGTGTCATGATCTTGGGGCTGTGAACATGGCCTTTTAACCAGCCAGAAATGGCCAAAGGTTTCTGCTGTTGCTGTTTAGTGAAACTGTGCTGTTTCATAGTTGCAGGGTAAATGTCCTTGATGAATGGTGCAGCAAAGGCCCTGGCTTGTTCACCCAAGCTTTCCTTCCTTTGTTTGTCTTGGTTAACATTCAGCCACCAGTTTTTTTTTTTCACCCAGGTGCTTCTCTTGCAACAGCAGCAGTCAGGCAGCTTCTTTAACCTTACCCATGTCCTCAAGGCAGTTTCTCCTGTTTTTTTTCTCATGTTTGGGGTTACAGAACTGTTTTTCAGAAGACAAGTCTCTTAAGACTGGAGTTTATACAGGACCCTAGTGTCACAGAGATCTGCCTGGGACATTTAACGAACACACATGCTAACAACAAACCCCAGGCATTAGTTGCTGGGGCAGAGGAAAGGTAGGGCAAGTGAAAGAAACGAAGAGAAGTGAAGTTAAAGGCTTCCTTCCCTTGCTTCCACAAGAGACCTTACCATGGACATGCAGGCCTTCATGTGGTGCCTTTGTTCTCAGATCATGATATTTAATCTTTGCCAGTGAAAATCTGAGGTTGCCAAGATTAGGTGACCTGTGTTTGCCCACCTTGTTTTGATGGGACTAATTTTGGAGGGAGTAAGTGCTGTGCTGACTTCCTCTATTTGGTGACTTGTCAGCCTGAAGTTTTCCCATGGTGAGACTATTCTCTTTGCTTAAACTCTTTCCTGATGGTTTTGGGTGAGAGCAGGGAGTGGATATGAGGGTCTTGGCTGAAGACATGAAGGGTGGTGTGTTTTTATGAATGAAAAAGCTAATTATGTGAGGACACAGCCTCCTTGGTGCTGGCACATGCTCTGGCTTCTCAGTCTCAAAACCTGTCTGCTAGACCAAAAACTGTTGTTCTTCTGTAGCGGAAAGCTTGGTGGTGGAGGAGTGAAAGTATCACACAGGTGGAATGTCACATCTTTAAATAACTTCCTGGCAGAAGACCTCCTAAATCTTCATACTGTCATATGGTTTGGTCTGGAAATTTGGATTGAGATAGTGGAATATGCCTTTTGGTGGTTGCAGGGCACAGGAGTTAAACCCCCATCCCTCGACATAGGCTGCAGGTGATTTCCAAGGCCTGCTGAGTGAAGCAGAAGCAAATTCTGTGCCATGGTCTGGGAGGTCTGAAGCACCTGAATGCCCTGTGTGTACGTGAGCCTGGGAGGAGGCTTAGAGAGCTGGTGTGCCTTGGCTGCCCCTGACACTGCGCTGCCAGAGGCTGCTGCAGCTGGGCACTGCAAGCAAATAGCGAGCCCTTGCTGCTGCACTGCTTCAGGGATGTTGGCTGCAACCTCTTGAACACAGGCCTGCTGAGATCCATCAAAGTGATCTCCATGCCCTGAGTACATGCATGTGTTTCCCTTCTCTCTGTGTGGCTGGAATAGTGTTCCCAGCTCCACAGTGGGATGTCCCTGTGTCACTTGCTTTGAGATGTTCAGCTGTCTGCAGCATTGTCATCTTTATTTTGGCCTCATTCTTGGAGCTACAGAACTTAATACTACACGTGCTGTCGAGAAACCTGGCTCTGCCTTTATGGCAAAAAGTCTTTATATACAATTACGCATGTGGTAAAGCTGTCAAAACCTACATGTCTCTTAAACACTGAACCCGAAGTTATCACCTCATAGGAGAGCACTGTAGATAGGCAGAGAGAAGATTGTCAAACGGAGCTGAGCACTCACCAGCAATTCTTGCTCTCAATGTTTGCTGACTACTCCTGAAACGCCACTGCCCTGTGAACTGCACATCACCAGAGCAGCACTGGCTGCACACTGCAGGAATGTAGTGGTTTTCCTACATGCTCGGGAGGCTCTTACTCTCCAGCAGAGAATTTAATAAAGCCTTTATTTAAGAAAATGGGTATCAGTCTCTTTGTTGCTTGAAGGACTTTGGGATTCTGCTGTCCCAGGTAAAGTGTGCTGCAGGATGGTTGGCCAGAGTGCGGGGTGACAGGAGTGTTGTTTAAATCTTTGGAAGATTTCCTTTAAAGCTGGTGTGGCACTGAACTCAGCTTGACTGCCCTAGCTTCTGAAGATACAAGTTAGTTGGTGGGGTTGTTTTGGTTTCCCAGCTCTCTCTGCAAAGACTGCAGAGCTGGATCTGCTTGTGACAGTCAGCAAGGTTCCTACAACAGGGATGTGCTTCCATAATATTTCTGCCTTTCATCCTTTAGAAAGGGAAGGATAGTACAGTGCCAAAGGTCTTTTTAATCTCCCAGCTTGACTTTGGGTAATGTATAGCTTATTTCTTGTGGACCTCTTCAGTTAATACAGTACAATCTAGATCAATTATAATGCAGTATTAAATGAAAAGGACTTTTTGAATTTTTGAGTGAACTAACGCTGAATTGGAGGCCCCTATATTTTTATTTATAATGGAATAGCAAACAGATGTAGCAAGCAAAGTGAAAATGTTGACTTTAATTTATATTTTTTAATAAGAACCTGAAAAGTCTGAAGTGGAGCTCTCCCTGTGTCTGCTTGTTGACAGATTTATTTTCAGTTAAAGCAGCACTATTTCCTGCTCTGCTTAAATATCAGCTATATACTCTGCTTACAGAACTGGTCTGGTTTAAAGAGTCCACAGAATAAGATGGAAGAAATCTAAGAATTTCAAACGGGGAAACCTTTTTTATTTAAAACCATTCAGTGTTTCATGGTATAATGGCAACCATGACACCAGCTGTGCTGGGCTGCTTGCTCTAAAAATCCTAAATCATGACGTCATGACAGTGTTAGGGAACCGCAGGCCTTTCAGTGGGATTTCATGCCAAGCTGCTTGCATGGAAATAAGTCTCTCCAGTTGAGCATGTTGCACAACTTGAGTGGCACCAGAAATCCTTCCGGGACATTTTTGCAAGTTGTACTCCATTTTTAACTTTTTCTATCTACTTTAAAATCAAAACCAATGTGTAACTTCTTGAATCTATTCAGCAGGGTTAGAGTAGAGCCTTTTTCTGGACCGTTCTTGCTTTCTGAAGAGATTCCACACTGCAGTGACGCATGTGTGTGTAACGTGTGAGCATGCTGGCAGGGAGCATGTGGCTGGTGCAGTTGTGGAAGAGGAGACGAGTCCTCCACCCCTTGCTGGCAGCTACTGTCCCACAGCAGTGTCAGCAGCAAGGAACGTGTCCCTGTGCGTCCGCACAAAGTGCGGTGCCTCAGCTGGCAATTGCAGATTCGTGCTCCAATGCTGGACCGTTGGCAGGGCCGGGGCGGAGGCACCTGATCCTTCCTGCAGTTTCCAGGCATGATGGTAACTTCTGCCTATGTGGAGAATGGGTATGTGGGGAAGGCAGAATCAGCGAGCATAGCTGGACTTGGTGTCCATCAGTGGCAATGCCAGCTTCACCTACTGCGGTGCCGTGGCGTGCTCCAGCCCTGGATTGTGCTGGCGCAGGGGTTCGCAGGGTTGTCCAGGGAGCTAGGAAGTGATGTGTGTTTTCACCAGACTGACTTCTATCTCCAGGTAACTATAAGGCCAAGGCTGAATCTCCAGTTAACTGTTCCTGTAGTTCAAGTGCTCATCCTTTTTGTTAACAGTTTAAAAAGCGTGTGGAAAATGAGAACCATGATGCGATAGAATTCCTGAAAATCTTGAATAGTCTTATTTGTATTAAAATTGCAAGGTTGTAATTCAGAGCCACAATAGAAAGCAAAGCTTAAATTATGGCTAGGTTAAGAGATAATATTTGTATTTGTGGCCTTCCCACAGCCTGAGAAGAAACATGCCAACTGTGTTTTGATGTTTAGCTTTTTATGCAAATTCCAATCATTGGGTTTCCTGATCTACACAAACTTCATATTGACAAGGGTGGTGGGTTTTGGTTTTGGTTGTGTTTTTTTCTTTCCTGGCAGCTAGCCAGGAGCTGAAGTGCAGCATCCCATTTGCATAAAACCAAAGAGATTACAGCTGCCTTCATCTCTAATACAGATGCAGGGTACCACCCGCAGAGACAACAGGTTCCAACTTGCTGTGGTCCTTTTGATTTGTGCTACTTACCATTTGGATCAGGAGGGAGCGGTGCATGCCGGGATAACGTGTTGTCTCTGTGGGTGGTGCCTCCCTATTAAAGGTGAGGGTAAGCATGAGCCTTTCAAGATCTCCAGTCCAGCTTGTGTTCTGCTTGCTTGTATAGATCCTCTGAATGACCTTAACTTGTAAAAGGGCAAGGATGCTTGTTAGAGCTGGGAGGAAGAAAAAGGAGCGCAAAACTGGATCAGGTAACAAATGCAAGGCTTGCAGAGGGGTGGATGTTTTCTGGAAGGCTTTTTCCGAGTATGAAAGGAGTTTGAAAAGAGTATTTAGAAAATAGCCTGAAAGTTGGAACGAGTGCTCTCTTTCTTTTGAGTGCGTGCTGGCTTCTCCTTTGAGCCTTCATGAATGTAGGACAGAGTGGTGCTGACAGCTGTCACTTTAGTGGCCTCTTAGTTCTGTAGCCTTTCATAAATTTAAAAGCTCACTGCCCTCAGCTTGCCAGCCTTTAGCCTTAAATTTTGGTATTTAATGGGTCCCTAAGTGCTTTACAAACCACATGCCTAAAGCACCGCTGAAATATTACACCAAAATCCAAGGTGACTGAATGCTTTTAAAATGGTGGAGACTGACTCTGCCCTTCTTTGTTTTCATGAAAATGCAATAAAATAAGGGACCTTTGGGAAGACAGTAAGTTAGAGAGGGGTCGTGGTTGTTGTGGATCCATATTTCAGATAAGATTTTGTGGAGTTCAGCATGTCTACCTTGAAGAGATGAAAGATCAAATAAGTTTAGGAGTTGAGCCTGGAATTCAAGGAAAATTATTTAAACCCCAAGGTTTTCTTCCATCTTTCATGGCGTCCAGTTTCTTTCAAGTGTGGTGTTGAAGCATACTTCACAGAGGAACCTGAGGACTTTCTTAAACAATAGCATAGCATAAACCCTCCCTTCCTCATCCTAATTTTGTTTCACTAGGCTCTGAAGTTAAAGGACACCTGCTGTGTCAGGGCTGGCTGTGTGGTAGCTACTTCTGCACATGAAATAGGGAAATGAGGTTGAGTTTTGGGGACTTATCCTCAAGTTGAGGACCAGGAAATAGTGGTTCTGCTTCTGGATCAGACTTGTGTGAGGTGTGACTGTGACAGGTTGGTCATGGGGCACAGCCATGAGAGCAGTGAAATTCTGGGGTTTTACAGTCACCCTGAGGAGCTTCTTCCAAGTCTCCATAACTTCCTCCTTCATGTTGCTGTGGCTTCATCTGTGGGTATTGAACTTTAGCCAGTGCACTGAAGAAGTGTTTCTTCTGTGTACCATTGCTGGAGGTGGAGCATCTGCCCCAGCTATAGGGAATGACATGGAAGAGGACATTGGTAAACATCAATTTAGGAAAGAGGTACAAGAGCTAGGACTTGGAGGAGGGAGAGTCCAAGATGGGCACCATACTCTGGACTTACTTTTTCTTCCTAGGTCTCTTGTTTGTCTGTCAAAGATTGACTCCAAATGTGATGCTTATTTTTCCAGTTGGTCTTTTTTCTGAGGCTGAGGGGAGAGGAAGGTTCATGGCAGAGTGGGAAGGGAGAGGCCACATAATTAGGGAGTTATGTGACAAAAAAGGTATTTCCTTTTAATGATAGCTTATTTGAGAATCTGTCAGAGTTGAAAGGAGTAGTTTAGCTGCAGGGAGGCAATAAGATCTGGTTTTTAATGGGTTTGTCTTGTGGTTGGGGTTTTTTCATGTCTATAAATTTACGAGTTAGACTGAGCTTTTCCCAAAATGAGGGTACTTTTAACAGGTCTCACCTGTGTGGATTCTTTGGTGTCTAGAAATACAGTTGTGCTTCTACTGAAACCTGTTTACTGAGAGCGCCTGTAGATCCTTCTCTTGTGTCTGGCTGTTTGTTTCTGCCTACTTCATAGAAATGTGGTATTTTGGGGAAAACCCTTCCTTTGAAGAGCTTGATTGAATTTGACCAGCGAGTTAAAAAATTGTGGGGACATCTTAAAGAAGTACATGCACAAGTGTGATCATGCAAGGTTCAATTCCCTATTTCCCAGGCAAAAAACCAGTTAAACCAAGTGTCATGCCTATTTACGCGCCCCATTGACAGTGTCCCTCCAATGACTGAGGCAATGCACCAGGACTGTCTAAGACCTGTGTTTCTCTGCTGGAGGTAGACCTCCCTTGAAGCTATGGTCACCATGGGGAAATCTTTTTCTCCTTCCTCCCAGGCAGAGTGCGCTTGGCTTCCAAATGTCATTTGTTGGAGGTAGTTAGCACTGTTAATAACATGAAAGATGTAGGCCACCTACAGAGAGAAGTCGGCTTTGTGCTGCAGTCTATCTTGTGTTTGCGTGCGGAGGTTGTGGGATGAGAGCATGCTTGAACTGTGCTACATTTGGAATTTTTTTTGAAGCATTGAAGGAAATTTGTTTAACGTTTACAGCACGGTAGTTGAATTTACAAGACAGACTGTTCTCAAGAAAAAAAAAAAGGAAAAAGACTGGAAGTAGGTTTATAGATGAGTGATATTGAAGGCAAGCCCCGCTTCCGGTTCAGTAGCGCATCTGCACGTGCATCCTGGTAAGATGAGCCTCTTGCTGCCTTGCAGGGAAAGGGGCATAGTGTTCAAACTAGATGATTTCTTTTTGTCAGCAGAACTTTGACATTTATGATCTTGGCATATGGGAGGAGAGTTGGCCTGAGACGGGGCTTCCTTACTCTCATCTCCCAGCTGGGTTAGTGCTGAATGACGTGGGAGAGCTTGCAGGCTCTGCTCTCCCAGCGAGTTCACCCTGCCGGGAAGAGGAGTGACTAGGGATCAAAGTTGGGTCTTCTAGTGAAAGATTGGTTTATGTGATAAAGATCTGTTTAGGATGTTCTAAAAAGGAAGAAATAAAAGATAGTGGGCTTTTTTTCCAAGGGGCATGAAGGTAAAAGCATTTTTTGAGCTGTGTGGCCATTCCGGCTGTGAGATCAAAGGAGGGTTGACTTTTTTATCCCTTTGCTGCCTGGAATAATGATACTAACAAAATGAATGTTTGAAGAGATGCATCTGAATGCTGTTATTCATACCTAATCCCTTTTTTTTTTTTTCCTCAACACAGATTTAGCATTGGGAACATACCTTCCTGACTAGTACTAGAATAGTCTGTGTTTCTTCATGAGACAGTGGTACAACTGGTAACCAAAAATTAGCACTGGTAATAAAATTACCGATTTTATTTGAAAATTTGAGCTATTGGTATTTCTCTCTCCTAAGCTGGAAACTCCATAGTGATTACCTAACTCGGCTGCCTCTCTACTGTCATCTCAATTTTGAATCGAGGCCCAATAGGCAGTGACACCAGGCTAACAAAAGAGGGCTGCAAATCTTTGGTGGTCTCCCATTCAGATGGTATTCCCTTCGTTGGACAAAGGGGGTGGCTAGGGCTCCTGAGTGCCACTCTGCCTCCAGGGATGGTAAACAAGGAACAGATCGTCTGGTGGGAGGCATTTTTTGATTACTTGACAAAGCTGGGTAGATGGAATACCACCTGACAAAGGTCTGACATTTAAAGGATGTTTTTGCAAGGGCTCTTAAGAACAAAATGCCAAAAAAAAAAGGGGGGGGGGGGGGCAGAAAACTGGTTTTTGCAGGATATAAACAGGGTGGGTGGAGGTGAAGGGGGACTCGGCCATTCTTGGGGAGCTCTGATTTAAGTCCAGAGGATAGAGACAAGGGAAGGAGGGAAGAGTGCACAGATGGCTCATTGTTTTGTCTAGCTCAGCATTCTTGCACTGCCGAAGTGAAGGGCAATTGTTTTAAAATCCCTTTTGCAAAGAGTGCTGTTTGCTTTTCAGCTAACTCCTGTCCCTGAGATGCAAACTGTAAACCAGAAGGGCTGGTCTTTAACACCCATTTGTTTTCGAGGGTCAGTGCTCTGTCCAAGGGGCCCAGGGCAGTTGCTGGGCTGTGAGGCATTGCTCCTGTAAGGGAATGGGGGAAAGGATGTGCACCTGGGAAATGCACTGCAGCAGCTGGGGAGAAGGTGAGAACAAAGGGATGCACATGGAGGGGCTGATGCAGAGCAGTGTCTAGCTTGGGGAATTTTACCAAAGCTATGAAATGTGGCATGGAACTGGCACATACCTTCCTGCAACAATATCTGATGTACAGTATAGTTTTCTTACAGCATTTCATTTTTTTGTAGCAAATAATTAGTATAGAGAAATACTGCCATTTCTATACTGTTATTCTTTCTACTGCTTCAGTTGCACTGGCATAGCTCCTTCCCCTCCTCCCCTGTGAATTGTTGTGGCCTTTCTGGAGCAGGGGCCTTTTTTGGCATAGTCGACAAAAATAAACCATAAAGGCGGCTGTTGTTATGAATAAGGCTCAACAGGGGAATTTTACCAGTAGAACTACAGCAATATAATTATACTGGTAGACTAGTTACAGTAAATTTCCTCATGAAGACAAGCCTTAAGTTGACATTTCCTAGCTAAGTTGAATCCATATGTATAACTTTATTACGCAAAAATAATATGTCTCTGGGCCTTGAATTCTTTTTTACCCAGAAGAGTAACATTAAGCAGAAAAGCAAAGAATTTAGTATTCAGAGATGGATGGGGGATTTTCTGTAGCGGAGTGGCTGTGATGAGCTGCATGCTGAACTGTTTGACTGGGTAGGTTATTCCTTCTAAAGTGATCAGGAACATGAGGAGCATGTTTGTGCTTACTGCACTAAAAAGTAAGTGGTACTGAAATATGCTGTAAGTTGACATTGGTCTCCCAACTTTACTCCTGTTTGTACGAGAAGCTGAGCCATTCTGCAGTTTCCGTAACTGAAGTGGTTTGGCTGAGAGGCAAAACTATTTTACCACTATTAAAATCTTTAGGGATAAGTCTGGACCCACTGAAGGGAAGGGGAGGAATGATGCTTTCTTTCCTCCTTTGTTTGATTTAAAGAGGCCAAGATTGATTATATCCTTTTGGATTTTGTCTTACAATGGATGGAGTCTGTGTAGCATTCACAAGCCAGGTGTTTATTTCTGTAGATCAAAAATATCAGCCTATGATTCCTACCTCTGAAAGTTTCCAACGCTTCAAAGGAATGATAGTCTTGCAGGAGAATTTTAACACTTAAAGGCAGATTTAAAAAAAAAAAAAGCAGACTTTTCATTGCAGCTGTCTCGTGTTTCCCTTTTGGGAGTCTTTCACCAGCAGTCTGGTGCTTTCTTTTCCCTCGAATTACAGCTCACGCTCCAAGGGCCTTTCCCTGCCTGTTTAATTAGTTACGATCTCTTATGGTGCTCATCGGTATGTTTTTGAGTGCACCCTTTACAATGAAATGAGACTATGTAACAGCTCAGCAAGTAAGGGAGTATTGTCTTGATTTCCACAGCTAATGAAGTGAAAGATCAGGGATTGAATCCCAGTTCCAGCAGGATACTCGGGTGCCTAAACCTCGCTTGAAATCTGTTGGAGTTCAGGCTCCTAAAAGCTCCTAAAAACCTTTTATGCCTCAAGCTCATTTATTGCACAGCTTAGAACTTAATTGTATGAGAGTCCTAAAAATGTGCTCAAGGGTGTGCTAAAGTAGTTTGTTGCATGATTTTTTGTTAACGTATGTTCTTTAGCCAGCAAGAAAGTAATGGGAGACACCAGTGTTTATATTCTGCGTAACGTGTTGGAGCCCTGATCCTCGCCTGAGACTTTTGGGCAATGCTGAAAAAAACTAACTGTAGCTGTCAGTGTAGCTTCTGGCTCTGGGTTTTTCTCTTATTCTTTCCACCCTCCCATACTGCTTTTGAAAGCCGCTTTTGTTATGCGAATGGGTTCCTCCCAGCAGCTGCAGAACTTTCCACAGTAGGAGCTAGGAAGGAGCCAGCAGACACTGCAAGGAAAGTCGATGCCCTTTTCCAAGCGCAGCAATACCATCCTTCCCAGCCATGCTGGCTTGAACTGGCCCTTTGCTTATGTTCTCTTGCCTGATGAGGTTGCAGCTGAGCCCTTAGGTGAAGTTTTGGAGATGTATTACCATTCCCTGCAGGCTATGCAAAGACTAGTGTATCAGAGCTAAGGTTTCAGTCCCAATATGAAGTGGGATCCGTGTGCAGATGAAAGGTTGTCTTCCCTGGTGCACAGTGACTGCGTGCTGTGTTTGCAGAATCACCTCCAGCTCAGGCCAAATGAGAGCACTGTTCTTCTGGACCTTGTAGAAATGCAAGATAAGTAGCTCTGAAGTGCCACATAAATAGCTTCAGTAAAATGTTAAAAGTACAGATCTAAATAAGTTGTTTTCTTTTTCACTAGTTCCCTACTCCCTGTTCTGTGAATGCAATAGTAAATCCTTATTGTACTCCTAGCTATCTTTCCAGATCCTTGCAGTGGGCTTTAAGGTGATGCAACTCTGCTGCAACTTCCCTGGGCTATTGCAGTGAGACTGTTTATGCTTTCCCTGCAGTGCCAAGAAGTGTGGCCTCACTTGCAGTGCTAGCTGTGCTTGCAGTGTGCTGCAGGTGGTGGTTGAGAACCTGCTCTCAGGGCCACCTCAGCTGGGTTGGGATGGGTGCTGCTGGCCGTGAGGTAGGAAGCCTGGGTGGCTTTGTGGAGAAATGTGTGAGCCCTCAAGCTGAAAAGCATGGCCAGTCCTCTAGTCATGTGACTTCACATAGTTTTTTAGTTTTTGTTTTTTCTTTTAAATATGTGTTTTGGGAATCATGAAGATGAAATGGTTTGGTCTTGTCAGTTTAGTTATGACTGTAATGGGAGATCAAACCATAACCTACTGGTATTGCTATGTTCATGGACCATAAAACGGAGAAAATAAAAAGTAAACTGCCCTCATGTGGACATCTTTTGCTGGGTTAGTGACACATCCCATGCAACCTCCTGTTTCATATTTTGTTGTTTTAGTCATTTCCCGTGTTCAGTATTTGTCCATGCTGTGCAGAATATGGAGTTAATTTCCCAGCTTTTGTGACCTTGATAGATGGAGTATATAAGCATTTCCTATATGATGAGTGTGTCACATTACTCTTTGAAGCAGGGAAATATCATTACTTTACATCTGAGAATCAAATTCCTAAGTAATTTGTTGAGGAGGTTGGGAAGTTTGTAGCAGACAATAGATTCAAACTTGGGTCACCTGGATGCTGGTTTATGACTTCAAGAGTATGCTGAAGTTTCACGACATAGTGTTAATAATGAAGCAGATAGATCCCTTTGGCACCGACAGGGCCATTACAGCCTTTTGCCCTTAATCTATGTGCACTATCCTTACATGTATGACTGTATGTTGGCGCTTTCCCAACTGAGACAATAATGCTTCCAAACCTCTAGAGCTCAAAGGGATTAACCTCCAGCAGCTAAGCAGGATCCTATCCTTCTTTCAGATGCTGCTACTTTCATGGCATAGACAGCTGAACTTCAAAGAAGCCACCCCCTAAATTGCCTTAAGTTGCAGCTCAGCACATTAAAGTGACCTGAAAACTGATGGTGGTTTACTTTAACATGCTAGGCTGGAGGGAGCATGGTTCAGGAGTGGTTTCCCATGTGGCTGGGCGGGAGCTGGTTATAGTAACCACTTCTGTCAAAATGGGTTTAACTCACGTGTTCATGAATTATCAGCTGTGGGTCTTGCCAGCTTGGTTTTGGACGCAGGGTACCAGTAGTAAAAGCTCATACCTGTGTTCTTGGCTGTGATGCTTCATAGGATCACTTGGGTTGGAAGGGACCTCCAAAAGTTTCCAGTTGGTGCCTGCTCAGAGGGTTGACTTCCACAGCCTCCCTGGATCCTGTTCCAAGGTTTGATCACTATCATGTGAAAAAGATTTCCAGATACATGTAACTGGAATCAACCTTTGCCATTTTGCTGTGCACCTCTGAGAAAGGTCTGGCTCAGTCTTCCCTTTGCCCTCCCAATAGGTAGTTGAGCAATAAGATCCCCCTCTTCCTTTTAGCCTTCTTTTATTAAGGCTGAACAAGCCCAGCACCCAGCCTTTCCTCATGTGATGTAGGTGCCTGTGGTGTGGACACTTTTTCATGACACTTGTGTGCCAAGTGCTTCTCTCACATGCCTGACTGATTCAGGTGTCTAAAAAGTGGCTGGTCTGTCAGGTCTACAAAATGCACACAATTCCCATGCTACTTGTGTCTAAAGCTGCTGGAAATGCTTGCTGTATTACTGTGTAGTTCAAGTGACACTATGTGTCTGCAGAGTTAGGAGTAAGGTTGACTTGATTCTGTAGTCTGAAGGCTTAGAGGAAAAATCAGTTTATCTGTTGTATCAACTTTCGTAATTTACAGAAATAATTTTTTAAACCCAAAACCTAAAACTGTGAATCTCCAGGCTTCAGGGGAAAAGGTTGTCACCAGCTGAGTTTTAAAGAAGCTGAATAGTAAGATGTGTGAAATCACTGTTGTGTTTGTGTGAGTGAAACTTAAACTGAAGTCTCCTCTTCCCCCTCTGCCCCATGACAGCACTTCACTCGCTAAATGGTAGCTCAGTGAAGCACGGTTCTGTTTTCATACTGGCCAGCACAAATCAGTTCACGAATTTTACTCGGATCTATCTCAATGTAAGTTTTCTAAGCAGATCCTATGTGAATATTTTGGAAAGCTGAGAAACCTGCCTCCAAATAACTGCAGAGCGAGTGCCTCTGCATCTGTTTGGATTTAGATGTTGGAATAATTCTCTAAAACCAATTTAAGTTGCTGTTCTAGAAAGGTTTTCCATTTGGTCGATGGCTTGCACATTTGATATGTACTGCAAGAGCAAGCTCCAAGCAACAGCTTTGGGCATACCCATAGACTGACGTCTCGAGCACCACGTGTCACTCGCTTTCCAACTTTGATTTTACATGGACAGAAATCTTTGATCATGTGTTCTTTTTGCATGTATATTTGCCTTGTTTATGCTTGAAGCTTTTTCTTAAATCAAGCTAGAAAGAGTCCAGTAAGACCCTGTGTGCAGGTTTGGGGTGGTGAGAGCTTGTGGAATTTCCTGTCAACTGCTCTGAAGAGATAACTATCTGATGTCCAGATAACCACCCCCTGCTTCCCTCATGTTTTTATGTGTTTTTCTTTAAAATTGATGCTTGTTTCAATGCCAGGAGACTATCTGGGAGAATATGTGAGTAAGCAGGTGGGTTTTGACCAAAATAACTTTTCTGGATACTTTTTGAGCCTTTCATGTAGAGGGGTTCCTGTGCCTATTTTCTTATGAAATTGCTTCACAGGAGCATCCCAGCATGCCATCAGGGCTCTGGGATGAGACTTTTATATTGTTTGACAGCTGCACTAAAACCAACCATTTCCTGTTAGGCAAGATGCTGGAAGCAGTAGGTAGGGTCACTTTTTTTTTTTTCCTCTCCTGAAGCTCTGGAATCTGAGAGTCATTAGCTTACAGTGGGAAGACATTGTGTAATGCACCTGGAGCTTGAATTTAGAAGATTCACTCTCTGCATAGTCTTGTTTGGGGTACATCAGCTCTTGCCTGCTGTCCTTCCGGGGAGGTGGAGAAACTAAGGTGTTCAAGTCAATGGCCGTAACAGCCTGCTGAAGGCTCCTCCTTGGGTTTTAGGCAGGAGACCACCCTTTGTGTTGCTTATTTGTAAGCAGATGTGGACAGTGAAAGGGAAATGGTACACAACTTGATTTTTTTCTTAGGCAGGACATGTGAAGTTGGTCATTGAGTACTCTGATGCTTTTTGTTACACCAGTCCTCTGTGTTGCCAATAGTAGTATCTTTGCTAGCTAATAGAAAAATCTTCTGGGATGGTTACTAGCTATGCAGTCTTAAAATGCTAGTGAGAGTTAGGCTTTACAGTACTCTGGTCTTGACAAGCAGAGTAGTGGGCACTGCCCATCAGCTTGATTTAGCCACCTTCTCAAACTTCTAAAATGTCCTGATAGGCTGATCTGGAGTACTAAAAGCTATGGATTGACAATTACTATGCCTCTTTTTTTTTGGGGGGGGGGGGGGGGGGGTAGGTGGTAGAATTAAAACTGCTTTCTGATGGAAATAACAGTAGTTCTTCCTGATGCCAGGCTTAGAAATGTAGTGATACTGTATTTCTGGAGCCTTCAAAATGGTATCAGAGCAGCTCACCAGCAGCAGAGCAGGAAGCTTTGTCTTTGTAGAAGATGTGGGGAAATGCAATTAGGGAGCTGAAGCAAAACGCATCTTAAGTGGTTTCACAAAAGTAGTGGTGATGGAGTTGAAAACTGAAGCTGGGACAAGTCAGTCCAGAGTACTGTGAGCCTGCCTTCACTTCCCAGAAGAGACCTGGTTTATCTCCCTGGAGCTGCTGGGAGTGGAGCTGTGACTTCTGAAAGTACAGTCCTAACTAACCCCAAATACACTGAAAGAGCTTTCTTGTTGTTCCCACTTTCTTGTTGTTCCCTGGCTGAAATAATAGTAGTGAAGGCCCAGCATTTCCCTACATAAACTCCCATTTTCAGGGATTGGTTCACCTAATATATTTATATACACATACTCTTAAACTCTCAAAAAATAAACACCTAGTACACTCTGCTCCTTGTCCAGAGCTGTGTAGTTTCAAAAGCAGAATTTCAGAAATACAGCCATTTTGCACTGCAGTGAAGCGAACCTCTCGTTCCTTGCAAAAGTGAGAATGAAAATGCTTTGGCAAATAGCTTTGATTTAAACTGAAAAGCCTCTGGTTTTCAGAGCTGCTTTTAAAGCAAAGGGCTAGTTTGGCTTTTGATCCTCTTAAGCTGGGTTATTTGATGTGAAAAACGCCCTGGGTACTCTGCTGCAGAGGGGAGCAGCTTTTCAGTACTCTGTGTGTGGCTTCAGGAGAGGGCCTGGCAGAGCACAGGGTGGTGGGGGGCTCAAGGGGCCCTGCCGCATGGATCTGTAAATAAAGGGGCCTCTATTTCTTTGGATTCTTTTGCTGGAACTAAATATCATGATCAGTGAAACTCTTACCTCATTAAAAGAACAAGCCAGACTCCTTCAGCATATGCGCAGTGCTGCAATGTGCTTAGTTCTGCTGAGCTGATTTGCTGAACAGATAAAGGGAGTTTTAACCCAAAGAATGGCACGTAATATATGACCTTGGCTTTCAAAAGGTTTATTTTTGTTCATGTGACAAAATAAGGTTTTAATATTAAATACAGAGTTGGATTTGACTTGGCAGATACCAGAGCCTTCCATTACTGCTGTAGTCATAATATAAAACTATCTGATGTATGCCAGTGGGCATGCAAGCAAGCCAAGAATTTCTCCATCAGTGCTTGTTTTTGTGAAAACTTAGCCAGCTGCTTCGCAATAGGTTGGCTATAAAGGTAATGTGCCCTCATGTTAGAGGGCGCAAAGCAGTGGCAGGCACAATACAATCCATGCTGTCTCTTTATAGTTAGTATCTTTAGTTTGGGGGCAAAATATGGAATTTCTTTTTTCCTTCTTAGAATTTTAGGGTGCTTAGAAGAAGCTTTCACTCAAAACTGCAGGGTTCAGCAGAACCAAGCCTAAACAAAACTATGTGAAATATTTGGATCTGTTAGTACAGAAACGTAGTACTGTGTTGCAGCTTTCAGTTTATGTACCTGGGGCCACGCACAGATACAAAATACTAATTTTGAGGCTTCCTTCCTGCACATTCCATTTCAGGTCATTGTCTTACTGTAAAGATGAGGTGAGACGCTTTTGGACTGCTGCATTGTAGTTGTTTTGCTGAAGAAATTACCAGCAAAGCACTGAAGTGTTGAGATGCTGAACTGAGTTCCCAAAGCCTTTGTTCTAAATTGGCTGTAGTCTGAATTGGTCCCCTTCAGATTTTAAAAAAACCCCAAACACCAAAACAATCAAATCACAACCATAAAAACCCACCCCAAAACCACCACCCTAGTCCCCACCTCCCTTGCTCACAAAGAAGCCAACCCCAAATAGTGCCAGAATCTTGCTTCTGTAGAACAAAAAGTATGTAATAAAAACGTGTTACTTCAGCAGTTGACACAGGAGTCGGTCAGGCTAACCTGCTATGGACGCTTTGCTGCCTGCTTGGAAGGGAACAAATTAGTACAGGTGCAGGTAGCAGTGAACTTGCGGGGTCGATGGAAGAGGTCATGAGCAAACCTGGCTTCTGTATGCTTTAGCAGGACTTATTCCATCTATAGGTTATCCTCACACCTCCACACAGTTTTCTATGGAAATGAGGCTTGTTCAGTGTGTCTCTTCTGGAACTATATATTTTTTTTTTTTTTTAGCTTATTGGTTGACTGTGGCTGGCTGAAGGTGGTTGACTTTTTTGGAAGTTTTCTGGAAGTTTGGTGAAAATTGGGAACTTGTGGGGAAGGACCATGAGCTTGAACATCTACAAGCCTGCAAGGTGTGATCCTTTTTTGTCCAGTTCCTCGGCAGCCTGCTGACATAACCCCAAGCAGTAGGGGTGTACCCTACAGGGAGGAGGCTGCCATGGGAATCCAGTGTTTCCACATGGAAGTAATGAAACCTCTTGGTATAAAATTAAACTTGTTTATGGGGAATCTTACTTCATTAGCTCCCTGATCATGGAGAGGTTTCTTGGTTATGATAGGTGCATCTTTTGTCTTGTTGGTAAGGCCTTGAACAAAAATGGACACAGGTGATTTGGGGGAATGAGCAGCTGCTTACAGCCCAGCTGTGAGGGAGGAGTCTCTTTTTTCTTGAGGGGGATAAAAAGCCATTTGCTTGGTCTTCCATTTGTATGGCATGCGTATCTGGAAGTCTTGGGCTTCTTACTGGGCGGATTCATTTCCCATGCATTTGTTGGCTGTGGCTGCTACTTGTCCCTCCACCAGTGCACTGATGCATCCTTATCCTCACAAATTTTGGAGTCAGGGCTGGTGTAAGCACTTGCTCCCTAGTGAAAAGGACTTCCGTAAGAGAAGCCAAGCTGCATAACTTGGCTACTGGATGATTCTCTGTGATTTTCATTAGACCAAGGGTCAGAGGTATGTGGCAGGGTTATAGGTTTATTTAGTTCCTGAAGCTCATGTCTGCCTCCATTCTCATGTATGTCTTCCGAACTTCAGGCAGGAGCTCTGCTCCTGGTTTATGGTCTGTTGTTCATTGAGAGAAATTTTATGGCAGCTATTGAAACTACATTCAATTTACTTTCAAATACAAGACTTTTTTTTGAAGAATAAGAGCAAAAGCTTTGGCAAAAATGCTAACTGAAAATTACTATCCTAATTGTGTTCTGAATATTAATATTTCTTCCTATGAAAGACTGGTCTGAATTAAACATAAATGATTTCAAAAATAATTGCAAGCTTTTAAAGTCACATGTGTCACAGTTTCTTCAAAAACAAATTACCAACCTAAAATTAAACAAATCAAAGACTTTTATAGACTGTTACCTTGGAACAGCTGCACGATACAGGTGAATTGCATGTATTTAAATATTCACTGTAACAAGGCAGTTTGTATTTTCAGCAACCTGTGATCATTAACTATTCAAAAACATTTTAAATCTAATCTCTTGCATGCAGATAGGATTTTTCTAAGATTTAACTGTTAATTTAAGAATTTGAGAATTATAAGTGTTGTATGCTGCTGCATTTTTTGAGTGTTTTTTAGAAGTAACTAGATTTTTTAGTCTTTTGATTCTTCAGGGTTTTTTTTAAATCTTAGAAGGGAAGTAACTTACTGCTCATTTTCCTACCTTTTATTCTATTTTCTAGTAGTTCTTCTCTATTTTAGTCTTTTTCATTACCATACAAAAAAAAAAATCATGTAAAGTAACTTTGCCTGTAAGTTTTACAGCTTTGCAATGTTGCTGACCAGCAATGTTCTCCTAAATGCTCCTGTTGCTTTAAATTTGATAGATACTCACCTGAATGCTTCTGTTACTCAGTAACTTGCATATGGATCAATATAAAGCATGTGTGGTCTTTTAAACAGTTATTTCTGGGAAGCAGAGAGATCTGTGGAGTTAAAAAACAACCCACTAAACTCTAGCTCCAAGCATATTACAAGTAAAGCTGTGTTGTTTCAGAAAGTGGCTTGAAAGGAGGAAATTCAATGGGGAGCCATCTTACTTTCCAAAAATGTTAACTGTGAAAGATCAGCTTGAAGTCTTTTTGTTAACTTTGATCTTTCTTAAAATTGACCCATTCATAATGTGTTTCAGTTTCTGGTGTATACTTTGTCCTGGAATCAATCCTTGAAAACTATCCACTTTGAAGTGTTTTTGTTTCTCCCTTTAAGAAATATTTCTGTTTTTCCTTTGCTAACTGATGTGTGAAACTAATAAAACACTACAGGGGTGCTGAATGTACAAAGTACCACTTTGCATATGTGAGGCTATCACCATCCTGTATCAATCTTTTTGGTAGACCTGCATGCATGATTGCAGAACACAGGTTTCACTCCACATCCAGATTCCACTCGCTGGCTGGCTGGTTATTCAGTAAGCTCTTGCTTTGTTTAAGAACCAAATGTAATTATTTGACTTGTCGCTTAAAGGTACACTTGTTTCCTAAAAGAGGTTTTATATGTACCAGTTGACCATTCTGAAATGTGTTTTCTGCTCTGTTCATAGAGAATTTGCTTCTGTAGTATATAACTCACATTCTTCCTTGAGGATAATGTGGAGAGAAACAAAAATGGGCATGCTAATATATTTTCATACTAATGAAATAAAGACTTTATTTGCTATATTGTTCACTCCTCTTTATTGCAGATGTCTGACTGACTTCCAATACCTACTCTTTTGTTTTCAGTCACAGATTTGGGTTTTTTTATTATTTTTTTCTTCTTAGCATTTTAGGGGTATTTAAAAGAAACTTTCACTCAAAACTGCAGGGTTCAGCAGAACCAAGCCTAAACCAAACTATGTGAAATATTCAGATCTGTTAATACAGAAACTGTGTTGCAGCTTTCAGTTTATGTACCTGGGGCCACGCACAGATACAAAATACTAATTTTGAGCCTTCCTTCCTGCATGTTCCATTTCAGTTCATTGTCTTACTGTAAAACAGAGGTGCTTTTGGACTGTTGCATTGTAATTGCTGTTGCTCTTTGGGCTGTCCTATAGTCTAGTTCTGTCCTTGGGTACATTTCTTAACTACTTTCATTACATCATTTGAAAGTCTACTACAATCAAACTTTACTTGAAGAATCCTCAAATAGTTACATTGCATGCTGAACGAGTTGCATTGAAGCTTAAGTCTGATCAGTTTTAACACTTGTTATTAGGCAGGGTCACCATAAAGCATTTCTGCTTCAAAACAAACTCCTTACTATTGGAACAATCCTTCAACACTTGGAGCTGGTCACTGCACTGTGGTTTTTCAAATGGAAAGTGCACTCATTACTTTCCTGACTTCTCTGTTACTGTTTTTTAGGAGGAGTACAATGTTAATGCTTTGTGCTTTGTATCTTTCATATGTGCCAGCAAGGTACCAGCATCCAAGACATTCACAAAGTTTCTCCAGAGAATTTACCAATGGCTGCAGATGTTGGAGATTTGAACTAGCAGAATGATACTGGTTTATGAAAGCTTCTGTAAGGTGCCTTTATGCTCAGTGTAAATCCTTCCTTCTTTCCTCTGCCTTTGTGGAACAGCCACAGCAAAAGAGTGAGAGATGCAATGACAGCTTGCAAGTTTGTAAGTTTGTGTATTTGTCCATGAGGTTTCTCATTTTTCACAGGCAAATGTGGCATTTTTAGCTATTGGGAACTTGGAACAGGAAATTTCCCATATGCATAAATATTTTTAAAAAGGATTCTTGAGGACTACTTTTCTTTAAACAAAGAGTAGTATGGGGTATCCTTTTATTTACTCCTTTTTGTTATAGCCTTGATACTTCAATTATGACTTTATTCTCCTGGGTAGACCCTATCTGACCAAACCAAATAAATTGGCACCTATCTCTGCCAAATGGGGAAATGGCCAAACTACTGCTTCTTGAACAGTAGTTGTCATATTCAATGCACTTCCACTGTTATCCTCCTAGATATACAAGGAGGATGTATGCAGGCATATATTGGAGCAAAATGAGAATTAGTGCATCATGTGAGAGGTTATTAACTTCCTGCCTGCATCTTCTTGTTTCCCTCTCCCCTGCTGACCATCTGCAATGCAGAAATTGTGTGCTGTACTTCAAAATATTCAACTGTTTCAACCCAGAAACCTACTACCCAGTACTTTAGTTGCATCCCACTTCTCAATGTATAGAAATTCAAATTCACAAGGGTGGAATAACATTACTTTGTTACGCACTTTCTTTGGTGTTCCCATTTAGCTATCAGTGCAAAACTTACAATCATGTTTTAAAAACAAATTGCTGAAAATCCCACTGGTCCCAGGAAAGAAGTCATGGTTTCAAGGCTGCATTATTCTGACTGAAAACACTACTATGATGCTTATCTTTGAAATTATATTACATCAGCTAACCTAACGATGTTGCGCCATTTGAGTTAGAGTAGACTGAAATAAGAGAATTTCTAAACTTACTTTTTCTATGAGGAGAACACTCATCCTTTTTCCATGGTCCTAATCTTGAAGCCTGCTCTGGTTACAAGAAGTATGTTGTGACTTTTTATTTTTCATTCCCTCCAGGTTTACAGGAACAGATGGACCGAGTGGTTTTGGATTTGAGCTGACGTTTCGACTAAAGAGAGAAACGGGGGAGTCGGCACCACCTACATGGCCAGCAGAGTTAATGCAAGGCTTAGCCAGATACGTCTTCCAGTCAGGTACTGCAGGGTTAAATATACTGCCTCGCTTTTTCCTGCTCTCATTCTGAAGGGCCACATCTGTTAAACTGTGTGACACTTGTCTTATTGGCACTCAATCAAATCTTGGGAATTATCTTTTCGTGGGAACCCAAAAACGTGTGTTCCTTCCCTCAGCCCAGCTTGCTGGGAACAAACCCAACTGCTGTTCAGGTAACTCCAAATCCCTAGTATTGAAAAGCTGAAGATATATAACAGTTAGTAACTATAGGAAGCCTGCCCAGTGGCTCTTCATTGCTTTTCTGTAGTGTTGGTTTTGCCTTCTCTCAGTAAGAAAACCTCATTTTCTTATCCTGAAATGGCTGAGGAGCGCCCATGTGATAAGGTCTTACTTCTCAGCAGAAGGACTGTAAATTCAAAAAAGTTGCAGTTCCTTCACAAGCAAATCTCTTCCTATGGTCTCTGCAGTTGAGCAGAAGCAACATATGTAAACAAGAAGTTGCTGAGATGAGAAAATGTAGAAGTCATAAGGGATGCCAAGGCTGGGAGGGCTAAGGAATTAACAACTGGGAATCATTAATGCAGATGGAGACTTGCCAGAAAACTGTGAACCAGGGTGCCTACAAAATGTCCTCTTGCACTACTCTTTCTGGGTTTCATTTATACCAGTAGATTGAATATTAGTTTGTGGTGTGACCATGTGAACATCCACAGAATGGTTGAGTGCATAACGTACTTGAAAGGCACTCTTTAGCACCAGAAGATCTGAATGAAAATATTGTAATAATTTCTTTTAACCTAGTTTGAGGTCCTTTACAGGTAAAGTACCTTCTAAATCAATGATTATTGTATTTGTAACATTTGGTACTTGTTCTACTAGTTAATAAATTGCTCAGTAACTTCTGATTCTATTGCTGTTTTCAGTCAGCTAGCTGACTTTCAAAGGGGAAAGGCCTGGATGAAAACAGGATTGCTCTGCTAACCTCTGACAAATCTGAGGCAGTGGCAACTCTTGTAGGATATTCCTTTCTAAGTATTGACTGACAGAGATCGATGCCAACACAGATTATTGCTTGTCTTCATATTGGGAGTGTCTCTTGTTGGAGTTTAAAATGACACAAGCATTTTTTTGGTAACCTTTGCTATGTAGCCGTCTCCCCCATTTGCCATCCAAATTGGGGCTAACATTTCTATCTTGATTTTTGCTACTCTTAAGCATCTAAATCCATGTGACTGTCATCACTTTTGCCATTGTTCAAGGTTCCCGTCTTGCCTAAATTGTATTGTACCGTAGCTGTTTGATACTGACCATGCAGTCATGAATTCATACTCACATTTTCTATGTATTGGCTTGCAAGGTCTGAAGAACACATCTGAGTCTGAAGTCTCCCTCTTAGATATAAAATAACATAGAACATGTTATATGTTATCTTGCATGTAAGACACCTTTTGGAGCCTCTTAAATGTTCTAGTCCAGTGTACGTTCTCATAACACTCTCTTTAATAGAGTAGTTTCAGTGCCTTCTATTCACACGTTAAGTAGCCTCTCTGTAGCAATTGCTTCTCTGTCTCATCATTTTCATGGGTGAGAGGAGGTCTGCAGAGTGAAATGGGATTTGGTAGGGTACTTCAGGACAAACTTCTCAGTGACTAAGCTGGCACTCAGGGCAGAGACTTTCCTCGTTTGGTTTCCTGCACAAATGCAGTCTCATCTTTCTGACCTCAAAGCCAATCAGCTGTTTTTAGACTGGAAAGAGTGGTCGTGCTCATACATATCAGTGTGATGTGAACTTCTAAGGGCCTCCAGTATTATCTTCTGCTTATCCATGCTGGTTTTGACTTTCTATCCACGATGACTCTTTAAAGGCACTGCTCAAATATATGTTAATGGATTCTAGCCTCTGGCTGTTTAGCTCTCAATTTGCGTTATTAAAAACCCAGTATATGAGTCATAAATTGACTTCTTTCTTTGAATATGAAATTGAGTATGAGCCAATGCTATGCTCATCATGCAATAGGCAAACCACATGCTGGGTTACCTTAGGAAGAGCATGAGCAGCAGATTGAGGGAAGCATTACCTCTTTGGCCTGGCACTTAAAATACTGTGTCCTGGTTTGGGCCTCCTGGTTTGAGATGCTAAAAAACTGGAGAGAGTCCAGGGTGGTTGGGGTCCTAGAGCATGTGAGCTATGAGGAGAGCTGGAGGGAGCAGGGCTGGTTTAGCCTGTGAAGAGAAAGTGCAGGGTGATCTAATGGGAGCCTACAGCTCTTGGGAGGGTAGTTACAGGATTGTGGGGTCAAGCCCTAGGTAATAGAACAAGGGGCTACAGCTCTGAGTTCTAGTATGGGAGGTTCTGGAAGGGCTTCGGGGAAAATTTGCTCACAAGGGAGGTGGCAAAGGACGGGGAACAGTTTATGAGAGAGTTGGTGGATCTCCGTTCATGAAAAGGTTCAGGACTTAGCTCAACAAAGCTACAATGGCCCTGATCTAGCACTGGTGATGGCTCCACTTCAAATAGGAGGCCGGACAAGAGACCCCCAGAGGCCCCTTAAAATATCACAGAAGAGTTCGATTTTTGTTTTTTTCCATACAGCTTCATGCCCTTCAGCAAGCAGCTGTGTGCTGTCACCAAGTATTACAAACCATTCCTTGCCCTGTATAAAAGGAAGCTGTATGCTGTTGCAGCAAGTGATCAAGCTCTAGTTTTATTTTAGTACAAATTTGTTTATCACTTGTCTCCTTTGAATAAGAACTTTCTCAGGCTAAAATCTTCTGGCTAATCACAGACATCAAGTTAATCCTGACAAGACGATGCATTTAAAAGTAAGACTTGTAATGGAGCAGACTCTGTCATGTTTCTTCTTGGTCTCTCAGGGCGATACCAGTTGATCATAGCTAGATGCAGTCACTTCTAATTTAGTGTATGCTCACTCACTCCATTGCTTTATAGAGTCCCCAGTCTTTCTGCTACATCTGACATGTCCTGCTTTACTCCCATGAGCTGCCCCTTCTTGGCCTGGCAGTCTCCAGAGCAATTACCATGTTCTCCCTTGCATCACCTCCGGGTAATCAGGCTCCCAGTGCTTGGCAGTGTGTTTTTTTCCTGCTAAATGGGGATTTTCCCCAGTCTAACATGCTCACTCTGCAAAGCCAAGTGAGCTTCTGCCATCATCTTTGTTCCTTGGTCTCTTACAGGACTTATCTGGTCAGATGTTAAAACTTCAAAACTGTGAAGTATTTGAAAGGGTGGTTCTTCTGAAGCCCATTGGGCATTAGGCAGGCTGTGGCATGACAGCATTATTTTATATTATGAAAGGTTTCTTTTTGCTCAAGTTCTTTCTGACTGTGCCACTTGGAGCATTTGTCAAATGCAACAATGATAAGCGTTGTTTGATTCTGGCGTATGTACCTTAATGTTGTTCTCTTCAATTGTTTAAAAAAATCTGCAGGGTCTCTTTAATACTCCAAAATAGCCTTAAAAACATTTGATGAACCAAAACTACTTAAGTAATGCTTATGAATCCATTCTGAACAAGAAGCAAGAAAAAAAAACCCCAAAACTGGCAGGAACTTTTTGGATAGGCTCCAAGTACTTTCACGTATTAAAAGATTGTTTACTTTGAAAGCTATGCTAAGAGCTAAATTCTTATCTATTGAATAACAAGCCAACTTTTTGGCTATCATGGATGTGCTTTGCTGGGTCTGGTTGAAGTTGAGGGAGAGTAAGGCGTAGTTATACTCCTGCTGAGCCCTGAGCATTTTCAAATGGTGATGACTGAGTTGAAGACTCATCTAGCAGCTACTGCTGTCCTAAATATTATCGCTATGTATTGCAGTTGCAAAGCGTGTCTCATTGCAAGTGACGTATTTTTGTAACAAATACTTCTAAGAAAATGAATGTTCTGTTCCTTTGTTTCCATCTCTCCTGCACTGTGGCTGTGCTTTAGAAAAGGAGTCTTCTGCATTGAATTTCAGACCTCTTTGAGCCTTGGCTTCTCTGTTCAGTGTAACAAATGCTTGATGCTTTGTGCTTTTGATTAAATGGCACTACTTCCCCTCCTTCAACAAAACTAAGCTTGCATGTCTCAAAATATTTTATTTGTGGCTTTATCTGTTCTTAATTTTATCACTGTTTGACCATGACCACAAATTCCAACTCTTTTATTTTTAGTTTTAAAAAAACCCCACCTGCCAACCTTGAAAACTAAACTTTGTGCAATTCAGTGACCTTAGCTTGTCATGGTTCATGGGTATACTGGGAATATCTCATGGTAGAACAAATTTATACTTCAATTCAAATAAAGAGGAAGAAACAATCTTTCTACAGAAAGCTTATCCAGGGCTTATTACAATTGTTAACTCTTTAGGTACTGCAGTATTATGATGCTTGATCAGTATAGAGAGGCTATGGTTTGTGTTTTCCTGAAAATAACATCTGCTTTTTTCTTTTTTCCCCACTCTCTAAAGTTAGGTTGTTTTCAAGGGCCTGCCTTTTATACATCATGAGGGCAATATATTGATGTAGCATGGAAACAAATGTGTTGTGTGTACGAGTTCTTGCTGCTTCCAGGTTCCTTGGCCTGAAAGAAAACAGCTACAGCTGTAAGGTACAGGTTTGGAGAAATTGTCAGGAAAAACTTGTCATGCATAGATTCTAAAGATAATGGTATAGCATATGTCATGGTTATATTCTCTGCAGTGCATGAAATGTAGTGGGGAACTAGCTAGTGAAACTAGCTTTAGAAGTTTTAAGATGATGTCCATGAATCAGTTAGAGGTTTGCAGGTTGGCTGAGCTTGATAACATTTACCCAACAACATGTCAGCCTGAGTAGTCTGAGCCCCCACCATTGCAGGGGGGGATATGACAAGTGGCATTACAGGAGGCTGGAAAATGCCAAATGCTGTTCTTTGCTGCCCGCCACCCTCCCTACCCCACACCGCCAAAAAAACTCCTTGACAAAACCCCCAAAATTGCAAAAACCTGAGGTTTCTAACTGGTCAGACTTCAGGTCTTGAGAAACTGCTGGGAAAAACAAACCATCTAGAAAGTATCCAGGGAATAATGGCTGTTCCAGCATGGATTTATCAAGAATAAATCAGAACAAACTAATTGTGTTGAAGTAACAGGCACCATGGGAAGCAGTGAATGTTGGTTACCTTGGTATTAGTGATACACTCGACATTGTCCCTTCCAACAAGTATGTGCGCAAGGTGAGGAAATGCGATCTTGATAAAAACGAAAGAGGGATGCAATACTGGTTGGATATTTAGACTATTCAGTAACTGTCAACCACAAAAGATGTGTAGAGTTTGGATTCCTCTAAAATCTGTCCTAGAGTTCATGCAATTTGGTATTGACCAGGATGATGAAATGCAGAGTAACCTGATGAAATCTGCAGATGCAGCAAAGCACTATGGTGCTGAGGGCTAGGATTCAGAACAATCTTTGCAAATAGCAGAAATGGTCTGAAGTACTGATGTGCAGTAAGGTCAGGGAGGTGCAGCAAGTGTGAGGTCCTGTGCTTACACAGGGATAATCCAATGCACAATTATCAGCTGGGGAAAGGCAGCAGTTCTGAAAAGAAGAAAACGATTTGGAGTTACTATCACCAATGAGCTATACCTAAACCAACACGCTCTTCATGCTGAGAGATAGAAGTTAAATTATTCTGATGTATAAATAGAAGTGTTCTGTGTGTTGCATATGATAGGGTCCTACACTGCTGACAACACCTTGAAGGGAAAGGGAGAGCATGTATCTCATTTTGGGCAGAAGACTTCAAGTCAGATGCGTCCAAGTTGGTGAGAGTCTGGAGGAGAGCAATAAAAATGACCCAAAGGTCCAGAAAATATGATCTGTGGAGGAATGATCAAAAGTGTTACTTTTGTTTAGTCTAGGGAAGAGAAGATGGAAGGAAGATGTGAGAACAGTCTTCAAATATGCAAAAGGTTGCTGTAGGGAATAAAGTAATAAATTTTTCATGTGCCTGCTGGGGATATGAGAGGCCTATCAGTACTAAAATTTCTGTAAGGTAGGCTTAGGGTTTGTCATTAGGAAAAACTTTCAAATGATAAGTGCAGTGAAGCACTGGAATAGTTGCAGATTCCCCATTGCTGTATACCTTTGAGAACAAATCAAACTATTCTTCATGGATATTTGTCAGGAAGAGTTGATCCTTTAGGTGAGGGCAGAGTAAGAGCCTCCTTAGTCTCCTTTATATTATAAATGTCTTGACTGACTAGGTGTCCTCTTCAGGTCTTCTAAACATAATTTTCTCTGGTTCCATAAATATGTAAGTTATCTCTTTTCATAGTCTTCTGATTACTAGTGCATTAAAAGATATTTAAATGTGAGTTTGAAGCCTCAGCTAATATAAAAGTTGAATTTTAATATTTAACCTTTGACTAGTCAGTAGCAGGAAGCTGTTTCTGTCTTGGGGACTGCAAAACAGTAGGAACAAAATGTACAAGCAAAGGAAGTAAGCATGCAAGATGCAATTTGTGGGTGGCGATTTAATGTATATTTCAGCTGATTACTTAAGGAGAAACTTACTTACATGAATTATTCCTTAGAAAATTTATTACACTTTGAAAAGTGTATTGGACAGAACTAATTCCAGCAGGTACATGATGAGTTACACATGTTGATAAGAACGTGTGAAAACAATGACCAAACTAGCTATAGCTGATTTGTTGTGTTGGGTGTTTTTCCCACAAACACCTCTCCTGGCATGTCTGCCCCCTTTGCACTGTCATGGTGCGGGATTCCCTTTTCAGAGGATAAGAATATGAAGGATATGAAATATCTTCTCTTGTCCTCTAGTTATTTCTGTGAAACCTGCAGGAACTTAGTATCCGTGAGCTTCTGTCCTCTGTCATAATTTAAATCTGTGGGTCAATTTCCCAAAGTTACTGGACGGGAGGATGGTTCTGACTAATGCGTGCAAGTGCCCAAGTCAGCACTGCTGCACAAGCCTTCGTTTGGCAGCCAGGCTGAAAAGCAAGCCCCAAACGAGGTATGTCTAGCCTTCCTTAGTTATTTCTGACGTGTCATGCTTTCTTCAGGTAGAAATTTTTGTCTAATGGCTTGTCTGTAGTTTGAGGAAGCATGCACGGTTCCTGCCTGTGTGCACATTGGCCCAGTGCATCAGTTTGGGGCCATTATGCCAGCATTGTGTGCTGCAGTTCCCCCCTTTTTTAAACAGGGGTGATTACAGGAATTGTAAGGCCTGCAGGTGTAGATGGACTCTTCTTATTCAGTAGTTTTCATCTGATTCAAGTTAGTTTAGTCTGAGCCACAGAGGCACTTTGGTTTGACAGGCAGTATAACTTTTACACTGAAAATAGGACTCAGTGGGATTAAGTGATTTGACTGGGGTCACAGACCTGCAGCCATTAAGACAGCATATACCTTGACACCTGCTGCCCTGGTGTAACTGCTAGGCCTCATCTTCAGATCTGGAGTCCAGAAAGCTTCAATGTGGTAGCCTCAGTGACTCCTTACTTGCCAACATGTTTTCAAACATTCTGGGTACAGGCCAATTTCTGTGTGTAAAAAGGAGAAAAAAAAACAACAAAACAACCAAACATAAAACCAAAAAACCAAACCCAAAACAAACTCCTTGCTTCCTTGAATACAAATGAGGCTTGTCTAGCTTGTTTGTAAAACAGTGTTTATTTCTTCCCAGTAGGATGACTAAAGCCAAATAAAATCTCCTGGTAATTCATATATGTTTTTCCCTGACTGTGCCTTTTTTTTTTTTTCAACTCTAGGCTGATTTATTTTTCTCTTCTGGTTGCTATAGCTCTGTAAAATATATTTTTTTTTCTATCATCTGTTTGTAATATTGACCAGTTTCCAGTGTAGAGCTGGCCCTGGCTCCTCTGTAGTATTCCAGGATTTTAGATTAAAAATGGGGGGGATTAACTGTGGGTTTTAGCTCTACAAAGAAGTATAAATCAACATCAATTTCATTTCAACAGAACCTGTTACGTAGTGAACTCTGCTGCACAAACACTGAAAGTGTAGCACAGTAAATTGCCATAGGTGAACAGGACTCAACCAAGTGCACAGGCTGCATGCCTTTATTCTGCAAAGGGGTATGGAAACATTAAGTCACTGGTTCCAATTTAACCCAAGTTTGTCATGGCCAAAAGCTCTCATCATCTGATAGTTATTCAGTGGTCCATAAGAAATTGGTTGGGTTTTAGTTTAATTCCTCTTAGACGTTTCCCATAAAACAAGCTGTTCTGTGAGCAGCAGCACAGATCAAGCCTGGTCCTTTACGTCTTTGTGTGCTAGCCCCACTATGTCCCATGCTGCTGCAATAAATCCACTTCTCCCCATACTGCTGCCTATGAGCTCACCTCCCCAATATTTCCCATCCTTCCCCCCATCTCCTAAGCCAGCCTTGTCACATCCCCTAGCTTCCAGCTGGGATGTACGTGCTGTGGCTGGTACCAAATGACGTGCTGGCTGATAAAGCAAACTGGTTGCTTGTGTACAGAGCAGTTGGCTGACATGCTGGGCATGACAGGCAGCTATTGAGCTCGTGCTTTGGTCTCCAACCTGTTGCTGGCTTCTCCCAGAGCTGGCTGGAGGCTCTGAAGTTGTTGGGGAGGGAACTGCCAAATACAACTCTTGTAAATTGTCCTGATAGGCATTGCACCAAAGTGCTGGTTGCAGATGGACCCAACCCTTTTTACTACCCCCCCCGTAGATGACAAAGCTTATGCAGCACTGCTAGTAATCCAGAGAGAAGCATCTCTAAAAAGGTGTTGATCAGACAGACAGCACTGAAGAGACCTCATGGGAAATGTTTCTGTCTGCAGAAAGGATGACTCTAAGAGGAGACATTTTGTAGGCACATAAATGCATCTTCTCTTGAAATATTCTCCCAGGGTTGTGCAGAGAAAACACTGAAGCTGGGACTGGATTTGCCCTTACCATTTTGTTGCTGTTACTGCTCGGGATGCTCAAGGGTTGAAACTTGCCTGCTGGCACTATCTGATCACACTGCCCTGCCCAAAAGCTGGATGCCCAATGCCTGTTGCATGTCCTGCCAGACGAGGCTCATCCTGCTATAGCAGCTCTGCTCACTTTGTGTGTGTGTGTGCTCATCAGCTGACACGAGGCAGTGCCAGTTGCAGAAAACCCTTCATTTGCAGCACAAGAGATGACAGCTTGCCTCACATCAGCCTCAGCCTGTGTGTGCAGTTGTAACCTATGCTAACTTGATTGTGTATCTGAGCTCTTGGAGGGGAGACATTAGTGTTGCAGTGCGGCTTTATGTGTTCTTTTTCTTTGAGTGCGCTTGAAGGATGGGGCAGCTAGACACCTATCCACTTTCCTCACATGGCAAGTCGCAAGAAGCCTTCTCACTGTTTAGTCTTTAGCATCAAACTTTCTTCTCTAATCCATTTGGGTTTTTTTCTGTGACTCTTCCAGGTTTGGTTCAGCAGAGCTCTTTGAAAGATGTTACAACTCTTCTTTTCCCCCTCTCAAAGAACCTGTAAACTTCCAGTGCCTGCTTCTAATGTTAAGACGGTCTTGCCGACCCCTAGCAGGGGTCTGTAGGGAATAAGCATAGCAATATTGACCATCTGCAACATCCAGGCTCTTTGGTGGAGGGAGCCTTTCACCTGGAAAGGAAGGAGAAGACAGGTCTCGGCACTGGTGATGCTGAGACTGGTGCATGGGTCAGCATGCAGAGGTGCTTCTGGGTTCCCTACATGAGATTAATGCAGTTCCTCTTTGCACATTTGCAAAGCTTAATATTATTTGTCTGTTTGTATGACTAATTTTTGGGGACCTTCAGAGTCTAATGCTTTTATTTTTGTTTGTGAGGCAAGGAAACACACTCAGCTCCATTTTGTTGCTGCGTACTGAGGCACAGCCTTAGCAGTCATTAGAGAGGAACTTTGCAGTGGCCCTGGCTGTGGCTGAGGCTTCCTAGGCTGTGAACTAGCACGCACCTGGTGGCCTGTCTTTCTCTGAGTCCTGTCTCAGAGTGGTTTCAGCTATGGGTTGTAAACTAGCTGACAGCATAGAGCAGAAATATAGCTGTGAATGCTGCTGAGCGCTGTTATGCTACTGTGCAGGTGGTGTGCCCCTATTCTCCTTCTTCCTGGCAGCATAAATGGAGTTGCATGACCTTAGATTTTGGCTGATTAACTTCACTTCTCTGTCTGTTCAGAATAGGCAGGGTGCTGCCCCGTTGTAATACTGGAGGCACCCCAGTGCCAGCCTCTGTCCTGCCCTTTGCCTTGGAGCATTGCCACTTCTTTAGCCACTGATGAGACAAACTGGCAGTTATTTAGCTCTTGCTGGTTTTGGTGGGTAGCAACTCCCTTGCCTTTCTGGGGACTTGCTAGGACATTGTGTTACACTGAAGAATCTGTTCTCCACAAAGATTCTTTTGCTATGGTGATAGAAAAGCCCCTGCAACCCTCTGGCCAGGCTTAAAAAGTGCTGGGCACTTTCTCAGGAACTTGAGAGGAGGGGACCAACACCACTGCTGTGTGACATTGTCTTGCTTCATCAGCACTGGTGGTGTGAACCTGGACTGGGCAGGTTCCTCCCAGTCTGCAGTTCAGCAGTAGGAAAGCATGACTGGGAACCCAGGAGTTTCCAAAGACACCTGTGCTCTCATTCAACTTGGAGGATGAAAAGTCTATGGGTTATGTTGTCAGTGAGCTAGTTATGTAATATAAATTAAAGCCTTTTCTTCTCTACTTGTCTAACCTCATAAGTTTAGGCTTTTTTCAATCCTGCAGTTTGTCTGGACTCGAGTCAGGCTGGGTACTTCCTGTGCCTTGTTGTGGAAGCCACTATTGTGTCTCCGACTTGTAGCTCTCAGCTGAGAACAGGTCTCTGACCTTCTCCGGCCCCAAAGGGTAGGTTGACACTAAGGCATGGAGAGACTTTGTGCCAGGAGCAGAGGCACAGAAAGTCTTTGTTACTTATAAAAGACATTGTTGAAATAGAAGGAAAGCTGTCTTCTCTGGGGTACTTTACTGATTGCATAGTATTTCTAGGCAGTAAGCAAGGGATCACAACACTGCCTAAAAGAGAAGGCTTGTTTTTAGCTGCTACTGGAATTTAGATATAGTAGGTTTAGGCCCAGTTTGAGTTGGCTAAATTTCAACTGATGCTATCCCTTTTAATTCTGTCAACTCATGTCCTGTTTCTGCCTGAGAAGTGAACTTGGCCCATTGCTTTTCAGCTGTTCAGTACAGTTCATTCAGTTGGTTTATTTAAAAAAAGAAAAAAAAAAAGGGGGGGGGAAAGATCAGTCTTCCCTCTGTGCTTTGAATCAGTCCACGTGCCCTGAGGCTGCTCCCCAATGTCAAGGATGGACAGAGCAGCAACAGTTGTAAATCTGATACACGGTTGCATTTATAAATGCACAAGTTGTTTTAGCCTTCATACTGCATGCGGGCTGCCACTGGGAGAGGGAGGAAAGAAACAGGCACGGAGACCCAGAGGAAGCTGTGTGACGCATCTCCGTGCAAGGCTGCTGCAACAGCCGAAGCGGTAGGAGGACAGCCAGCAGGCCCTGTGCCCTGGGACGCTTGGATGCTGGCCCCTAGCAGGTGTTTATCCTGAGTGGCCGCAGTTCAAGATCAGAACTGATCTTGCTAATGTTTTCTGCCCGAAGTAGAGGGGAGCCGAGCTCTCTGCAGGAAGCCTTTTCTCCATCCTACCCAGAGCCTCCCTGCTGCAGGAGGGTAAGGAGGAGCCGACATGCTGGGGAGCAGCAGGCCCTGTTAAGAAGAGCATCTCTGAGTCCTGCAATAAGGAAGCAGGAGAGAAGCTGCACACAGTCAGCCCAGCCCTCGGACAAAGGCTCTGTCCCCTGTACTGAAGGAGGAATGCAAGACAAAGGAAACAACAGCTCAGGGAAGGCAGAAAACTCCCCCTCCTGCTGGTGTGAGGTCCTTTGGCATCTTATATATGAGGTCTTTGTCCCACCCGGCCTTTCCTGGGAAATGGAAGCAGCCACTTTAATAGTTAAAAGCTTCTGCACAGAACAGTGTTGCCTCCTCCTATCCAGGAGCTGAAAGCCACAACACAGAGGGATCGTTCTGCAGTTGCAGGAGCATCCTCTCTTGCTGTCTGTGTGCAATTGTTTGGGATGCATAGAGGAGACTTTGAAGGTTACATGTACTGTGAAAAGGACTGTTTTTTCCCTTGATGGCTGCCAAGCCCATGTTAGATGAAACTGCAGAGAAGAGTGGACTGAGCTGGAAGTTGGGTTCACTGTTACATATCCACCTTCTTACGCTTTCTATTGAAGATCTGTGCAGCAAGTGGTGCTCAAACTGTGCTTTCTGACTAACCCACTCTGCCTGCGAGACTGGCAGTACATGGAGCTCATTACAGACCATCTTCTGACGGCCTCAGATGCAAAGATCCTTTGCAGCAGCCTGCTCAGCCAGGAGGCAGCAAATGGGCACAGCAGGGGAAGCGTTTTGTTCTTGGTGGGGAAGAGAAACTGGGAGAGTATGTTCAGAGGCTGCAGGCAGCCCAGAGCCTGTGGAAAGTGGACTCTCCTGCTTTTTGGTTTAAAATTAGGGGCTTAAAGGAATCATCTTGGAACACTTGGGATGACGTTTCAAAAGGTGCTCCATAAACAGGCCAGCCATTTTGCACTTAAACCATAAGTATAGCTCTTGGACTAAGTTTGTGTGTTTTCTCTTGCACTACTGTAATGGGTTGGTAGAGCTCAACGTGTAACTGATATTTTACACGAATATGTGTGAATACAAAGTTCCTCTGTTTCCTGCCCTTCGGCCTCCTGCTTTGCCAAAGTAAAACAAAAGTTTGGCCTGTGCAAGCTTTAAATTCCTGAACATTTAAGAGAAAATAATCAACCACTGAGAAAAATGCTACAGTGCACTCTCAAAGACCCCTCCCTTCCTGTCCATTATAAGACCCAGAACTAATGCCTGGGTAACTAGAACTCTTTCTGAAGAGATTCCAGTGTGATAACTCTGTAGGTGTTTTCTCACAGACTGTCTCCCCTTTCTTGAGTAATTTTTGCTAAAAGGGATACCCTAGTGCAATCTAGCAGTCCTGTCAGACATCTGCACTGTGAAGGCTATTAAAAGAAGCTGCTCGCATCTTCTTTGGATCCTTCGGAGAAGGATATTCCCTTTGCTTCCCTTTCAAGCTCCCTGAAAGCTCTTCAACAGAAATATCTCATAGGTAGATATCTAGGGGAAGAACACAAGTGACTGTACGGTCTCTTGGTGCTCCTGTGTCCATCCAAGCATCCATCCTTCTTGGTGGCTTGCACATGCGCAAGTATGTAGGAGATCTAAGAACAAGAAAAAAAGTTTTTCTCTCCTGATGCAGTTTTCTTCCCTTGCTGAAGACACCTTGCTTTGTTCTACTTGTACCTGGCTGGGAAACGTTCAGGTAACCGTAAAACATTGTGGCTTTCACGTGCCAGAGCACAGGATAAGTTTTTTTAAATGAAAGGCAAGTATCTCTTCGAATTGGACACGTGGGACCATGTAATATGTAAATAAACTGTCATTAAATACCTATTTTGAGCTGAGTCCTTATCTGACAGGAGATCCTGCTGTATAACATCCTTTCTTGCTCCCGGGCCTCCACCCCATCCTGAGGCTATTCAGTTTCTGAAACTATTGAAGCTATTAATACTATCCTTTGAAGGGGAGCTGTAAAACATGTCATGTTCGGGTGAAGGATGCAGAAAGCTGCTGGCAGTGCAGCTGGACAGAGGTAGAAGGGTCTCTTGCCTGGCCTGGAGCTTGGGATTTGCATCATTTCTGCTCCCTTGTGGTTGCTGGGCTGGGGGATGGAGAGGGTAAGGAGAAGATTGTCCCACTTGCCTGTTGGAGGAGGTGAAAGCAGCCCAGCCCTGCAGCACCCAAGAGTGATGGGTCTGAGTGACGGGGTATAGAGGAGCAAGAGCTTGAAGCAGGAGAGTTTTGTGGGGCTGCAAAGGAGCAACTCGCATCTGTGTTCATTTTCTTTCTCCACCATATTCAGCAGTGCCAGGTAAGTCCTTCCTCCAGCCTTCCCTCCCTGTGGGAGGGAGCCATGCAGATAAATCTGTAGATAGGTGAGAACTATGTTGTTACAAAAGCAAGGCGGGAGGTGCATCCTGCCCCGGGCAGTGCTTATGCCAAGGGGATGCCAAGTGTGATGGATGTGCCAGCTCCTGCCTCTGCTGACTGCGAGGGCTGGAGAAGGCTGTAAGGAGCAGACGTGGAGGAGCTGAATGAAGTTGTGGGAAGGGGAGGAAGCGTGGGAGGAGGTGGCTGGCGGAGCAGGCTGTACGGAGTCAGGGAGAGGACAGGGGGCCCACCGCTCGCAGAGGGTGGGAGCGTGCCCTGGGCACGGGAGTCACTCGCTGGGAGCCTGCGTGAGAAATTCTCGGAGGCTGCAGTCATGGAAATTGTATACGTGCATAGAGATGGGCAGGGAGAAGGAGCGAGCCAGACACGCAGATGTGCAAGGGATGGAAAGAAATGTCCTGGAAAACAGAAGAGGTAGAGGAGGCCCAAAACCAAACTGATTATTTTATGATAGCATTTTAGCATTTGTTTTTCAGCTAAAATATTACATTCTGCAATGTCATGTAAGGCATCCGGGTGCATGGGATCTACTTTGTAATAAGAAAAGCAGCATTTGCAACTCCATTAGTGGAAGCCACAGTACAGCGAGACACATTTTCCACCATCCCACTGCCAGTAGGGGTGAGTGATGGCTCTGAGTGGGCATGGAGGAGTGAGGAATCAGGATGTCCTGCTGGTGATGTACCCTGGGAAGGCATGGGAGGCCCTTCATCTGGCTTTCAGTCCAGAAGACTTAAATGATGAAATGAGTTTATATATGCTTGCATAAACTGATGGGGCTCTTTTGAGAGGCTCGTTAATTTTCCAGACTTAACACCCTGGAGCTGTGCAGTAATCAACTTTGTATTTTAAACCTGCTGATAAATTTTTTTAAAAAGTCTGCATCATACTTCTGCTTTCTGAAACTGTCTTCAAAGCCCAGAGGTCAAGCAGTCCTTACAGTACTGATAATCTGTTTTTTCCACACTATTTTATTTTTTTTTTAAAAGAACCTTTTGCCTAGGCCCCTTGTTTCTAAAAGCCTAATTTGAATCCCTGCAGTGGAGCTATTGTTTAATTGTACTCCAGGGATTTAATTCTTCCTAAGGCATCTTGTCTATGCTGCATGTCTGCAGCAGGCAGCAGCACTGCGTGAATTTGCACCTCTTTGGAGTGCCCGGGCTGGGGCAGTTCCTGTTTCCCAGACAGAAGATAAGGAGTAGCAAAGCTGAACTGAAAAAGAAAAACAGGGAGGAAAAGCATTTTTTTAATGTAGTACAAATATATCATGGTTTGGATTCTATTATTTCCTTGTATATTCTTAAAACACGTTCAGCTTGACTTGAAATTATAAACTAACTGCCAGCGGGTCCCACAGATTGTATCACAGTTGTTTTTCCCCTTTACCAATCCATATGTACAGTCCTTCGTAGGTTAGGAAACTAAGCAGATGACTGAATTTAGCATTAATTTGATTATCCATGGATTATCTTAATTAAATGTGGCTGGCAAATGAGTCTAAAGTCTTTTTCTTTATATGCTGGTTTTTTTAATTTGCATCTATACAATGAGTTGCAATAACAGTATTAATTTGAGATTTTTAGACATGATTTTCACCTTTAGCTTTTGTATTGGTTTGTTATAGCTATGTCTTTGTATGCTTGCTTATATCCATTATTGAGCTAGTTAGAAATGTATTAAGTAGCTCTGGTGAAAAATATAGCTCATACATTTCAGTTGGATTCTGCATCTGCCCTTAGTTTCTCTCAATTAATTCTAGCTGTTCAGTCTGCAAAATGGTATTGAAAAACAACATCAAATCTTATTTGTGACAGATTGCCAGATTACCTTTTTTTTTAACAAAGCCAGACTGAATATTAAAAATGTGTTGGAGAAAATACATTTATATAATAAATTACACAGACCATGTATGGGGTAA